>NC_007253.2:380000-675346 GCF_000002725.2 Leishmania major strain Friedlin | reverse complement strand
AACCCTAACCCTAACCCTAACCCTAACCCTAACCCTAACCCTAACCCTAACCCTAACCCTAACCCTAACCCTAACCCTAACCCTAACCCTAACCCTAACCCTAACCCTAACCCTAACCCTAACCCTAACCCTAACCCTAACCCTAACCCTAACCCTAACCCTAACCCTAACCCTAACCCTAACCCTAACCCTAACCCTAACCCTAACCCTAACCCTAACCCTAACCCTAACCCTAACCCTAACCCTAACCCTAACCCTAACCCTAACCCTAACCCTAACCCTAACCCTAACCCTAACCCTAACCCTAACCCTAACCCTAACCCTAACCCTAACCCTAACCCTAACCCTAACCCTAACCCTAACCCTAACCCTAACCCTAACCCTAACCCTAACCCTAACCCTAACCCTAACCCTAACCCTAACCCTAACCCTAACCCTAACCCTAACCCTAACCCTAACCCTAACCCTAACCCTAACCCTAACCCTAACCCTAACCAGTACAGTAGCACACCCGTACACCAGTACAGTAGTACACCGTCACGCACCCGTCCAGGTGGAGAGGGTGTCGCTGTGCAAGGAATCAGTGGAGATATAAACCCTAACCCTAACCCTAACCCTAACCCTAACCCTAACCAGTACAGTAGCACACCCGTACACCAGTACAGTAGTACACCGTCACGCACCCGTCCAGGTGGAGAGGGTGTCGCTGTGCAAGGAATCAGTGGAGATATAAACCCTAACCCTAACCCTAACCCTAACCCTAACCCTAACCCTAACCCTAACCCTAACCCTGGAACAGAAGAACGGCGGCACGCCGCGCAGCTGCAGCGCAGTCACCCTCCACTGCAGATAAGTGCAGCAGACCTCTGAGCAGCCACAGGACGTACAGCGCCTAGCGCGGTGGTGCAGCGGGGGTCCTCTTCATGTTCAGTTCCGTCGCAGAGGCAAGGCGCACGAGTACACACAACGTAGCTTTGAACCGTACCCATGCCATATCCAGCAGCTATCAACTCCTTGGTACGCGAATACCATTAGAGTTTCATGAACAACTACAATCCATCGAGATCGTCCATGCCCCGAGGCACTCTACCGTGAGCGCAGAATCTCCTTTAACGAGGGTTAAGGTGCTGTACGGGTACAAATTTGCGGCTTCTTTGAGAAGCACTTGCACGGCGACGAATGGATCAGGGCTTACGGATACTCGTGAATAAATATAAGAAGGGGCGAGGGTGTCTACGGAATCGCCAAGCGCAGTGGCGCTGGGGACCGCGACTGGGGGGCCGCGACGCTGCAGCGGAGAACGCACACACTCAACAGCAAAACCGAAGAAGCGGAGGAGGCTGTGGAGAAGCTGCATACCTGTAAAAGCATGAACGAACGCGTGGATGCTTGTGCGCAGGAAGCTCAGCCTGCGGGCCCTCTGAGATGGAGGCCCGTCAGAGAAAAAGACAGCAAAGGACGGCAGCTCCTGGCAGGCATGCAACGCCCATGGTTCGCTTCCCAATGCCTTTGGAGCCGCTTTCTCTCGAAGCTACGTTCGGTCACATCTGAGGTGGGGTATGGTTGAGCAAGGCACGGCTTTATGGGTGATGCGTCACGATAGCACTGTCGCCAACGCGCTGTCTGTCTGTGTAGTCTGTTTGGGAGGCACCCGCTCTCATACACGCTCACGCACATTGGCCTCACATAAACGCACGCAAAAATCCCTTCACAGAGGAGAACGGAGATGCCGTTGCCTGCTGTGGTTTGGTGATCGTTGGGTTTTCTTGTCGTTAATCGCCATGATGATCGGATTCGCAAGGCGGCTGTTGTACTGTCCGTCGGTCACGAACGAGTGTCGCAGGTAACCTGCACGACGAGAATGCAGCCCGAGAGTGCAGGAACGGAACAGTCAGGATTTTCCTCAAAACCTGTGGCGACAGCCCCGGCGGGAAGGTCCACAAGCTCGTATGTCCATCCGTGATCTGCAATGGAGTCGAGAAGCGCTTGGAAAATGGCCTCGTTCAGAGCCCGAGTCAGGCTTCGCGGCGTGTACGCGAGCCACCACTCCACGCTGCCTGGCAGTGTGCTCGGGCCGGCGCCCGCAACATGTACTCGTGCGATCTCGGCGACGGTGGATACCAAAAGAGGCACTACAGCGGCGTCATACAGGACATCGGCCGCGACGACGGTTATCGAGGATGCAGCAGTGCACCCAGGAAAGCTCGTCTGCAGCGCTTCCTGCACGGCTGCGGCATCGCCCCAGCGCAGCAACGCCGCGGATGCAGCGACGCCGGGGCACGACGTACACGGCTCCTTCAACTGCGCCCTCAGGTTTCTCTCAGCCAGCGATACGCACTCGGGGTTGCCGTCTGTGGCCCACACACAAACTGCGGGCGACGACGAGATGGACTTTTCCACCAGATCTGGCAAATCCAGTCCACGCAGCAGAGCACACAGGGCCACGGCAACGACACCGGAGCCGCACCCCAGCTCAATCACGTGAGCTTGCGCCTTGCTTACGTTTCTCATTCGCGCTTGTAGGCGATCAGGATGCTGCACCAGCCATTCGAGAAAACCGAGTGCGCCACCCCATACAATAAGGCCTGTCGAGTCGATACCCGATAGAAGCCCTACGGCGTCGTACGGCGGGAGCACGTTGAATGCGCGCAACTGGAAGGTGAAGTTTCGCAGGGCAGGCACGACGTCTGTGGTGGAGCTTAGCAGGGTGTACATGGCTAAGCTGTAAAACGGCTCGCCTTCGACCAGCTCTGCTGTGTCAGGCGGATGTGTGACAACGAACGGCATGACTGAGATCCCCAGGCATCAAGGTGTCGCACCTCCGAGGTAAGAGCAACGCGTCGCTCGAGGATGCTGTTTTTAGGTTTTCTGTCTGTTCGTGCCGTGTGTGCAGTGGCAAGCAGTTGCTCTCACCGGCGGTGAAAGTGAAGAGTGCACAGGGTGAGAAACCAAACCATGAGGCGCAATGGAGGGCGGTAAGTGAAAAGAGAAGCGAAGCACTCCGGCTCCGTAAAAGGTGGTGATGAGCATGTAGCGGGGGTAGCAAACAGATGAACACCCTACCGCTACAAAATGGTGATGGCCAGCGGACAAAGGAGCCCTCCAGATTCGGCTTTACGGCAGCTGCGCCTTTGCCTTCAAGCTTCCCGTGCCGCATGAACAAATGTACTCGTTGGAGATCCGTTTTGTTCGACGCAAAGGTATCGCAAACAAGGCGCCAAGCAGCCGTCGTCATCTAAGCGGGTTGAGAGCAACAGTAGGGGCTTCGGTACAGAAAACAGGACAGCTAACAGCCGAAGTGGGTGGCCCTCGGCTTCCCGGTAACAACCCAAAATCTAAGGAGAGAGTAAAAGAACATATGGAAAGAGGCATGCACAAGGAAACACCAACGAATCGGCAGCACGAGGGCCTCTCACCTAAAGGAGGATCCTCGCCGTACTGCATTTACGACTGAAATCGCACCCTTGACGGCGAGGGAAACGATACGTGACGAGCTTCACACCGCTGCCGGAAGCAGGGACGCCGTGGGCCCACACTACACTCTCGCCCAAGAGAGGCGCGCGTGTCCGGAGAGGCGAGTCGAACGTCGACAGCGTCCGTCACCCCTCTGACAGTGACAGGCAGCCGCAGTATCGGTGCCTCCACCAGATGTGCGACGTCGGCTGAAGAGCTCCCCCGCAGGCTGCTCGCAAAGGTCGCGTGCGCGTAGCGAGAGGCGATGTAACTGCGGAGGCGAGCCACACCCTCGACGTAGCCTGCCGGAACGTCGGACGACGGTCCTGGGGCTGGATGGTACGTCACCCGTGGCGTTTCCGGGGAGGCACAGATGGCGTCTGGCGGCGTGCCCGGTGCCGTCAGCTTCGCGAAATAGGACTCCGTCGGCTTATTATAGTGAACACTCGCCGTATCCGCTGCCTTCGGCGTGTACGGGGTGATGTGCGGCTGGAAGGTGCACTCCGCCGCGTCGCTGTCGACCGGCTTTACAGCTATGCGCTTCCGGTGTTGCTCCATCCCCTTTTCGTACAAGCGAGAGAACACGCTACAACCTGAAGGGCCGGAAGTCTGCGACAGCGTCGGCGCTGGCGACGTTTGTCGTGACGACTTTGCTGTAGTTCGTCTGTTATGTGGTCTGTGAGACCCGCGTCCGGGCGACAGCGACGCCTTCTTTTGCTCGCTCGACACCGTTTCCACCGCATATCGAGGGAAGACGTTCGGCGCTGTGCACCGGCGGTGCGCGCAAGCTTGTGATGGTGACGCTGTGGCGGTCGTCACGCGCTGCTTGTCTCCTGTCTTTGGCAAGGTGGACGCCACGGATTCGGCCCTGCGGAACCGCGGCGTTGGGGGAGAAAGCAGAACTGTTGTGCTCCGCTCTCTGGAGGCGTGCGGCAGCCGCGGGGGTGTTGCCGGTTTCGCCGCACTCGATTTGGCAAGAGTGCTGTGCTCCAGAATGGGAAGAGGAGAGGCAAGACAGTAGCTGCACACGCACTCAGCGACCCGCTTCATGTCGACTGCCTCGGCGCAGGGCTCACCCATCACGATGTCGTACCAGCAGTCGTCCATATCTTCCTGGTTCCAGCCCAGAGACGCGGCCAAGGTGGCGAATCCCGTGTAGTTGAGGCGGCCGCCGTAGCCACCTTGCGCGCATGGGCGGGTGAGGAGGTCGATGAGACGCTCGCTGGACTGCCCGCCGCCACGGGGACTGTTTTCTGACGACGACAGACTACATATGGAATCCAAGTCGCCATGGCGCGGCGTCGCCATCGCGGCGGTGGCGGTCACAACCGCAGTTGGAACTCAAAAAGCCGAGAAGGCAATCTATGAAAGTGTGGTGGAAGGCGGTGCTGCAGTCCGCGCTGGGGCGAGCTAGCCCGGGGTGTGCGCCTGTTTTTCTGAGCTACGTTACTGGCCTCCGTCGCGTTCTCGAGTCAGCGCCCAAGGACGGAAGACACACGACGTGTGGCTGAGAGAGACAGTCCTAGTGAGCAGCAGGACTAAGAGCAGCGCGACAAGCGCAATGCTAACGGAGAGAAACAACGGCGAAGAGGCGGCGGTGTGGAGACATAGAAGAGAGGGAGAAGGTGCGGCAAAAAGAAGGAGACACGTGTACACGGAAAGCTCGACGTCAGTGTCGCGCACAAGCTGCCAGCTGCACTGCATACCGGCGCGTGAGGCGCCACCAGCTCTGAAGAGAAGACGAATGCCCCCGTAGCACGGAGTGCGGGAAGGAGCAACCACGGAGGTGTACAAGTGACAGTCCCGACAGCCCTACTCACCAGGACGTATCCTCGGTGCGGCGTGGCAGGCAATGCCCTTGAACCGGGACAAAAGGATAACGGTATTTGTCGTTCGGTGCCTTTGACGAGTTAGTTGTTGTCGGGGGAGGGGAGGGAATGGGCACAGTTATGTGCGCGCGTCAACTGGACGATAGGGTACACTGCGCGTCGCCAACTACGTGCGCGGAACTCTGAGGGAAGTGCGTGTTGCGCTACTGCGCGTGTTGATGATACATGCATGCAGGAATCAGTAATCGTACCCAGAACGCTAGCGAGCAGAGAAATACCGTTGCAACATCCTCCTACTCGAAACACGCCACCTGTTTCATCACGGCGCTCATTTGCTTTCCTGTTCTTTGTGCGTCAGGCATCAAGAGAAACGTCTGCGACCTTCTTCGTCGGTGCCGATGTCTCACACTCTCGGTCCATTTCTGCTTGGCACCCCTCTCATTCTACAGAGAGGAGCACGAGCAACGCTAGGCGTGCGTCAACGGCGGGAAGCAGCCACGGCCGGTGAAACAGATACGAAGGCGGTGTGCATGCGCATTTCTCGATATGGCCACGCCCCTGCTATTCTGACCGAAGGACACAGATCGCGTACAATCAAGGAAGAAGACGTGGGTAAGAGCCACCGACGCCGAACAGCCTTCACCTGTTCGTAGCGCGTTTGTTTGCTTTCGATCGAGGCAGGAACGAGCACGTGAGGCATACGAGCAATGGGCGGCATGCGGGCTGGATGAGTTTCTCCGTCTTAACGGACATTTCGCTGCGCGTCACATTACTCGTTCAGGACGTTGACACCAATTCTTCACCGAAGTGCGTGCATCACTGAAATCCGCACCACAGAGCGGCTCAAAAAGCAGACCCTATCGGTGTACGTACATTTGGCTGCATGGTTTCGCGGGATGCCTATATGCGAGCAGGTGTGTATCTGAGTGCGTACAGAAGGAAAGGGGGTGGGAGAAAGGTACGTATTGTAAGAGGCGTACCACCGGTTGTATGCATTTCCTTCCGCATAGTCCTCCCACAGCGAATAAGCTACCGTCGAAACGCCCATAACGCTTGCTTTCGGATAAGTGCCTATGGTGGGTGCCGATGCCTGTGGTTCAGTACAGGTGAGTGTACAACGGTCTCACACACAACCACGTAGCCGACCCCCAGCCACACGCAACGAGCAAGGTATTTCCTCAGGGTGTCTCGTTCCTCGTCCCCATCCCATCTATCAAGACACACCGTTGCTCTTTAACAACACCGCCACCACATGCTCACGAACATGCTGTGAGTTGCTTCTCATCACCGTGAATAGCGTCCGTTACCACTTCCGTCCATCCAAACGCGCAGCAGGAATGCGGCAAAGACAACAGCCGTGAGCCAATCAAGCTTGGGTCTTTATCTCTTATCAACGTAACGTGGGCACAACAGTAGGCGGCAGTCCAATGCACGTGAACCTTCGAAAACGTCGAAGGCAACACAATGAGGCTCCCAAGCAAAATAAAAGAAGACGCTGTAAAACGATATGTCATGGGAAAGACCAGGTGCAGAGTGAATGAGCATGCGACGCAAAGGGAAACATTCACCGATACCAAAACGCGTGCACAAAAGAAACATACACATGAGGACACCGCGACACCCTAAAATCTGTGCAGATGTGCATCCGACACCACAACACAGAAAACAGAATGCGCAGACACAGAAAAGAGAGACGCGACACAACAAATCAAAGAAAAAGGAAGGCACGGTAGCAAAAAAAAAAAACACGGGAAAACACAACAACAGCAAGCCTTCCGCAACAAACGAGAGAAAAAGAGCGTAAAACGTCAGCGCTGCGCAGCCGCCAACCAATACCCCCCCCAAAAAAAAGAAGGACAAAAACATCGCATCCGATGTTCCGTGCCGACGCGTGCACAACCACAGCTCACTGGCCTCCGTGGCACCACGGCTTTATCCTGGTCGCCTACAACGAAGCGTCCTGCCGTCGAATCGGGCACAGCCTCTGGCGAGCTCTTCCCCTGTCCCTCTTCGCATGCCTGCTGCGCCCACGGTCCCGCTCGAGGGCGGCAGCGGTGGCGTCTGTCGTGCGGGGGCAGGAGGGGGTGGTCTGCGTGCAGGCGCCGCATCCGCGCAGCCACGTCGCAGGTAGGGGATGCCCGCCTGCTTCGCACACACGCACTGTGGGGCTCATCCGTGTAGACCCGGTCGCGCCCCCTTCTGATGCGATGCACCGTGCCAGCGGTGCCGGCCAGCGCCCGCGCGCACGGCTCGCACTACCGCATCCTCGGGGAGGTTGCGGGGCGGCGTGTCTGAATGGCCTGCACGCGTGTGCCGCGCCATGTGGGACGCTGCCACGAGCCGGTGGCGGCAGCGGCATTCCGCCCCCACCCCCCACCGCCCCATCCTGAGCCCGCACGCCCTCACAGCACAAACAGGCGGCGGTCGCCATCCTCTTCCACGCGCCTGCTGCGGAGAGCCTCGGCTCGTTGCGGTGTCGCGCACCAAGCACGGCGTACTGCCTTTGGGGGGAAGGGGAGAGGGGGGAGGGGGAGAGAGCACCCACACACACACCAGGCGCTCCCGTGCCCAGTGCTCTGCCTTCCAGAGGGCGGACTGTAGGGTGGCGCCTATGACCTCCTCCGCTGTGGAGGGCTTCAGGAATGTGCGGTCGTCAGCACAGAGGGCGTGGCGCAGTCCGTGTGCCTTGTCGGGCACCACACACAGCGGCCGCACTCCAGGTGATGAAGGGAGCGGGCGCCTCGGACGCATCCGTGCGGAGGCGAGCACAGGAGCCACCATCACCACAGGCATCCGTGGCCCAGCGAGTGAGGCGAAGGTCTACGCTGAGCCTCTTCAGCGCCGTGATGGTAGCGCCGTCATCTGCCGAGCCACACGCCCACGCGCAGCGTCCACAAACGCTGCTCCAGTCACGGTGCCTGTCTGGTCCCGCACTGCGTTGTGGAGGAGAGGGTCCGGCGGCGGCGAGAGGCGAGAGGGGGTCTGCGGTGAAGTGCTGAGGACGGAAGACACGCTGCTGCGGTCGAAGTCGGTTTTACAGATGGTCGCGCAGTCCTCGCTAGGTTGTTTGCTCGGGTAACGGGCGCAGAGTGCTGGTCCGTGCTACGGGGGCGGCGGGACGCGGGAGCATTATCGGGGTTGTGCGGCCGCAGAAGGGGGGTGAGGTACAAGGGGCGTCCCCCCTTTCCATGTAGCAGCAACGTGGCCGTTGGTGGCGCTCTGATTGGCGATCGCCAGCGGAGCTCCCCCACCCCGCTGCCGTGCACCAGGAGGGGGCTCGACGCCCGGGGCGGAGCCGCAGTGGATTTCACGGAATGCCACAACGAGCTCACTCAGCGTGGCCAGCTTGAAGGGCGTCGAGGCGGACATCGAAGCGGGACGCAAAGGGGGGACTGGGAGATGCTGCCCTGTCTCACCGCTGGTGGCGCCGGGCCACGTCAGGTGTTCCTCGTTGCACCAATTGTGTGGGGAGGTCCCCCTCCCTTCCCCTTGGGCCGCTGGGTCGTCTTTGCCTGTTGTACACCAGCCGGCGCCAGTTCGCCCCGATGCCAACGACGAGAGGGATGGGTGCGACGTTGCTTTGCACTTCATCGAGACAGCTTCCCGCGCTGCGCGGTCGCGTTTTGATGTGTAGGCAGCTTGTGAAGTGTATCTGTCTCGTGGCGGCACCCCAGGAACTGCAGAGCGCCACGGCTGCCATCTCGCCCTTGATAAAAGTACGGGGAGCCCACAAGGGTCACATACATAGACTTGTGTGAGCAGGGAGACACCACCACCACCACCGCACACGCTTCTCATCTCTTGTTGCGCCGGAAGGCTGAGACCCCGGAGGATGAAGCGCCTGTCGGGGTGAAAGGGGTCTCTGGCGGAATGCAGGCTTGCATCGAAGACGCGTCAAGAACGCTAGAAAGCCAGCACCGCTTGGCGTCACTCAGCTCATTGCCGTGCGACTACACAGACAGCGCAGGCAGCGTCCAGGGCCATACGCTCAACAGCACCGCAACGCACCGGACGCGAAACAAACAGCGAGTGCACGCGGACACATGTTCCAGCGCCGACACGATACATAGTGAGCTGGTCCAAACACGCGGTCATGGTTGCAACGCCTTCCGGCGCATCGCCAGCCCAGACCTGTCCGCCGACACCAAGAGGCCGCCGCCGTACCGGAAAGTAGGCTGCAAGCTGCTTCGCTTCCTTGCAGAGTGTCGGTGCTGGGCTCTGACACACCGCGCGGTGGAGAAGCAGGTCATCCTCGGGAACGTGGTTAACCTGGTCAACTCGAAAGACGCAAGCGTCGGCGACAGTGTTAATGATGGCATGTACAAAAAAAAAAACGGAGCTGTCGCGCCGTCCTTTACGCACGAGACGCCACCGACGCCGTGGTGTGGGGATGAAAGGTAGGCCGCAGGTACTGTGCTGACATTTCCTGAAAGAGGGTGTAGATTTTGAAAACCACATCGCTCTCCTCCATTGCCTGGCAGCACTCCTCCCAGCTCATGCTCTCATTCAGCACGTGCTGACGAGCAACGGACCGACTGCGCAGCAGATAGTCGTCCCACGGTACCTCCTGCGCCAGTGCATGCATGTCGGTTCCGCGTGTGGAGGTCCACGGCCGCAGCCACTCCTTCAGCTCTTCGAAAGACTCTGCGCTCATTTGGGGAGACGTGGACGGTGAGCGGCGCAGCCGCTCATACGCCTTGTTGGACAGATTGTCGCTAAAGCCGGTGTCCATGTCCTTTAGCAAAGCACACAGACGCTGCTTGTCTTCCTTTGTCAGAAAGGCCACGGTACGCTCACACTCCAGCTGCACTGCGCTAACCGTGTCTTGCTGGACAAAGCATGGAATCTCCTCCTCTTCCAGCATGTCGGGGGCGGTGTTAAGGCACCGCTTTATGCAGGACAGAAGCCCCGGCGTGACACCGATTTCCAGCACGCTTAGCAGCGCCTCCGTGGACTTTGCCGGGTACACAGCGGGTGCGTCCAGCATTGCGTCCCGGCAGGTAGCGAAGCCGAAGCAGCGGACCTCTTTCGTCGAGTTTACGCGCTCGACAGCGACGTGAACCGCAAGGGGGCTCCCCCAGCAGGCCAGGCACCGATGAAGAAAGACGTCCTTGGTGCATCGCTTGTGTGCCGCGTCGCCACACAAGTTCTTCCTGATGAGCGCGCAGTAAATCTGCCACGATCGCGCGCACTCCATCGTGAAGGCGCAGACGCTCGCTGTCAGCAGCACGTACAGCTGATCTAGCGGCGGTGCGCAACAGTGAAGGGACAGCTTTGCGAACCAGGATGCCACGGCGTCGCTCAGCGTGGCGAGCCCCATTCCGCCATCGTCGCAGAAAAGCCGCGCGTAGACGGGCGCGTTTGCCAAGAACAGCTTCAAGTGGGGCAGTAGCGGCGGCAGCAGAGCCTCTGTGACGACACGCTCTCGAAGAATGCGCACCAGGGTGGCAGAACTGAGGTTGTTGTGACCTTTGCCGTCCTCTTGGTACAGGTAGGTGACGCACGGTTTCGCAGCGGTGTCACGGGCCCGCTGAAGAGTGTAGGAGTGGTCAATCCTCACAGTGGTGTCGTTAGTGCCGTGGTGAAGCACGACCGGGCAACTCACGTCTGTGATGATGTCGATGGTTCGAAACCAGTTGTACCCTAGAAAGTTCGCGATGGACACGGCGTTCTGCGAGAACTCGTTGATGCACTCGCTGAGCGCGGTGAAGGGGCATTGGAGAATAAGCAGGCATGGCCGCTGAAGCGGTGGAAGGAAGGCAGCCAGAAATGCGGCGGGCGAGGCCCCGAGAGAGCGGCCGCAGAGGATTACGCGGTTCGCTGGCACGCCAAAGTAGCGGCGCAGGAAGAGGTAGGCTGAAAGCGTGTCTTGGTGAATGCTTTCTTCTGTTATGGGGGTGTGGGTGAGCCCGTAGCCCGAGTACTCGAACAGCAGCACGCTCATGGAGGCCTCTTTGCTCACGTAGCGGAGCTCCTTGTAGGCCATGCCGATATCCACGGCATTGGGGTGGGCGTACAAGAGCACATGAGTGGCCTTGGGGTTTGCCAGCAGGTAGCCGTAGGTGAAGGCGCCGTTTTCAACGTGTCGGTGTGGATCGACGAGCGGGATGTGCACGAGCTTGTGGGGATGGGTGGAGGTGTCGTAGGTGGCGATTTTAGGGCGAGGGAAAATGATCGATTTAACGAAGGCGTCTAGACGGCTGGTCATGGCTACCATCCTAGGGAAGGAACGCGCCGCTAACGTGCGCACCTCTGTTGGAGAGCGTGTGTGCAAGCCAACAAGTAGCGGTGCCGAAGAAGAGGAGAAAGAGGGAGATGAGCGGGTATGGGGAAGAGCGAGAGGTGGCAGCAGAGAGTAGGAGCAATTAAGACGAATCGTGATGGAGCGAACGGGCAGCACCGGGAAGCGGGAAGCTGGTGCCGCGCAGGCACGAGCGATGAGCCGGGCGTGCCCGAGGAGTCAGCACGGATTATCAGGGAGAGCGAAAGAGAGAGAGAGAGCTGTGCGGCGAAAAAAACAAGAGCAATGGAAAGAGGGAGGCCGAGAAAGGCGTGCGAGGAGACGGGGGCACGCAGCCCCCTTCCTCCTGTGCTTGCGTTCCGCTGTCAGCTGGCGCTCAGTCACACACACACACACACATGCTACCCACGCAGGAGGTCTCAGCAGGCACGAAAACGCGACAACCTTGTCAAGGCACGTTGCTTCGCGTCGATGCGGCTACTACGGGAAGAAGAAAGAAAACAACCCGTGCCGTGGCTATCGCGGACGTCCAGCGCACCGGTCCAGAACGGAATCCAGCGTTGCGAGCCCTGTGCGGCTCGCACACTCCGGTGAGGAGGCCACAGAGAGCGGGGGAAGGAGAATCACGTACACGTCACCCGTCAGCCGAGAAACCGACATGTTGCTCATGGCACGAACACCTCGCAGGGCCACAGGAGCCTGTGTGGCCTTGCACTCCTTTCCACCCCGTCTGCTCCTGCCACGCGCGAACCCGTCTCGCGGATGGCTAGGCATCGGCATACAAGAGTGGCGACAGTAGAACTTTCTCGTGCGTCCCTTTCTCGCCTCTCATCGGGTCCTTGCACTCCTTCTCTCACTATTCACTAAGGCGTTCATCGCAAGGGCCTGCCTCTTCCTCTACAAATCCTCGAGAGCTGCATACGCGTCGTGGCGGTAGTCGCGTAGAGTGGCTGGACACACGTGCTCGTCGCATGTGCATCCGTGATGCACTACGACATTGTTGGGGTACACGGCGAGCACCGTATCCGGACGCAACCGCCGCTGGCATACCGGGCACACCATTCCTTCCTCGAGCACGACGGCACGTGAGGAAAGGCGAACGCAGCTCTCCTGACTCTGCAGCGTCCTCGCCTTTAAGATAGCACTGTACACGGCTGCAGCATGGTACGCTGTCGTGTTGGAGCGTAGCGTGTGCAGTAGAAAACTGCTCGCCTGCGCAAACGGCATTTCATCTGGCAGCATTGGCAGCACAGCGGCAGCGTCTACGCCGTCACACGTGTTCATGACCTCGAGCGCCTCCGTAACCTGCGGACTGCCCACAGCAGGTCTCAGCAGCGCCTCCAGGAGCGCTGTGTAGGCGTCGCTGCTGCCGTCAGCATAGACGCTTCTAGCGTAGGCAGTGGCGTCATCCAGGCGTTGAGACTCGTGCAGAAACATTGCAATGGCCGCGCGGTGGCTACCCTTACGCCGGTGCACGGCAGCCCGCTCGGGCAGACATGCGGACCGGATATCTGCCGCATCGAAGTAGGCCTCCGCGGAGTCTAGATTCACGTGCGGTGAAGTGAGCAGGAACTCACGGAGGCGGTCACGCAGGCGCTGACGCTCTTCCACGTCGGTGACGGTTTTGACTGGCGAGGCGAAGAGTAGCTCACCGAGTCCTCGCCAATAACGCTCATAGACGGCAGGCTCCATCACGTGCACGCGCGCGTCTGCGAAAAGCTGGAAAAGGTACTCGACCACCAGCATCAGCCGCGGCGTGGTGCTGGTGTTCTCGGTGTAGGTTTGGAGCACCTGCAGTGCCGCCGTGTAGTGAGGTGCGTTTGCTTCGGAGAAAAAGATGCGCACCGCATGCTCGGCCGGCACCATGCCAAGCACCCAGGGCGAGTGTTGCTCGAACAGCGAATGAAATTGAGCCAGCGGCCGACGCCGAAAAAAGCTCAGCGCGGTCATCATCGCCGTCGCGACCGTACACATTGCCGTGCTGTCGGCGGCCGAGAGGAGCTGCGCAGATGAGCGAGACGTGAGCCATTCCCGTATAGTGCATTGTGGAACGTAGGCGTCCAGCATCGCTGCAGAGAACGGGTGTCGCTGAAACAACTCTTTAAGCGCTCCGCTCTGTGTCTGGAGTACCTCAGTCCCCGCCTCCCGCGTGCTCGCGAGATCGCGCAGCTGCGATGCTGCCTCCTCGTATTGGCCGTGCACCTCCAGCAACAGCGTAAGGGCCACCCACTGCCGGCGCTCCCGAAGGATGACGGCCACGTCTGCTGCGTCGCACGCGTTCTCGCCACGCAGTAGTTCCAGCAGTGCTTCCTCCCTTTCCATGGCACAAAAAGACAGCACAAGTGCCCTGTCCACCGCTTTGAACTGCGAGGGCACCGGCTCCGTGGGCGCACCGCCGTTCAACAGCACCAGCGCGGCATGCTGCGACTGCAGGTACTCCGCCAACGCTGGAAGCGCAGCCGCCTCGACAGTGGCAGGTGCCACGAGAGGGAGTGCGGGGCAAGTCGGTGTAGCTTCGTCAGGGCGCAGGAACCCTGGAAAGAGCTGGATTGCCACGCGGGGGTCCGACTCGACGGAGCTGAGGTCATGGAAGCAGCCGACGTAGTCCTGGTGGCGGATGAACTTGTGCAGTGCCCCGGATACCACAATTCGCCGCACCGTCATCGGCGCTACTTCGTGCGGGCAGAGGCGGCACAGCAGATCGGCGGCGGCAAACAGCTTTGCGGCGGCGAGGGCCTCCGCCTGGTCTGTCACTGAAGTGCGCGCGAGCAGGTAGAGGTGATGATCAGCGTCGGCCACGACGATAGGGGAGTGAGAAAGCACATCTGGAGGTGCAGTCTTGGAGGGCATGGCGCAGTCGTAGTCGATCCAGTGGCACTGCGATACTTTCACCACCTTTGGGAGGTCAATGGTCTGGTAGAGGCAGCTCCGCGGATAGGCGGTGACGTCCTCGAGCGTGGTGAGCAGAGGAAGACGGACCTGCAAGGCCTGGTGCGGTGCTGACGGATGGTAAGAAACGAGGTACGGGTGCTCGTAGCGCATCTCCACCGGCGGTGTCGCCCACAGCACACGCGAGTCGCCGGGCACCTCGCTGCCGTCGTAGAGGAGTGCTCGCAAGCCCGCTCCGTCGCTGGCGACGAGGACCTCCGGTACTGGTGCCATGGGCAGCACAAGCGGCGCCGCGCCAGACCGCGGTGTTGGATAGAGGGCCGCCGTGGAGGCGGTGGAGGGGTTGCAGAGCAAGTATTCCTTGCGCCCACCAAGCACGATGCTGCGCCCCATCCAGCTCAGAGTTTTGACCCCGTCCGGCAGCGCTGTTGTGGCACTTAGCAGAAAATCAAGATTTGTGTGCGACGCCTCGTAGAAAGTGACGCGCTTGCGCTGCAGCACCGCCATGGAGACGACACACCGGTGCTGCTTCACGTGAAACGCGACAATGTCCTTCAGTCCTGTGATGGTTGTGACGTCTCGCAGCTGAAACACGCTCCCAGAAGAATCGACATCGTCGTGGATGTGGTAGACAACAATGACGTCGCCGACGAGCACTAGCAGGCGACGCCCACCGATGACGGTTAGCTGTCGCACGGCATGCCGCCGACTATCCGCGATTTCCTGCAGTAGGGTTAGCGGTGCGGCGCTGCCGTTGCAGGTTCCGATGCGGTACGCAAGCACCCTGCTGTCACTGGTACCCACAAACACGAGCGTGCGGTATGTCGTGATGGACTCGATCTTGTGTGGAACGGGGCCCCCGAGAGAAACGACCCGATACGCTTCTATTCGCAGCGCCGCGTGGCCCGCTTCCTCCGCCTGCATGCTTCTTCGCCAGCAGTGAAGTCAAGAAATCGTCGGGTAGGGGAAAATAGCGAGGGAGAGCCCGTCAGATGTGCGCGTGCCTTCCGCAGGTGACTGCGGCGTGCTTGGATTGGCCCCCTTCAACAGAGACGACGGGAACAAGCGGTCAAGTACTGACAGAGAAAGCGAGCGAGAGACGAAATGGGCGAGACAGCTCAGAAGGCAAGCGACAGCCGCGACAGCGATCGGAGAGAGGAGATTCGTGCTTGGCGGCCACACGCGTGAGGCGGGCGCTTCGCCAACGGTCTCGCCAAACACATCCCGTGCTCGCGACAGAGAGAAAGCCGCAGAGCAGCAGGTTACGTTAGCGTTGGTCACTGTGGTAAAAAGACGCACCAGAGGAGTGTGCGCTGCCGCCCTCCCCCCCCTTCTCAGCGGCAGACCGCAAAGGAACGCAGTGCAGCCACCGCTGTCAGCACAGACCGGGAAAAGGGCGCATTGGCGTACCACGCCCACCTCCGATTGCGCTACCTTGTTGTCTTTTCCTTTGTTTTCTCAGGCAGGTGTTAGCGGCAGGGCGCTGCAACAGGTGGTAAGCGGTTCGCGCGTAACGGCTCCTGCTGGCAGCCGCGGACACCTCTCCTACAAACAAAACAGCAATACAACCACAAATGCGATGAGCAAGTAGTGCAGCATTGCCTCCTCACCACTGCTCGGACAGCGGATCGGCGTCGTCCGTGACACTCAGGGAGGTGCCATCAAAGGACAGTAGGGTCGCCGGATAAGGAGCGCCGCCGACGCCACCGATCTTCCGCAGGTGATGTTGCGTCACGGGGCCGGTGGTGGTTGTCGACTGAATCGTCATTTTCCCGTGCACAGCGCGGGTGAGGGTCGAGTAGCGCTCGAGGAAAGCACCAAACTCGGCCACGCATTCCCGCATTGCGGCGTTGTGGCGCTCACTGCAGCCGTCGCTAAGCAGGCGAGGAATAGCGTCCACGAGAAGCTCGCACGCCTCGACGTGGGTAAGCGGGATACCGAGTCCGACATCGACCACGTACGCAGTGCGCAGCTGACAGAAGAGCTCCGAGGCGGAGGCACCGTCAGGGGCGCCGAACTGCTCGTATGTGAAGGTGAAGGTGAGGTAGCCAAGGGAGTTCTGCAGCCGCAAGGCGGCGACGCTGTCGGTTAACAGGCTCCACATTGTATCGACACCGTCGACAAGAGTGACGGCCGTCGCAGACGGATGGTGCGCAGCAATGGAAGACTCCACGAGTCGATGCAGTTGCGCCTCGGACACCGAAAACGGCACCGCCACTTCGAGATGCTGATAGGTGCTGTGGGCTGCCACGCTGCCGTCCTTGTGCAAGAGAAGCGGAATACGCGCCACCTGCTGCACAAAGACCGGCGCCGTGGAAGTCACCTCGTTGAGCAGCAGCAGTGAGCTGCTGAGGTCGGTGTAGCTGATCTCGGCATCGAGCGTCATGGTCTGCTGGCGCAAGACCACGCTGTACCCCACCACAACGGGCGACCCCGTCTCCGCACTTGTCTCACTCTCAGGGGCTTCCTCGAGTTCATCTAGGAAGGGCGGCCAGCGATGCAGCAGCGTACCGAACGGAAGCAGCAGCGACGGAGGCCCACGCTGCAGCTTTGTGTAGAGAAAGAGCAGCATCCACGGCGACGTCATAAAGCTGACTGTGCTACCGTAGACACAGTTGAGCTCAACGTCGATGAGGGGTGCAGCCGAGACGGGCGATGTGATTACGTATGCCCAGTAGTTTCTCCCCAGCACCGAGTATCGCGTCGTCGCCTCCAGCTCGTTAAGCGATTCGATCTTGAGGAGGTCTACCCCCACAGCCCCTTGAGGCCCTACTACCTCGCAGAGTGCATGAAGCAAGCGCCGCATGCACATCACGCTGTTGATGTACTTCTTTGCCTCCCCGCCAAACCGCTCCATCTCTTTCCAGTCAACGCGATCCAGCAGCGCAAGAAAGGCGGGTACCATCTCGTACGGCATCTTCCCCACCTCAAACAGCATCACCGCCTGTCGCTTGAATGTCGGGTCGTGGCTGAGGTTTGTCATCATAAGGAAGCCCGTCAGCGTCGCGTCGTAGAGGAGCGCAACACGTTTCGACGGGTGCGGATCGCTAGCAGTGGGGCCGCTGTCGCACCCAGCGGCGGCGTCACCATGCTCGGTGAGGCCATTCATCGAGGTCTGCAGTTGGTAACGAGTGAAGGCAATGACGCGGGCGGCCACCTCCTCTTGCCAACTGGGGTGCACCCCGTCGAGCGTAGTGACGTCCAACCCCGGTGGCAGCGAGGGGGACTTCCACTGCACAAGCCCCAGCCGCAGGAGAAGCTGAACCGCGCCGCACACATCCTCCTCGTCCAGCATCAGGAGCTGCGCCAGTAGGCCGAGTGAGGTGCGATCGTCAACGGTAGAGAGCACGCGGTAGAGCAGCAGCTCTTGCGGATCATCAGACGTGCGGTTCATCACGAAGTTTCCACCCAGCGGCGGCACTACAACGTACGCGTCCGGCGAGACGTCAAAGCTCGCAAACACCAGGCCGTTCTGGTACAGTTGCCGCAGCGCCGCCTTTGGCAGCTCGTAGGTGCAGATAGTGTCCTTGGCAAAGACAGACAGGGGCGTCTGTAAGGCGGCGAGCATCTCAGGCCGCACAGAGGCGGTGCCCTTGCTCACCAGCATCCGATAAAGCACCACGTCCTCCGGCGAGAGCCTCTGGAAGCGCTTCTTGAGCACATCTGCGGTGTAGTCGATCGTGCCGATGGACCAGAAGGGATCGGCTGTGACAGATGGCAGGAGCGCACTGGGCAGGTATTCGTTGACGTAGGTGCGGTTGACGTGCCAGCGCAGCTTACTGCGGACATCCTTTGTGAGCTGCAAGTACTGATTTCGCCCGATGCCGAGGAGGTTGAGCGCATCTATGGCGGTGAAGTTGGGCAAGCGGTGGTAGCTCTGCTCCTGCCTGAGTAGCTCAGCGAAGATGCCTGTGTAGTAGGACAGCGGCGTCTCCTTCGTGTAAAGGACGATACTTTTTTGATGCACGTACGGGTATAGCTGGAGCTGCTCCGCAGCGAATCGCACCATCTCTTGATAGTAAGCGTCCTCCTTCACTGCTGCCCGCACAAACTCTGGCAGTCGATAATACGCGTGTCCGTGCAGGATAGCGTGATGGATCGCTTTGGTTTGGTAGTCGTAGGGTGTCATGCGTTGTTGTAGCGACGCGGGGAGAAGATTATACGGCGCGCGGCTCCGCAACGCCTGCTGCAGCTCTGCCCCATCCACGGAGGCCGCCATAGCGGAAGGCACGGGGTACAGCAGTTCGACCTGACACGACGTTTTGGAGAGGGCTGGGGGGGGGAGACGCGTAAAAGTCAGGGAGCCGCCGCGCAGCCCAGTCGAAGACGTGGCAAAATGTAAGCAGCAGAATGACGCCGACGCTCCGGTACGCCCCGTAAGTGGATTCTGCTTCGTCTCCGGTGGTTCCGGCTCGCGTGGGTCTGCATGCTCTCTCACTTCTGATCCTTAGACGGTCCTCACGGTGCAAGGGGGCGCGGAAGGGAGAAAGCAAGACGAAACGCAGACGGCTACGCACCCAGTGAGGGAGGCAGGTAAATAAGAACACACTGAGCATGCGGGTACACGTTACGCGGGGAGGGGAGGGAAAGAGGCAGAAGAGTATGGAGAAAGATGAGGCACGTGTGCGACATGTTGGGGGTCCTCTGAAACGATGGAGACATACGCGTTTTGCCACCAACGGAAGAGGCGTCACAAGTGAGCAGCACATGTCCAACGTGTCACCGTCAGCGGGCTTCATCGCTATTTTGGTGCGCAAAACAGTAGCCACCGGGAAAGCCGTAGTCCATGCGCAACACACGCGATAGCTCGCTGGCTGGCCGGGGGGAAAGGGGAAAAAAAAACTCGGCAGTGACCACTCTGCACTTCGAGGAGCCACACGTGTGGCGTCGGTGATGCAGACGGCGTGGTCCATTCTCGTTGATCCTTCTATTCCATCGCTTCATCACGGACACAGATCGATACCGGGAAGGGGAAGAGCATGTCTTCATGACGAGGATCAAAGCGAAGTATCGCCCTCGCCCTGCGCCCACTTCGAGGGGCCGTGAAGCACCTCCGCTAGCATCATCCACTGCAATAAACTGGCAGCAGGAGACGGCGCTCTCCCGTGGTCCCATACCACATAACGTGGCGCACATGCTTCAATGAACACCTCATCGACCATCTCGAGCTCGCCCACCTCGGCAATCTGGGGCGGGAACGTGGAGAGGGACGCCGGGGTGGGGAATGGAGAGCAAGACGGCTTGCTGGTGGTGACTGTGGTCATGCCAACGATGCCGCTCTCCGGCAGTTGAACCTCCTCCCCCAGCAGCGTACGACCCCGCAACGTTGCATACCAAAGGCCATTATCGGGATCACGGTTCATTGCAGACGTGAAGTTCTCGTGCACATTGATCGTGCCCTCAAAGTCGCTTTGAATGGGCAGTAAGTGAAACAGCAGTTCCCCTGGCGCTGCTCGGCCGTGGGCAGAGAGTCGGGCATGCGAGCAAGCGGTTAAGCACTAAAAACGCGGAGGGGAGACTCGGACGGCGGGTGGGGAGAGGGTTGGAAAACTACCAGGAGGACACCCTAGGACAGGGAATCCATGTGTTACTCTTCGGCTGTAGATGAAGCGGAAGCCGCCGACACTACCAAGTCAGTCCGGCGTGGCAGTTACAAAAGAAATACGCACGGACAACCAGAGCACACAGTCGGGTGCAGGGAGAAAAGAAGAGCAGGGCGGTGGAAAGGAACAGGGTGCGGGGGAGGTGGGGAGTCAACCCACATTGCAAGGCTACAGCGTCCCATGACCGAAACAGGAGAACCTCCGCGAACGCACCCCCGACATCGCTGACGATCGGCAGTCACGTTACAGGCGTGTTGTACAGGGGCCTTGTCTTGAGGTGTCCGCGAAGGACTGAGTCCATGGGCTTTCTTGTCTCGTGCATGCGTCTGGGAAGAGTTCCTCCAAGAGACCCGTGGCAGGCAAGAGGCGCATTGCAACGGAACCACGGCTTTCCTCAATGCTCAGCCACTACGCACTACCCCGAGGCCCGACCAGCTTCCTTCGGACGCGCCACGAAGACAAAAGGACTGGAACAGAAGGACCTAGATTGATCACACTTACCGAGAATCGCCCCCTCCACGCACATACACGCACGCAGCACCACGTGGGGGTCGCTGTGAAGCCCACAAAACGACATATACACTATTGATTAATGGGCAGCAAAGAGAGAGAGGAACACATGCGAGCACACGCAGAGACGCACAGCTCATTGCCGACCACGAAAGCCGCCCCCCCCCCTTTCCCTACAAGTGCATCTCCGACAATGCCACCTGTATGTCTACCCGCCTTCTGCTACGGTTCTGCAATGCGTCCCACTGCTTCAGTGTTAACACCACCACTTGCGAGTCGCTCGGCTCCTCACCCGCCTCAAATGGGACCCTCGGCGTCGTACACTAGCGCCAAGCGCGACAGATGCGGGAGCAGTGCTGCAGAGCAATCACTTACGTTCGCACCAAAGCCCTGCACACATTGCAACGCGTTCTCAATCTTCATCCTCTTCACGGGGAGGGCGCCGGGCAGGATGCACTCCCACATTAGAAGTTCGTCGAGGCAGCTGCAGAGGCACTCCCGCGTCTGGCCCAGCACCGCGTACACAAAGCTGAGGCAGTTGCGCACCTCATGGCAGAGATAGTGGAAAGGGAACAGGTGCGTCGACAATTCCCTCAGCAGCTTGCTCAGCTCGTCGGCGTCCTTCTGCGACACGTCACCCACCATACGTGAGCGGACCGTAGCACAGGTTGTCTGCACAATCGGGTGAAAGTGCTTTGTAGCTTCTCTCCGTGCCGTAGGCAGCTCCATGCTGAGCGCACGCTCAAACGGATCCTTGTTGCTGCTCTCGCATCGCTGGCACCGGCACACAAAGTAGTAGCTCTCGCTGAGACGCTCGCGGCGCAGACGTGTTGGCCAGTAGAGTTGCGGGATGTAGGCGATGCTCAGCTCCTCGCCGACGTGGATGGTGCGCGTGGTGACGATGGCGTGCCGCACCGTGTCAATCGCGCAATTCGGCGTGCAGGAGTGGTTAAAGAATGACGCGATGCTGTTGCCAGCGTGCAGCGCCTGCGCCACGCCGAGCCCGCTCGGGTCCGCCAGCTCCAGTGCGTTGCAGCACAGCACGCCAATGATCGTGTATAGCGTGGCGGGCCTCTCTTCCCCTTTGAACAAGTCGCACATGAGGGGACCGATCGGATGCAGCGACTGAATCACCTCATCGACGTGTGCGGTCAGTGTGAGGACGCGTTCGTGGCCCGCACGCTTCGCCTTTATCCCGGCGAGAGTTGTGATGCAGTGGTACGCAAGCTCAAAAAACTGCTCCGGCACATCGAGCTTGCGGGCTTCAATGCCCTGCATCATATCTGACAGCCGCGTCATCCGTGCACACTCAAACCTCTCGTGCTGCTCACGGTGTGCATCGGCGCACGCGGGAGAACAGTAGACCACCATGTTACATGCAGTGCACGTCGAGGGCTTCTCTTTCGTTGCCTTGACGTTGCCCTCATCCTTGTCGTTCTCCTCGTCACCATCGTCCTCATTCGGCTCCTCTGCCGCAGCGTCAGCGACGTCGAGCCCGATAGGCTTGCTGCACTCCACGCAGCAGCCCTTTCCGGCAAAATCTTCGAAGGCGCCGACCGAGAACGGGGTGAGCAGGCTCACCACCTCCACAAGAGGAGGCAAGGTGCGGATCGCCTCCACTCCAACACCGCACTGCCCGCGAACCAGCTTCACCCCGGCCTCCGGTGAGCGCGCAAACGTCTCAGTCACGCTCACGCGCTCTCCAATGAGGCGAGTGAGCGCCTCATCGATGTTCTCGCGAGTGTTCGGCTCCAGTGCTGGGAGCTCGTAGATGGCGCGGCACAGGTGCACGAGCGCCGCGGCACTGGCGGTGCCGAAACCGGTGCTTACGCTATCCAGGGAGGGGTCGACCAGAGCACAGCGACCGTAGAAGGCGTTGGCTTTCGCTAAAATCGGGTTCGAGGCAAGAACCCGCACCGCCAACGCCGCACACTGCTCCGTTTCCCCCATCTTAAAGAGGCACGTAAGCGCGTTGCCAGCGCTCTTAGTGAACTCGTCCAAAGAGCACGCAGCGTCCTCACCATGCCGCTCCTCGTAGAGCTGCACCGCTTGCGTGTAGTACTTGGCTGCCTCAGCTGGGTCATCCGCGAAGCAGGCGTTACCCTTAAGGCGGAGCTGCTCCATCGTTTCTGCTTCCGCGAAAGCCTCAGACGGCGCGGCCGACATGGCTGGCCAAAAACAAGTGACGCGGAAAGGAATAGGTACCGCGTGCTTGACTCGCTCGTGCGCACATGTGCGTGTGGGCGGGGGGGGAGGGAAGCGTCGCATCCCCACACGAGATGGTTGGTGGTCAATACAAGGCGAGGCGAGGGAGACAGAAGAGCCTGCAGTAGACTTGTGTGAGGGGAGCAGAGAGATGTGCTGGCGAGAGTCGCAACACTGATGAGAAGGGAAAGGGGGGTATCGGCATGAGCATCGAGGGGTCCCTCATGAACCTCATCGCAGCGTCGCAGAGGGTGCACCCATTTTCTGGCTTCCCGGCATCGTCCATTGTCGCGCCTGCATAGCAGCGCTTGGCAAAACGTTTCACAGCACGAAGTACAAGCAACATGTACACCCCTCCCCTCCGCCCACGTACACACACGCACACAGACAACTGCGATCGTCTCTCAGCACGTCGCAATGGAAACTTAACCCTTGCCTCCTGCCGCCGCCGCCCGTTTTGAGCGCCGTCGTCGCATCACGTCAGCGTTGCGGCTGAAGCGTAGGTGCTCCAGCATGTCGGCCCCGATAGCAGCAGTCAGAGCTTCTCTGGTGGGGTGAGAGAGGAGCTCATCCACATCGCGATCGCCTCGATCGAGTGGTGGTCGAGTGCGCACTGCCGGGTGCATCAACGGCACCGTGAAGAAGGGCACCCCTCCCTTCGGCGGGTGCTCCACAAACTCGGTGGGAGGGACACACCACGAGATGTAGTCGTAGTAAGGGCGGTTCATCTCCTCCCGCTCCTCGATGGCGCGAAGGGCCCCGATGTGCAGCACATCAAAGGAGATGCGGGGGTCTGTGTTGAGCAGTGCCTCCATGTACGGCGCTGACAAGCATGGCGGCATCTCTTCTCCGCCCCTCAAGACGCCCGCTGTTCCCACCAGCACGTCACGGCCGTCTACTCCGGCAGAGAAGGGGTCTTTGATGTCAACGTCGGCGATCTCGATGGCGTCGACATCCCTGTCGGCATCCGCGCTGTAAGCTGTTGAAGCGGGAAGAAGTGCAGACGCAGGCGCCACGGCTGGCCGCGGCTCCTTGAGCACCTCGTTTTTCACTGGGAACCCCTCCATCGGCAGAGAAGTCCTATCAAGCAAACCGTTGGCCAGTCCAACTGCGACAGTGACGTATCAACCCGCTAAAGGGGCGGAAAGGTGACTAAGCGTCAAGCAACAAACCGAGGAAGAGGGTGATCGGACACCAGCCTTGTAGGAAGCAGTGTTTAGAGAGTCCACGACAAGTTCCTGCGCATCTCACCAAAGGTGTTACGATCCGCGGCTGCCTCCGCGCTGAAGGTGATTTGCCCGATGCTCTGTCACGAAGGGGTCCCAGGGGGAGAGCGCTGCTGAGAACGGCACCAAAAAAAAACGAAAAACAGAAAGAGACGCGGAAGCGGAGCGTGCGAGTTTGACGCACACTGGGGGGGGGGGTTGGCACGCACTGCAGTGCGGTGCCCCTGTCTCGGAGGAGGGAGCGGAGTGTTGGAGTAATCAATAAGAATAAAAACGAAACAAAGGAGCCGAGCGGTGGATGAGTAGGCAGAAGAGTGCACCGGGCAAGTCAGCCATGCCGAGAGAAGGGCGCCACCGCTGTGTGGATCGCCGACAAGCCTCGATGCTGTCACGACTGTCATGGGCGTGTGTGCTGGTCAAGCCGAACGAGGGGCAGGTGCAACGTTTCGACGCTCCCATGTGCAACACGGCAGCAAAGGCGTCGGCAGCGGTTCTTGACGGCCCATGTGCATCTTCGAAACAAAATTTCTCTTCGTTCTCCGTTGCACTGGGGCTGTGGTCGGTCGAGTTGAGTGTCAAGGGTTCATATCGCACGTTCTAAGAAGTGTATGTATATGTGTGTGGGGGGGGGGGGGGTCGAAGGAATGAGGGTGCAGACTGGTGCAGAAACACATACACGGAGGCACAGAGAGAGAAACACTCGCCGAGTACTCAACCTGAAGGGTTGCAGCAAAGGAAGATGGTGTAGCCAGCATCTTCACAAGGGAGGGAAAAGAGGGTAAGACAGAAACGGCACCAATGCAGCGAAGCACAGCCACCTTCCCCCCACCCCCACCCCTCCTACCCGAGCGGATGATGCGAAACATACTCATATGCGTCCGTGTCAGACAGCGTCCTGTACGCTGGACTCGTTCTGCAGACGAAGCTGCTCATTCCATGCGTAAAGCTCCCGTCGGCGACGCTCCTTTATTGCACGCCTGGTCAGTTCAGCGGACAGGGTCCCAGCGGACGATTTAGTGAGAGCTGAGGCAACGGAGTTTCCTGCCCCGGCAACAGACGTGGTAGGCGTCAACGGTCTGTGGCGGTCCGAGGAGTTGCTCACATGGTGGGGCGTTCGACTGGGACTAGCGCACAGCTTTCGGGCATGATGAGTGGAGTGACAGGATGGTGTGCAGGCATCGCTGCCTGACAAGGTCACCCTTATGCCGCCACCACAAGATGCGCCCTCTCTCATGAGCGTCGGGCGTATGGACGCACCCTGAGTCCCGGCGGAACTCGCTGAGACGCGCTGCGATGGAATCGTGGCCTTCACAGCATGCCCCGACGATGGAAAGTCAAGACGCAGTCGGTGCTGCTCTGGAGTGTGGGTGATGTGCACCACATGTGAGACGACGTGTGCCGAGGCCGTGAACGGTGTGCTACATGGATCTTCAGCGACGGGGTTGCGGGACAGCGGCGGTGTGCCGAGCGGACGCGACTTGACTTGTGCAGGTGCGGCATCGTTGCTCTCCGTTCCCTGCGACGCTGGTGCCATGCAACTCTGGCGGTGAGGAGAGCCGTCACCTTCCATGAGTGATGGCGTGTCGAGGGGTTGCAGCGCGCTTGGAGATGACTCGGGATACAACGTGGGAGCGCATTCCGATAAGTCCAGGGCGTTGCTGGCAGGCAACCAGGTCACGCAGCTGCCCGCTGGCGGAGGGACAGCGGTGTCCATGATCGTGGGATAGCCGGGGCACCCGGTGATACTCGGCACGGTTGGGGTCGATTGCCTGTTTATGGCGATCGGCGGCATGGGAGGGCTCCACAAAGAGGCGACGGAGGTTGTCGAGTCGTGAATCGCACTAGAGCGAGTCGAAAGGTGCGATGCGGATGGGTGCCTGACTGTGCGCTCCTCATTTTGCTGACCGGAGGAGGTCGTGCAGCGCGACTCGAGAAGCGATGCCAAGTGGACTACAGGGGCTGACTCCACAGCGGTCGGCGCAGCTTTGGGCAAAGGTGACAGGGTGGACGAGTGCGTCATGCACAGCGTCTGTGGGAGAGTGAACAAGGCGGTGCCGGGGGCCTGGCCGCTCATTGGCGGGCCATCTGCAGCGGCGGCCCTCGGCATCGGCGGTGCCACTTCCTCTCGTGCAAACAGCGGTGTATGCGGGGAGAACGACGCAGGCACCGCTTCTGAAACGGGGGAGAGCACCAGCGTCGACGGAGCTGAGCAATCAAAGGCTTCAAGTTGGCGCCGAGGCCCGTGGTGGGTCGTCACGCCTGCGCACTCGCTCGTGGAGCTGTCTAACGAAATCCACAATGAGGGCTGCGATGCGATAGGCTCAACGGTGGTAATCGCAGCTGGCCGCGCGGAGCTCACTACGCAACTGGAGCTGCGCACCTTTGGACGTCGCAGCATCGTGACGTCTGCAGAGTGGCTTCCGGACTGCCCTTTCGACACGTGTTCCCTGCGCCGGCGCACCTCGCTGCTGCTCAGCAGACGGCTTGTTTGCGGAGCGCCTAGGGCTGCAGCGCTCGTCTTGCACACGGACAACGCGGTGCGCCGCTGCAAGAGTGGCTTACTGCGCGAACAAGGCTGCGCAGCAACCACGCTAATACAGATCTCGCTTGTAGGCGGGAGCGACGGCGGCGAGGGTGTTGTTTCACACGGGTTGCTGCGGCTGCGCAGACGCCGTGACGGTGGCGGCGGTGTGTCGAGGTCGCTTGAAAGGGGTGCCTGGCGCACCACCGAAGGGATACCGCGGGAACCCGCCGGGGATCGCGAGGGTTTGCGAGTTCCCTGCTGTAACGAGGGCTTGCGCATGATTACAGATGATCTTGTTACGCCTGTGTACGCCTCGATGTGCATGTGCTACGACGGTGTTATCGGAAGAGAGGCGGGTTCACCGCGGCTGCAGCGGGTGAAGGTGCGCGTGTGGAGGCAATTACGAGCGAGGGATGGAAAGGTCGCACGGAGTGCGTCAGCAGAACGCGTAGACTTGGGGAAACGGCACCCCTCGTTCGCGGGAATCACGAAGGAGAAACATGTTGGTCCCCAGCGAAGCAGCACTGCCTCCACGTCCAGCGTACGCGCACCCGGTTGTTGGGCCATACATCAGCCGCCGACGCGCAAAGTGAAATGGAGACGGGCGCTGCAGCTGGACGCACGGCTCAAGTTTGCCGGTGCGCCTTTCGACTCCACACTCACATACGCGCGCACACGCGTGCAGGGTGCGGGTATGCTTACAGTACATGCTTACACCGCGCGGTGATGTCTGTCTGCATGTTACAGTTAGCTTACCATCGGATCGCTGATACATCAACATGACCCATCACATACAATCCGCCATCATGACTGGCTTGGCAGGTGCTGGGAGAGCAGGTGTGCAAGGAGACACGGCCATCCTTGCGGGGAGGGATATGCAGAGAGAACCAGCAAAACCAACTCACAAGTCCACATCGCATCCTTATACTCTATTACGGACGCATGTGCAGCCTCACGGAGGTTCGCCTCACACGGATTCGTAGTGAAACTCGCGTCACGCTACCGTCCGCCCGCTGTCTATCGGACAGGCAGGAGAGCAACGGCCACGCGCGTCCAGCCGCCACCCCTCTTTATCACTCTCTTTTGCCAAAGCTCGACGGAAGCGGTCTGACAGGTTAGTTGTGATTTTTTCTCTTATCGGGCTATTCTTGCTGGCCGCACCAACCGGCTGCCGCACAACGTTACATGCGCAGCGCCGAATGCGCGCTGGCGAGATGACGAGCGTTACAGTGTCGTGTATGCCTTCAACACACACTTATGCAAAACCACAGGACACACACAGCGCATAGGGAAGAGGTGGAGGGGGGAGATCGTGGGGGCCACTGCGACGACGGTCACGGAGGGCTTAACATGATCGCTGACGGGAAACTCACATGTCTCTTTTCTTTTTTTCACGAGTGATAAGTGTGAGTGCTACGGTAGCTGGGGCGCCATCCGTGAGCTTTCAGCACTCTATGAGCGAGCCCTTCCCCCTGGTGAGCATCCGCGCAGAACCGTAATCTGAGAGGCCTACATCGGTCGGAGACACAGTTTCGTGTGCACATAGGATTCTCTCGAATGGCTCGCGTGCTCTTTCCACCGACAACCGTTCTCCATCGTGCTGATCCCAGCGCGGACGCAGCTCACACACTCGTGGATACGACTGCACGTGCTCGTATCCAGGCAAGCACGCACTCCGCGTACACGCACTGCGCCCCACCTCCCTCTGCCTGATTCTCCCTTCACCTCGTCAGGCCTCTGTAGTGCCTTTCCATCACTGCAGTCCTTACCGGAGGCGGAAGTCTTGGTCGTAGTGGCACGCCTGCAGCTCACCATCAAAGTCGATGCGCAGAGAAATGTCAAGGTCCCGCGGATTTCCCGGGTTCGGCACACACTTCATCGTGAAGTTCGCCTTCTCGCCCCGCTTCATGATCAGCGGATGGAAGATGTAGAGCACCGTCTGCCGCCAGTGCGTGGGCGACACCATTGGTGACGTGTTCAGCACCACTGGATCATGGCCTGCGTAGAATGGGGTGTCGAAGTGGACTGAGATGGCGTGCACAAAGTCGCCCTTCTTCGCCTCCAGTGTGAAGGTTCTCGTGAAAGACAACTCTGCCTCCGTCACCTCGTTGATGTCGAAGGAGAAGAAAGGGACAATGTCGGTGATGATCTGCTCCGGGTCGACGGTGTCGATGAGGGGCTCAATGTAGCTGAGGCGCTTGAAGTAGGAGAAGTCGAGCCCATTTACGTTCTTCCAGATGTCGAACTTCTGCTCGATGTACTGGGGGTCCGTGATGCCGCATGCGTACATGTTGGCTCTGTTAGGCAGAATCTTCACATCCGGCGCACCCCAGCGGTCACGCGCGTAGAGGACTGTGTTCAGCATGGACTCGTACAGGAGGAAGTAGCCCATCCACTCGCTAATGATAATGTCCACCTTCTCATTCAGGTGCAGCTCCTCAACTTTGCCTTGGATAATGGTGATGACGTCGCTGAAGCCGTTGTCCTGCACAATCCGACGTGCCTGCACCGCCACATTACTGCAGTCGATGCCGATGACCTTGCGCGCACCCGCACGGGCAGCAAACATGGAGAGAATACCAGTACCGCAGCCAACGTCAAGGACGACCTTGTTCTTGAACATGTACGCGTTACGCCAGATCGCATCGCGATAGGCCGTCGTGCGCTGGTAGTCTTTCAGCATCTCCATGTGAATGCCGTAGTGGCTGTAGGAGTCGAAGTAGTAATCCTTGTTTGCTGTTGTCTTCACCATGGTCCCCTCCGCCGCGGCCTCCTCATACTCTTTCGCCGAGGACATCTGGAACGCACGTAATGCTCGCGGCGTATTGGGCAGAAATAATTGGCAGCGGTGAAGACAATGTGACGTTCGCATGCGATAGGTGCACGATTCTGGACCCGTCCGATACAAGCGATGCGCAGGGCGCCGCGCAAGTGTGTGCGTATGTGTGTGAAGGGGGTGGGGGGTGGTGGGTAAGGGCGCGTGTGAGCCCATTGCAATGGCCAAGGCAAAGGCAGAAGCGTCGTTTGGCCAGTTCGACACACACACACACACACACGGGGACACCGGTGAGTCAAGTCACAGCGCAATGAAAAAAAAAGAGAGAGAGAGAGAGAGATGGCTCCATAGGGACAATCATCGTCAAGGCAACGTCTCTACCACCAACGTCGTGCCCGTGTAAATACGGCTGCGAGGTACATGAGGGAGGGGGTGGGGGGCACATCTCATCAAGTCATCGCCCGTGCTCAGCACTCGAGAAGACGGTTCTCGCCAACGAGGCCCAAAAGCGGGCTTCGCAGGAAGAGATACACTACGAGACTGTATGAGCCGTTAAGGAGCGCCTGTTCAGCAGCATGCGCTGGTGCGTCTCCAGCCACACCGCACGGTGATCTTTGCTGTTCGCTTATCTCGGCCTTCACCTTTATCGCCCCCCCCCCTCATGGGCCTCCAAACATGCAAGCGGAGGGGATACACGGCCGGTTTCGAAGACCTGGAGGACGTTGCTTCTGTGCGCTTTGGCTTCTACGCCTCTGTTTTCCCTGCGGACCGCGACACCGACGCTGCCCTGTGCACATGACCCGAAAAGGAGAGAGAGATTCTCAGAGGTGCGCACACGGGGCCACTAAAAGAGCGGAAGCAGACCGTGGGCGGAGCGCACGCAGGGAGGAAGCAGGGAAGGACTTGCTCAGGGACGGCTCGTTGTCCTTCGCTGTGGAAGGACCCCTCCCCATTTCAGCGTGTTGGCCCACTCCGAGGGAATAACGTGTTCTTGCTGCTCGTCCGTCGACTATGCTTCCAACATACATGTCCCCATCAAAAACGCAGAGCCATGCAAAGCCACACCACTCCTTCGCTCGGTAATATCTGCCAATCTGTTCCTTCTAAGCCACGGTGTTAGACTACGTTGGCGAGCCAGCCACCGGATGTGGCCCAACAAGAGCTGCAGTCACCAGACGTCGTCGTTTTCTCGCTTACATCAACACAGAGCAAAGAAGTACCGCCTGCGCAGGGCACATAGTAGACAGGGACGGGGGGGGCGCAGCTGAACGTTTGGCGGCAACAGATGCTGGGCGAAGAAAGGTGGTGTGCGCACTCTTGAAGCTGAGGAAGCGCAGGCAAGGGGCACGCAGCACATGACAAAGAGGGACAGCGTGTCGCGTTGCATGAAGAAGACGTTTTTGTGTTTCAAGCGGCACCTACTCAGGGAACGAATCCCTTCTTGCAGCGCATAGGCGCAGATGGGACGAGGGAGAACAGCGACATTGTGCCCGGCTGTGCCTGTGCGCGGGTGCGTGCTCACCGTAACGAGGGCGAAGCGAGATCAGCACAACAGAAAACGAATTTGGAAGATAAAGCAAAGGGTATTCAGACAGGAACAAACAAAAAGAGGGATCCCATACACACACATATGCACATAAATATGCATATATATATATATATGTATGTATATAGATGGATAGCCTCATATACGAATTTACGGACACATATACCGATAGCTAGGAGGGAAGAGGAGTGTGATGCGCGGGGGAAGGGAAAGAGAAGACAGAACAAGCTACGAGAACACACCGTAAGACAAACTCGAATTGGTCAACCGACCACAAACCGATACGGGGGCGACGAATCATAGTGGTAACGCGAAGACCGCTACAGACGCCCCCGTCAAAATGACACCAGTGCAGAGAAAGAAGAGCCGATTAGGGGAGAGAAGGAGAGGGAAAACGAGCCACAACATCAGCAGACGCACACGCCAGGGCAGCGCACACTATTCGCTTCTGGCTCGTCCACGTGTTCATTTCTCCCCCCACACGATAAAATCAAACGCCCCATACTACCGACTTTACTCCCCGCCCACCCCGGCACGGAGCTTCGCCGACTCCGTCACTCAAATAAGACCTCAGCATCAAACTCTACATAAATACTCGCTCTACAGGTCGCCTCACAGGCGCTCCAACTTCATGCCGGTCTCCACGTTGTGCACCCCCGCGCAGTGGCCCCAGCCTCTCTCCGCACTAATAGCCTGTGTGAGGGCCCGCTGTGATGCGTTCGAGCCACTCGGAAACTCTGCCCGTCCCATGGATGGCATAAGCATGCTCACTGTCGCAGGTTGCAACAACGAAACAACAGTCACGAGCTGAGCGCCGGCACCAGTAGCAATACATCTCCGTTTACCGCGTCGTAGGTACCTGATGCCCTGTCAGGACCAGTAGCGGCTTGGAATTGGCACGAAACAGGGTCTGTCTGCTTCCTGTCCGTCCTCCTCCTCCTCACAGAAAGGAAGAACGCCGGGTGCGCGGGCGAAGCGGTGAAGCAAACAAAACACGAGAGACGAGCGAGGAGGCGTGGGTATACGCACACTTGCTCATGGGGAAGGAGAGGGGAGGGGGGAGAACGGGCACTGACAGGGCAGCAGCGGCAGCAGCTGTTGATGCAACGGACTCTCCTCGTCGTTAGTCGCTGCCGACTTATTCCACAAATTTCAAGGTACGCTCGGGCGCGCATGACGCCATGAGTGTCCCGCCCCCCCCCCTCCCCAACCCCTCCTCCTCATGCATTCAGTGTAACAGCCCACGCCACCTATTCACTCTCTGCGCGCACTGACTCCATTGCACCTCTTCCGTTTGCCTCTGCACTTCCGTTTGTATGTGCCGCAGCCACCGCCAAACCTCCGACTCGAGCGAGTGTGATTCTCTCTCAGCTGGTGCCAGTGGCAGGACATGATGGGTTCGCCGCTGTTTGATCGCCCTTTTCAGCGCACCACTCAGTCGGATGGGAGAGCCGTGGAGCCAGGTATACTCTGACGCTGACGGCCCTGCCCGCGGCGGGTGACACGCCTCGCCGGTACCGAAGACGACGCGCTCTCCTCCACTACCAACGGAGACAGAGGCAAAAACAGAGGGCGCTTCCCCATGCCGGCATTGCGCTGCTGCGCATAGCTGTGCAGCCACTGCTGCTGCTCAGCGTATACATAGTAGACCAGCAGCTGTTCTGTCACGCTGTCCACATCGAAGAACGCGTTGCGATGCAGCTTCTGCTTGAGCAGCGCGGCGTCCTCGCGGCGGACGTAGATGGAGGCACACCCCTTGCCGCGCTGCAAGGCGTCGGCATCAGTGTCGTGGTGGCACTCCGCGCGGTGGATCACAATATGAGGGTGTGTGGCATACAAGAAGCGCACGAGACTCTCAGTGCAGCCAACCTCCTTTACTGCTTGGCCGATGAACAGCTTCGCATACATTCCCGGGGCTCGGCAGCGTAGGCAGCTCTCGCGGACGACGTTGTGCCTTTTACCGCAGTTCTCGCAACTCCACCGGCTAGAGGCTGCGAGACCAGCCTTAGGGGAGGCCAACAGCTCTGCCTCGTACGGGCAGTCGACCTTACTTACGTCACAGCAGTAGATGATAGGAAACATCTGCTGGTACTCCAGGAAGCGCTCTGTGATGTGGACAAAGTTGTTCGTGCCGGTGCTGTACGCCATCTCCATCACGTGAAACTGCGTCCACATGTGGTAGCTGTGGACTGGGCGGGACGCGCTCAGCGCCGCAGTAGCATCATCGCTGGACGACACGTCAGACACGGCGCCGCTGCGGCGGTGGTGGCGGCGATGGGGTCGGCGGCGAGAGGAAGACGACGACGCAGCAGACGAGGTGCCGACCACCCCGTTCGTGGAGATGTCAGTGAGCGACTTAGAGAGGCCGTCGCTGAGCACATTCTCCGAGTCTGTCCGGCTGTGTGCATGAGCAGAGACGCTGCCTAGCGTCGTCGGATCCGGCGGCACCACGTTGCGCGGCTTCGTCAGCGACGTCGGCTGCGTTTGCACAAGTCGCGCGGTGGAACCCCAATCGAGGTGTTCCTCTTCCGCAACGTCTTCCATCGCGGCAAAGGTGGCCAGCTGCTGCAAGGCGCTTGGGTCGCTGTTGGCTGTTATGATAGTGCTGAGCGCCGTGAACTGGCTGTTCATAGCGCCGTCGGAGATGATGGTGAGGAGCAGCGCCACACCAAGGAGGAAGCGGCTGCACTCGGGCACCGCCGGCCCTTTCTTCTGCGGCTCCGACGTTAGATGCAACATGGTAAGAGGTGCGCAGACAGGGAGTGAATCAGTTGAGATGGAGCCGGAAGGGATCGAAGGGATTGCGAAGGAGGGATGGGAGAGCGGGAAAACAAGAGGAGGTCACGCGCTCCGCAATGAGGAAGCAAGGCTGCTATGTACTATAAAAAACAAAAACACAAGCGCAAACAAAAGACGGCGCTACCACGGGTGCGCGCTACCTCGGCCACGCACGCAAGAAGACAACGCAACAAGAAGGCGACACAAAGCAGGGAAGAATGATGAACTCAAAGTACGCGACCAGCTGCGTGATCGGTGCTCCCAAACAGCACAGGAGAGAGGATGAAATTGGACCGCATGTGATTTGCGACGATGCGTGTTGGTTCGCCATGCCAGGAGTGTGGTGCCCAGGCGCACACACACACACACAAGAGAAGAGAAAGAGGGCCAGAAAAAACGGGAAGGATGCAGGACAGAGTGGCGTGTCAGCTGTAGCAGCGGTTTTTGTGTACGCAGCACAGGGGTGCAGTTCGAGCAGCAGATGGTGACGCCTATGGTTACCTCGTAGGGGGGGGGAACGCGGGCGAGGAGGTACCGGGAGAAGCTCACTGCTCTTCCTCGGTACGACTGCGCGATCCAGAAGACGCTCTCTCTCTCCCTCTCTCGCTCACTTTCTCTGTCTCTGCTTTCCACCACGGTGGCCGTTTCTTAGTCTCTCGGCACTTGGGAGAGAAGGGGAGCTATTCGTGGGATGAGGAGAGCGGCGATGTCGCCCGCAAAGGACTGCTGCACGGGCATGAGTATGTACTCGCACATGCACATGCACCCGCCTTCCCGCCAAACCGATGCCGCGGGAGGGGCAGGAGTGGTAAGCAGCAGTGTGTGCTCTCCCCCTCCTGGTGTGCCTTCCTGTCGAGATGTAAGTTCGTCGATGGTATTTGCCTTGTTGTGCACGGGTGATAACTTCCCGTGCCCTCTCTGTGCACGTGCACCTCCCTATTCACAGAGAAGACGAGAGAGAAGTGTGCACATGTGCACGCACATACTACGTGCATCGACATACATGACCGTCAAAACACACAACCTCGCTTGTGGGAATAGACGCTACTGCCACCGACGCCCACGAAACAGAACATCAGGCGCTCAAAATGTAAGCGAACGGGCACGCCAAGTGTTCTCTGCATCCCTGCCAGCTGTTTTTTTTTTCGTTTTACCGCCTGTCTGTGTCTCCTTCTATTTCCTTCTGCGCCCCTCGACTCAGATGCTGATACCGCCGCGGGATTCGGAGTGGGTGCAGCTCTTGTTCGCCAAGGGTGTGGGCAACTGCACCGCCGCACTACTCTCATCGTGCACCGCCTGCCACCCCTTTCGGTGAAGCTGCTCACGCAAAAACTGGTCGTAGTGGCTGCAGCAGTAGTCTATCCAGACGCAGTTGGACTCCATGCAATCTAACGCTGCCGCCACCGCAGGACACTGCGTGCGCAGCGCGCTTCGCTCCGACACAGCCGCACTGCTCGAAGAGGACAGCGGAGAGGAGGCGTTTGCGGACAATTTCGTGGACGACGACGAGTCCGTAGGTTCCACGCTGTCGGCGAACTCGACGCCCTTGTACTGCTCCACACTCCTGATACGGGCAGCGCTGTGCGCCGATGGGCCACCCTGCGCCAGCAGCTTCAGCTGTGCGATGATGTAGCCGTTCCCGCACACCTCAGCACCGTAGCGGAGAAGAAACTCTAAGGTGCGCCGGTCCATCACTAGGCGGCGGTTTGACAGCAGGTGTACGAAGAAGCGGGAGTTGCGATAGAGCCCCATCACACTAGACGACTCCAGAAACGGCGCCGCATGGAACACCTTTGTCATGAACGAGAAGGCCGACTCCTGGTCGAGCGCGAACACCGGGGGAAGGACAAGCCGCAGGATGCTGCGCCGCTGCTCCTGACTCACATTCGCCATCCGTGGCGCTGGGACCGGCATCCCGCTCACACGGCGCAGCTCGTCACGGTCCAGCCGCAGTAGCTCCACCGCGACTGCTGCGGCCGCCACCCAGTACTCCAGCCGGCCCTGCGTGACGAGGTGCGACAGCGCGATCGAGCCGGCCTGAATGTGGCTTGGGTCCTCGACGTCGAATTCGCCGGTGCGTTGGTCCGCGTAGCTGTGCCAGCTCGTGCTCCTCGCGCTAGATGGCTCGGCCACGTCACCTGCGGGGTTGCAGGAAGAGTCAGTGAGCACATTGCCGCTACTGCCGTGGTCGGACGCTAGGGTAGACGACAGCAGCGCCACGGAGCGCGTGATCGAGGAGGCAGCGCACCCCGAAATCGATGTGTCGGATACACGCAGCAGCTTCACTGGCGACGATGGAAGCAGGACGGAGCCGCACGAGTACCAGTTTGCCCCTCTGCTTATCTGCGCCGCCGGCTCACCGGGCGGTGGCAGCGCCCCCGCGACGGAAATCGAGGTCGCTGACTGCAGAGGGTGGCTGTTTCCGGCAGTAGGAATCTTTGTAGAGAGCGGCGAGGCTGCGCCTGCAGCTGAGCCAGAGGGGAACCCTAGGCCGGCCGACACGCGCGCCATGCTCTGGTTTGTGACGCCGCCGGCGCACACTTCGTTTGCGGTGGCACCACAGATGCTGGTGGAGATGCTGCTCGATGTATGGGTGTGCGAGTCGCCGGGTGACAGCAGCGCCCCCAGCGACCACTCCGCTGTTTCCTCTGCCTCCTCCACCACCGCCGGATTGTCGCACAGACACAGCAGCTGTAAAATGCGGAGCACGAGCTGGCGGGAGAGGTGGATCGAGCTCTGAAAAGACATCGTCTTCTCTTGGGCGAGGAACGACAGCACACGGCTCCGCTGCAGAGGCGTGTAAAGAGTATTCACAAACTTCTTCACGATCGAGTGGCAGTAGCAGTGCTGCACAAGCTGCACCAGCGTGGTGAGCGCGTTGGTGACAAGCTCCCACAAGAACGAGTTCATGGCCCCAGGCGTGCCGGTAAGGCGCAGCAGCCACTCAAAGAAAAGTGTGCAGCGATCGCCGGTGTCGCCGGGCTGGTGGCCCAGCTGCGCCTTGGCAAAGTTGATGAAGTGCATCGTGATGATCACGCGGTCCTCCTCCGAGAAGAAGGCGACGAGCTCGAAGAGACGGCGCCACGTCGCTGCGTCGTAGTCGCACTGAAAGAAGCCGCTGCCACCTTGGTTGAAGTAGCGCGTGCAGCCCGGCGCCCCAAAGAGAAGCGACGGCGACGAAGTCTGCTGTGGAGTGGAGGAGGCCGTCGATCCCGGCGCCGCTCCCGTTTCAACGCCGGCGTGGCCAGGTGCCGCTACCGGTGGCGTGAAAGGAGTGTCTCTCGTCGTTTTCAGCGTTGACGCAGATGTCGGACAAGCAAAGTGGTGCTCTGCCTCTTCGAGAAAGATGAGACTGGCTTTGGCGCAGCCGCTCGGCGTCCACTCCACGGTGCGCAGTGGGATCGAGAAGGATGCAGTGACGCGCCTGAGCGTCGACTCCGGCGTCCACTCAAACGATGCACCGACCGGGGCGGAGAAGAGGTCGATCACCGGTGCATTGGGCTTGCGGCGCTGCTGTTGGAGGTACTCGACGAGGAGGCCGTGCTTTTTGCTCGGAGGCACGTACTGCGTGATCGTATAAGACTCGCCCGGCCTCTGGTAGATGTAGAGGTAGGGGTGGCCCACCGTCTCTACCATGCGCAGACACGCGTGAAGCGCTTTGACGTGCTGCAGCTGTGCCTCGCCGCTGCAGCGCTCCTTGGTCGTGTCAAGGATACAGTCAACGAGGTCTTTGGCGTTGATCGCACGGCCGGCGAACCGCACCATCAGCAGATGCGTCGCACGCTGCAGCCACTTCACGCCGATGATGCTAAAGAGCATCCGCAGCACGCACGCCCCTTTGCCGTAGCTAATCGCGTCGAATGAGTCGTAGATACGCCGTGGAGCCGGGTTGCAGCTGTCGACCGGGTGCGTCTCGCGCGGGTCCGCGTCGGCCAGCAGCGCGCCATTCATTGTGTTGCACACAAACTCGTTCCACAGTCCCCAGCCAGGGAAGACGGCGTTGACGAAGAAGTACTCCAGGTAGCGGCACATGCCTTCTTTCAGCCACAGACCGTTCCACCACTCAATGGAGACCCAGTCGCCAAACCACTGATGGCAGATCTCGTGGCCGATGAGCCGCGTCACGCGTTGCCGGCGCTCCAGCGGAGTCGTCTCCGTCACGACAAGGTAGTCCTTCAGCAGGTTGACCATGCCCCAGTTCTCCATGCCAAGCACGCAAAACGTCTCCAGGCCGACCACATCGAGCTTCTGTAGCGGCAGCTGCACACGGAAGAAATCCGCGAAAAAATCGACGGCTTTGGTGACTAAGTCGAGCGCAAAGCAGCCGCCACTGCGCGCCTCGGTGTGCGGGAGCACCACACGACACAGCACACCGGAGCGTCGCGAGCGCTGCTCCAGAAAGGCGAAGCGGCCGACGTGAAACCCCACAATGCATGTGTGCAGTCGCGGCGTTGTCGCAAAGCGCACACAATGCCACGGTGGCGCTGGCCGCGGCAACGGTGCGGCGGCGGCCGTCGGCGACTCCGGCGCCTCTCCGCGGCGGTTGCTGGTGTCCTCAACCGTGCCCTGTCGCTTCTGCGCGGCGTACGGGAGTGCCGCCACGGTTATGTCCGCCTCCACCTCCGTGTTCGACAACACCGTCTGCGCGGCGGTGGCGATGACAGACAGCTGAAAGGTGGCTTGAATCGCTGGCTCATCAAAGCAGGGGTAGAGCCGGCGCGCTCCGGTCGGCTCGAGATGCGTGCTCAGCACGGCGGCATCCTTGAAGTTGGAATGAAAGAGCCCTTCCATGGCCGGCGGTGTCGCAATGACGCCGTCGAAACGGTCAATGATGAGCACGAATGTGTCGCCGACCTTGCTCGGCAACGGTGCGGCGAAGGCAAGCAGAGCTGTCTCACTGATGTCGATCCTGTCCAGGCCTTGGCACGCAACATAGCTTCCTTTCGCTATGCTGAACGGTCGTTGCCGCGAGGCCTCGTTGCCCAGGTGATGACTCGGGTGAGCCTGTGTGGCGGCGGTTTCGAAGGCGTTAGAGGGGTCGGCGGGAACAAAGACGCGTATCGATGATGCCTCAAGCCGAAGGTCGAGCGCGTGAAGGACAAGATGGCGAAGAGGTACGGAAGGCGTCTCTAGTACGCGCATCGTTATGTACACCGAGCCCACAAAACTGTGCTGCTGCGCGTCCGGCTGAAACTCGAGCGCGTAGTGCTGCGGCAGTACCAGAGACGGCATTCTGAACTCCGGCGTCTGGAGCTCCTGGAGCACCACCTCCGGCACAGGCGGCAGAGACATAGAGGACGGCATGCCCGTCATCAGCAACCCTTCAACAAGAGCGGTTATCGATGTATGGCGGAGTCTTTATGAGAGTAAGCAGCGCTGAATTCCACCCGTCAGCGGAGGCGTGTTGTCCAACGATCGCTGGAAGCCCCTCTGTGCCATCCAACTACCACGTGCACCCTCAGCACTTCGAAAGGACGGCACAGAGGCGGAAGTCGGGAAGAGAAAAAGATTGAGAAAAGGCACTTCAAGACGGCATTCAACACCAATGGTAGCAGACCAGCAGGTGAAGGCTGCAGAGGCAAGCGCATTGCTTTCACAGCGCAGATTATAAGAGATGGGCGCCAACCAACGCGTGCGCATGTGCCTCGCTACAATGGGGTACGACAGAACACGCAACGAAAGCCGGTAGGATGCACACCCTGCACCCCGCGGCAAATCGCATCCAGGCAGCACGGACGACCACAAGAAGAGAGATGAGCAACGAAGCGGAACGATGATGTTGTGAGCAAGATGGGGTGTATGAGGGTTGGCTACGGCACGTCAGTGTTCGAGAGAGAAAAGAGGCTGAATTCAGGAAGCCCTGCAAGAGGGAATCTGCGGAGAAACGAGAGAGAGAGAGAGAGAGAGAGAGCAATGTAGCGCGTCGCCACAGAGCGAGGGGCCCAGCCGGCAGATGGTCGCCGGGACACGTCAACAACGGCAGAACAAGTTAGCAACAACAATACGGAACAAGAAATGCAGAAGGCTCACAGCTGGGGATTACACATGCCCTCTTGCACTGCAAGAGACCCCGCAGCAGCACAAAGAACCGGAGAAGGGCCGCGCAGGTGGGGGCAGGAGCGACCCGCACCGCCGAAGACGAATAACCTAGCAAAAGACCCAAAGCGGGAGAGCGGGCCGAACGTGAGAGAAGAAAAGTGCCGACAGAGGCGAGAGAGAGCGCGCGGGAGGCGACATGGAAGAGGTGGCGGGGAGCTGTGGCCTCAAGTCCGCTGACGTGATGTGAGCTGGCGTCCTTGGAAGTCTGGAGCAGAAACAAAGAGCCGAAGAAAAAAATCAAGCGAACGCGTGCATGGCACTCTGGGCGATAGTGAGCAGGCGTGCTTGTACGGTGTCCAGGGTTCAATGTCTGGATGGGTCTCTGCACCGCTCGTTTTGGCGTCTGCTCGCCTCCGAGTACGCCTTAGTGTGCGTGACTACTAGCAAGAGGGGGGGGGGCAAGGGTGGCGAGGGGTTGTGACGGCAGAGTTCGGAACAGAGAAGAGGAGGATCGATGGACACGAGAGAGCGGGACGCACAGGAACAGAAGCTGAAAAAGCGTGAAGACGCCACAACGCTGCTAAACATTTTCAGGGAGCTGCGGGGAGCCGGAGATCGGAGATCAGCAGATGTGCAGTGCACTTGCACCCAAGTACCGGTGAAGAGTTAGAGGGGGGGGGTGAGAGAGTGGCAGAAGCGGCCACCACTAGCTGGCTGTGTCGAAAGCACACGTGCAAGTGCGTGGGTAAGTATGCGAAATAGCGAGACAGATAACATGGGCGATGGCGTCAGGCATAAGGTGAGCAACACATGCGCCTTGCATTACTGTTCGTGTGGAACTCAGCCGGCTTGCGTGTGCAACTGTCTCAGCACCTGCATGGCCCACATTGTGTTGTTTCAGACTTCTTTCTCTGGCAGGAACACAGTAAATCGCGTCTGCAGTGGCGCTCTTGAGAAACAGCAGCAGAGAGACGGGCATTCGGAGAATGGGAGCCGTGCGCCATTATGCCAAAGTGCCGTCTCGCGCCTCCGTGGTTTTGTGCTGTTGTTTTCCGCTCCGCCTCCCGTGTCCTTCTCCGCCATTTGCCTTCCCGGTAGAGCACAGATTGAGCAGGTGCTATATACACGATATCCCCGCAGACCACAGCCACTGCAACCAACTCGACGTCACGCACAGCGACAGGGAGACGAGCACTACCGCATACGCGTCTCGCCACCGTTCGGAACATCTCGCGCGCACGCGCGCAACGCCGTCCACACCCCATCCGTTCTCCGTGTATGCCTTTTCCAAGCGCAAAGGCGGTCACCGCAGTTCAGCCAGGAGCACCGCAAGGCTTCGTTTCTTGTAGTCGTACTTCGCCGTGAGCTCGCCAAGAATCGGCAGCTCCACCACGGTCGACACTGTCGCAGACGCGCATTCGGGACAGAAGAGGAAGGCGTGTGGGGTAGACTTGCCACGGAGCCAGTGGGTCACCTCCAGCGCCGCCCTCGCCCCCACCGCGCCATTCTCGCTGGTTGAGGCACCCGCAGCGGAGGCGAACGACGACGTGACACTCGACAGCGACCTGTTCCGCGCGTGCCGCAGGAGGCAGTTTGCACAGTAAATATGCCCGCACGGCACGCAGGCAACGGGCTGGCAATACAGCTGCAGGCATAGAGAACAGCAACACGCGCTCTCCGTCGCACTTTCAGCCACCTCGATGCGCTGCGCCGCGGCGCTGACACCACACCGGTATGCGGCGAAATCTCGCTGAGTCGCCTGCAGTGCGGCTTGTGCCTCCTGCGCTGCAACAACAGCATCAGAAGCGCGGCGCACCACACCTAAACACTTCTGCTGTGCCCGTCGAAGGTCTGCCTCGAGTGCGTCGAGGCGCTGACCCCACCTAACCTCTCGCCCAGCCATCTCCGCGCGCAGGCCTTCCAGTCCGGCAGCTGCAGCAGCCATCGATACAGCATGATGAGCCTGCGCGTTGTGTGCTGCCTCTTTTCTCACGAGTGCCGCCCAGTCGGAGGCCTCGGATGCGTGCAGCACAGCACGACTCGCAGCCTCATCTTCCTTATGACACCGCATACGCTCAAGCAGGTCCGCAGTCGCCACACCATGCTGCATCACGGCAGCCTGTTCTTCTCGGAGATGCTGCGTCTGATTCCTCCAGTGACTCCTACACAAGGCCGCACGTTCTGCCTGTTCCTCGTACACACACTGACCACGGGTGCACAGAAAATCCACGAAAAGTTGCAACATGGCCCCCCTATGGGCTTTCTGCCCCTCTTGATACACCTCCAACATCGTCCTCCAGCGCTGCTCGCAATGCCTCCCTGCGTCCGAGACGGCAGAACGCCAATGTGCCTCGACGGCCTGCACTTCCGCGGCGTGGTCTCGTTTCAGTTGAATGAGAGCGGCCTCCATGGCGCCAGTCCGCCGCTCCGCCGCAACGCGACGGTCCTCGGCAACTTGTACCTGAGCCACGAGGTCGCTTCGCACCTGCTCCAGCTGCATCGCATGCGACTGCTGCACAGCATCTCTCTGTCTTCTCCAATCCACCTGCATGGTCTGCATCTGAGACGCATGCAGATTTTCTAGCCGTTTCCGTTCCTCTAGCAGCAGCTCCTGTGTCTTCTGCTGGCTCTGCGCGTCGCGCTCTCTTGCCTTCTCGGCCATGGAGGCCTCAATGGTGTCGTGAAAGTCGACGAGCCGCATATCCGCAGCGTCGTGCCAGTCTGAAACGCGACGCGTGAGCAGAGCGGCCGTCACCTCCCACGATGAGCGAGTGGCCGCTGCCGCTGCATCAGCGTTCGCCGTCAGCAAACGTACCTCCTCAGCGGCCCGCTGAGCAGTAGCGCATGCCTGCAGTGCGCCGAAGAGAAGCGCCTGTCGGGCCGTCGCTTCAGCCTCCTCCGTTGCACGCAGTCGAAGGCGCAGCAGTTCGCCCAGCGCAAGCCGCAGCCTCTCGCGGTCGCGTTGGCCCTCGGCCTCGGCGAGCACGCGTTCTTGATCAGCCGCATGTATGGAGGCGACGTACTGGTGCACCGCCTCAGCCGTCTCACGAAGCCCCTGGCGCACCAGCTCCTGTACGGTGGCAGTCGACACCTGCGCTAGGCTCTTCTGCAGCCGGCAGCTCTCGGCAGCGCCGCCTCGAATCAATTTGGTCACGATCTGCGCCTGATGATCAGCCACTAGCTGAGCGACATCCTTGCATAATAGCTGCTGCTGCGTTGCCTCATTCCGAGAGCCTATGATGGCACGCTCACTCATAGCAGACTGGTAAAGCTGAGAGTGCGCCACCGCCTCCGCCTGCAGAACGTCTCGAAATCCATCCGCGTGCGACGCGATAAGTCGAGCTATGCCTTGCTGAAGCGCACACGAACTGTTCGCCGCCTGCAGATCCACCTCCATCTGAACGAATGTGGTCTGCTGCTCCAGCGCCTTGTGTCGCATCTCCGCCAAAACGCTCTCCAGTTGCCGCGTCGCCGCGTCGAGGCCGTCGGGCGCGACTTCCGATCGCGTCTTCTCCAACAAACGCAAGCGCCGAAGCTCGAGCTGCTCAGCGTGATGCATCGCGCTCAGTCGCTCAAAGTTTCGCTGAATCGCATTCACGCTATCGGTGCGCTGGGTGAGGTCCGCCTGCAGCTGCATGATGATGGCGAGCAGCTCTGCGCGTGGAGTCTTATCCGTGATGACGTACGGCGACGACGACGCTGTTTTACGCGAGGACTTGAGTACCGCTACGCCAGAGTCGTGCTGCTTTAAGCCGGCGTGAGGGGCTGGGCAAGCATCGCCGGCGGAGAGAGCTGTGTTCTGCGGCTGTCCAATGACAGGCAGCGGAGGACAGGGACTGTAGTGGGCTACGGGGTCGAAGCCTCCAACTGCGCTGCGATCCATGCTGCTGGCGCGCCTCGCGGCCATCATCCGACTAAATGCACTGCGTTGTGAGCTCGGCGGTGCATTGCTGCTTGGCTGCATTCACCGTTTTTTTGTCCCTAGAGATCGTAATAAAACTGAAAAAAAAAAAACAGCAAGCGCGAGGGGGCACCTCACTGCTCCATCGCCTCGCCGCGATCGACGCAACGGCAGGGGCCACAGGAAGAAGTGGAGGAGAGGGTGCAGGGGATGGCAACCAATGCAACTGTCCATCTCTGGCCGAGCAACGGCGCACGCAAGACCTGAGAAAGACACGCCGGCAACGCTGCGACAGGTGAGGCGCTCCTTCACGTAGACAAGAAAGGGAGGAGAAGCGCGCGGGGAGGAGGCAGATCGTCTCCGTGTGTGCGCCGGTAGGCGAGGGCAGCGCAGCATTTACGTTGGAAGATGTCGCGTGTCCGTGTCCGCGTATGCGTTGGCGCATCAAGTGTTCGATCTTTTTAGTGTGATGGCCGTACACACGACCTCACAGCATCCTCGCAAGTGCATAGGCAAGGAGTGCGCCAGCGTGGTTGCCAGCTCACATTGCCTGCAGTTTGGCTGTCGTGCTACACCAGCGGCGACGCACATACGCTACCGCTTGATGCGGTGATGCCAGAGAGCCTGTCCGCGGCCACTCCGCCGCTGCCGCCGTCCTTCCGGTTCGGCACAAATTTCTTCTTCAGCCGGAACCCGACGAGGATGCCTACTCCGGTGACAGCCAGCAGCAGCGTGTCCCACGGCGTGACGATGCGCTTCTTCTCCCCAGGCCTTCCCGAGTGCGCCAACGAGCCGAAGCGCACGGTCAAGTAGGTCTGCGGCACAATACCTAGCATTGTCGCCCCTGCAAACGTGTGCAGGGGAACCCCAAGCACCGGGGAGGCCAGGTTTACCAGCCAGTTCGGCAAAATGGGGGTCAGACGAAGAAAAATCAAATACACGAACAAGTCCGCGCGGTGGTATGAGACTTGGCTGCGAATTTTCGTGAGGCCCTTTCCACGCATCAGCCGCGAGTCCACCGCCTCCACAAGCGACGTGCCGACGATGCGGGAGAACAGAAAGCAGCACATCGAGCCCACGGTCCCCAACAAGGTGCAGTAGGGCACACCCAACAAGGTACCCATGACCGCCCCGACTGCAGCGTTCAACACCACCGTGCCGGGAACGCAGAACGTTTGCAGTGTGAGGTAGAGCGACGTGATAAAGAGCAATACTTGCCAGTACTGCTGCTGAGCCAACTTCTGCAGATCCTTGCAAAACTCCGCAATCCCAGACGCGGAGCGCAGCGATGTCTCCTCGGCCTGGACAATCTCCTGCACGCGGCTGAAGACGCTGAACGTGCCTGTGATGTACAAGAAGAAGAAGAGGCAGATTAAGAGGGGCACGAGCACACGCAGTGCATTGCGTGCGGGTCTCTCCACCTGATTGCCCACGTGCATCATGATGGCCATCGTCACCACAACGCCCTCGCACAGACGCCCGAGGCGTCGCTGGAGTCGCAGAGCACAGCGAGCGAGCTGCACAGAGACAGTGGTGCGGGAAGGCGAACAAACAAAAAGAGCTGACATGCGACCAAACGCAACACAGAAAAAGAGCGCCAACTTCGTCACGAGGCAACGCACGTGCACCGTCCCCCACCAACACCAACGGACACGCACACAACCACGATATACCGCACGTGTGGCGTCACGGGAAGAGGGGTGTGGAGAAGAGATAAAGATGCGCTGTGCAGTCGATAGCCGTGCCTCAACGGCAAATCGGAAAGGGAAGTGTACGGCGGCGGCACGAGTAGAGGGGGGCAGCCGTATTTTTTCCAAGACCGATAACAGTATCGCTGCTGCAAGTGCTTCGGCGCCCGCACAGCTGGCGATGGGAATGATGTGCGCCACAAACAACGCAAGAAAAGGCAAAAGACGGTCTGTGTCCCGAAAACGGAGAGACAGAAGAGAAGCACGGCTGGAAGTCGCAATACCGATGATCTCCAGCGCGAAGAACGCAGATGAGAACTCCAGTATAGCACCCAACGTCTACGTGTGCGTGTATCTGCACACCTGTATAAGAGACGCCTGAGGCACTGTATAGGTCAAGACACAGGGCGCAGCCACAGAAAACAGAAGACGACAGCAGGGAGTGGAAAGGGGGGGGGGGAATACTAAGAGAGCAACAGCGAGCGAGAGAAAAAAGTGTCCAATATGCGCCGCGGCATTGGATGCAGCACAGCCGGTGCACAGGCGGTGATGGGATTGACACAGCTCAGCTTCGAGGCAGCATAAGCAAGAAGCAGGCACCACCAACATAGTCCTCGCTGCAACACAGCTCCTTACTCACCGATGCACGGAGACGGGAGCAAACTTTCTCTTGGGCCTCATCGCAGCGGCACCGCGCACCTCGTTCATTTCTCCTGTCTGTTTCCATCACGAAGACCAGCGCTTCCTCCGCAGCCAAAGACATGCCACTAAAACCATCGCAGCAGCAACAAAAGACTACACCTCAGGCCGAGCGAGCTTTCGAAGAACCACTCGCACGATAGCGAACATCTCCATGCAGGCAGTGCCGAGCGCTATAGCACCGACTCCCGCGTAACGCCCTCAAAAACACAAACAAGCCATCCCTCCTCTCTCACATCACGCCGTGCTAAGCTGAACCGTGAGAGACCAGCCAAGAGAAAAAAGTGAAACAAACCTTTTCCGTGCCGACGCGTGCACAACGACAGCTCACTGGCCTCCGTGGCACCACGGCTTCATCCTGGTCGCCTACAACGAAGCGTCCTGCCGTCGAATCGGGCACAGCCTCTGGCGAGCTCTTCCCCTGTCCCTCTTCGCATGCCTGCTGCGCCCACGGTCCCGCTCGAGGGCGGCAGCGGTGGCGTCTGTCGTGCGGGGGCAGGAGGGGGTGGTCTGCGTGCAGGCGCCGCATCCGCGCAGCCACGTCGCAGGTAGGGGATGCCCGCCTGCTTCGCACACACGCACTGTGGGGCTCATCCGTGTAGACCCGGTCGCGCCCCCTTCTGATGCGATGCACCGTGCCAGCGGTGCCGGCCAGCGCCCGCGCGCACGGCTCGCACTACCGCATCCTCGGGGAGGTTGCGGGGCGGCGTGTCTGAATGGCCTGCACGCGTGTGCCGCGCCATGTGGGACGCTGCCACGAGCCGGTGGCGGCAGCGGCATTCCGCCCCCCACCCCCCACCGCCCCATCCTGAGCCCGCACGCCCTCACAGCACAAACAGGCGGCGGTCGCCATCCTCTTCCACGCGCCTGCTGCGGAGAGCCTCGGCTCGTTGCGGTGTCGCGCACCAAGCACGGCGTACTGCCTTTGGGGGAAAGGGGGGAGGGGGGAGGGGGAGAGAGCACCCACACACACACACCAGGCGCTCCCGTGCCCAGTGCTCTGCCTTCCAGAGGGCGGACTATAGGGTGGCGCCTATGACCTCCTCCGCTGTGGAGGGCTTCAGGAATGTGCGGTCGTCAGCACAGAGGGCGTGGCGCAGTCCGTGTGCCTTGTCGGGCACCACACACAGCGGCCGCACTCCAGGTGATGAAGGGAGCGGGCGCCTCGGACGCATCCGTGCGGAGGCGAGCACAGGAGCCACCATCACCACAGGCATCCGTGGCCCAGCGAGTGAGGCGAACGTCTACGCTGAGCCTCTTCAGCGCCGTGATGGTAGCGCCGTCATCTGCCGAGCCACACGCCCACGCGCAGCGTCCACAAACGCTGCTCCAGTCACGGTGCCTGTCTGGTCCCGGAGTGTTCTTGTCCTTTCCGAGCTGCGAAATGAGCGCGCAGCGGAGATGTCCTTGATTTCACGAGAGTGGTAGGATGGTTGCGTGGATGTGCAACAACTTGATCGATGTTGGCCCCTCTCACGTGGGTCGCCCAACGAGTCGTCTGTGATGCGGTACGAATCGAAGGACGTGCAGTCCTCATGAAAAACGGCGAGCGGCAGTGTGGAGGCGCGCTCTGTTCAGGATGGCGAGTTCATGCGCACGTGTGCGGGGAACATTGTCTTCTTTAAGCGTAGGCAGGGAAGGCCCTGGACGTTAGAGGAGCGCCAACGCGGCCTAAGCGCGGTTAGTGTGTTTATGGCACATGGTTGGGACGTACGCGTAGCGTTTTCTCTGTCCCCTTGCAGTGCAGTTGGGAAGCGGTGATGGTGGTGGTGGTGGTGGTGGTGGTGAGCGAGCAACACCGCCGCGCCGCACGAGAGAGAAGAGATGGAAAAGACACGCGCGACTTTTCATACCTCGCTGTTCGCTGTGATGCACTCCTGCCATGACATCAATGCCGTCCGACATGTCCACATCGGCCACACAACGGCAGAGGCGCGAAAATGGGGTTCTTGTTTTTTTTTCGCCGTTGACGTGTCCTGCACTGCAGGCACCAGAGCAAGAAGGGTAGCAAAGGTGGTCGCACTTCCATCCCCTTCCCCATTAGGAAAACGCGTTCATGAGATAAATGGCGTAGCGCCTCCCGGTCCCGCGCATCTCGTTGCCCAACGAAGGCGACTGCCCTTCGTGTCGTCATCGTTGCTGCATGGAAAACAGAGCCGTCACACCAACCGAAACAAGAAAACAGCAACACGTATCAGTCCACGTGCGCAGCCAACACCGTATGACCCCCCCCTACAACCGCTCATCGGCGGCGATGAAGACCCACTTCCGACTGGGCTCTCCAGAATGCTGACCTGTCACACAGACAGCTTTGGAAGCGTCGCAAGCGGTGCCTCCTCGGCGTCCTCTTCCTCGTCCTCACGGTAGCGTTTGCGAAGTGCCTCACCGAAGCTGTCGCTGCGCACCACCGGAGCCGTTTCGCCGTGTCCAACATCGAGCAGTGACTGTACCGATATAGGTGCCTCCGCCGCTGCCGACGTGGCGCTGGTGTGCGAGCCCATCAGAAACTCAAAGCTGGGGGTGCCAGCGAAAGATTGCGCCGGCTCCTCGACAAACGGATCGACAGCACCGCTGCTGAGACGAGGCGTGCCGCTCGCCACCAGCGTGGTGCTCGTGGTCGGCAGCTCGCGCGCGACAAACGCGGAAGATGGCGTCGAGGCCGCTGCGCGGTGCACGTCAGGCTTGCACGTGATGGCGGACACGGAAGGTGTCGCGGCACTGCAGCCAGTGCTGGCAGTGGGCAGAGGGCTTGCTCCGTGGCCCGGCGAGGATGGAATGCGCGCAGCACTCACACGCGATCCTGTCGGCGTGGCGTCATCCGCGAAGAGACACTTGGCGGCGTCGCTCTCATGAACAACGGAAACGGCGTTCGTCCTCGTCGCCGCAACGCTGGCGCGCGGCGGGGTGTCCAGCTGCGACGAGCCCAAGAGTGTGGCGGCCCTCGTGGCGGTTGCCATGGAGGAGTGGGGCGTAGAAGTGGGAAGCGCCACCTGCAGCTGGGACTGATGCTGATTGTGCGACTGCTGGGGGTTCGACAGCGATGAATGTCGCACCTGGTCAGTGGCCTTGGCGGGCTTCACAGAGGTCTGGGAAAATGGATTGGCAAGCTTGCGCGAAGGGGCGGGGGCGCTGCTTCTTGTCGTCGACAGAGTGCTCGTCGTCGTGCTCTGTGAACTCAGCGACGGAGGCGGTGCGAGGGCGACTTCCTTCGCAAATGAGATGTGACGCCGCGCTTGTGAAGGTAAGGTGTTGGGGTCCGCCGTCATCACCCCTGACACCGCGGATGGTGACGTTGCGGTGAGGCTTGACGCTATCGTTGAGGCTGGTCCGCGAAGGGGGCTCGTGCGGTTTTCAGTCTTCTTTTCCTTCGACTCTTCATCCTCGACCTCGGCAGCGATGGGCGTCGGTGGCGCAGCCGCAGCACTGTCGGCAGGTTTCGTCCCCTTGTCCTGCGGCAACATCTGACCCAACAGCTTGTGCAGCAGCTCGTCCTTCTTCTTGTTGGACGCGAGCTTCTCCTTCGTTGGCAGTCCGCACTTCCGCTTCTGCTTTGTCGCCATGCGCATCTCATACAGCGCCAACAGCTTCGGCACCAGCTTCACGTGCCCATTTGCGTTGGCGAGCTGCGCACACTTCACGACGCGGTCGTGAATCTCCATGAGCATGGCCAGCTCCATCGCCCGCGTTGTTTGCTGGCTCTTGAGCGCGCTGTCGAAGAACTGGAGCAGGTGGTGGTCGTGGACTTCGTCGTACTTGGCGATGCTTGCGCTGTAGAAGGTACTGTGCCGCTTGAGCTCGTCGCAGCGGAGTTGCTGGCGCAGCAGTTTGTCCCACCGCTCCAGGCCGTCCGCACCCATCGTGCGAGTTAGGGGAAGAAAGAGCGGCACGAGCTCGGTGCTCAGCCCGCTCGCCGCCGCCGCCGGGTACGACGGGTCGTCGCGGGAGTAGCGGTACGCTAGCAGCGCGTTCTCGCTGATGCCGTACACCCAGAGCGCGTACGACTGATCCACCAGCGTGCGCGGGTCGTACACCGGGACCCACGAGCCACCCCAGTCCTCGGTGAACTGGCGCACCACACCGGCTGTGTCCACAATGTGCAGCAGGCCGTCTTCCGACCATCCAAGCCACTGCAGCTGATGCGTCGAGCCATCCGGTAGCTCCGTGAGCGGTACCGTACGCGGCGGCAGCGCCGACGTGCGCGCACCGACATCGATCACCTCCATCTGCAGCTCGCCGGTACCAGTGAGGTTGATGATGACCAGTGGGTCGAAATCAGCCTTGAAACTGCTCATCAGCTTACGCGACGAGGTGCCGACCATCGTGACGATGCGCTGGGACTTGCTGAGCACCGCCAGCTCCAGTCCCGAGAGGGAGAAGATGCGCAGGTAGTGGCTCGTCGCGACTGCGACATAGCGGATACCAGCAGCCATGCACCGCACCGTCTCGCCTGGCAGCAGCGCCACACGCCACTCCGACTGCGCGCCAAGGGGCGTAAAGGCGTGGTAGAAGACGGAGAGCCGTGGTGCCTCGTCCACACTCCCCTGCGCCTCCGTCGGATCCGCCGGTAGAACAATGAAGGCGGCACCGACGGGACTCAGCGCCCCCATCAGGATGGTATCCCGGAGCTGCAAGCGCACGGCGGGGTGCGAAATGTCGTGGAAGTGAACTGTTGTGGCGTCGCGGCTGCAATGGATGTACCCAACGGAGTTGTAGGCCAGATAGCAGTTGCCCTCTTCCCCGGCTGGGGTAGCGCCAACTTGGAAGGAGTAGTCCTGCACCGCCGGCACGCGACCAACCGGCAGCGCCAAGTCCCCGGCGCGGCTCGAAGAGCCGTTTGCCAAGTCGCCGTTCACTTCTGCGTTGCCCTCCATGGAGAGATCGTCGTCGCAGTGGTCCTCCTCGTCGTACGGAGCACGAGCCTGACCTCGTGCCCTCATCATGTTATCGTCGCCGTGCCCGCCCTCTTCGTCGTCGCTGGACGTCCCTTCCTCAGCCTCGTCGTCGAGAAAGCGACTGCGGCCGCGCGGCCGTTCCGCCTCGCGCTTCGCGTGCGCCAGCGCTGCCTCCTCATCATCGCGCCAGCGAGACGGTCGCTCACCGTCGTGGTCATGCAGAGAGGCCCCGTCGCGTTGCAGATCCACCACGACCTTCCCAAAGTCCTCTGGGGCGGCGTCGCTGTCCGAAGACGCGACCGACGAGGACGCCGAAGAGGCGGAGTCGACGGACGCCGTGCCGTCATCGCTGCCGTCGTCGACGAAGTCATCGTCATCCTTCTCCGCCTGCGCAGCACCACATCCGCTCTTATCTGCACGGCGCTCGTGACGCGTGCTCCGATTGCCCGCTTTCGCTTTATCTTCCTGCTCTGCGATGCTCTCCGCATCTTCGTCGGCGTCGCCCTCCATCGCTGCAGTCGATGAGCCGGCTGCCGTGGCTGGTCTCCACGCCTTTGGCGACGCTCGACGCAGCAGGGAAATACGTCCATCGGTGAGCCCAACGGCGACGTCTCCGGTCATTGGATTCACCTGCACATCGGTGACCGCGGCTGTGCTGCCTCTGTCCTCGCCTTCAGCTGCCGCAACCATGACGGTTCCACTACTCGGGGTTGAGAAACACGAGGCGTTGTAGCGCTCCGACATATGGCGCGACATGGCCAACGTCTTGCTCTGTACTTTGCCCACGAAGAGCCCATCACGCGTCGCCAGCAGGCACGCCACCTGGGTCTTTGTGATTGGATAGACAAGCGCGCCGTGTAGATCAGTAAAGTGCTGATCATGCAGCCCCCCAATGGCACGCATGCGCGGCGCAGAGAGGCTGCTGTTGCTGTGACGGTCCTCAAGCGCGTAGACCTGCACCTCTGTGGATGTAGGTACCATCAGCATGAGCCCGCCGGTAGCGGTGTGGCACCATGACATCCGGTACATCGCACTGTCCTCTTTCTTTGCGGTGGGGGAAAGGACAGAGCGAAAAACAAACTGAGTCTTCGGCGCAGCGCCCGCCTCTACCGGTGTCGTAACGTGCGTCGGCACCACGCCAAGCTCCCCAGACGCGCTGGCCATGGCGATATACCGTCCACACGGCGAAACAGCCAGCGACACAAGCGGGAAGGGCACCACCAACGGAATAGTGCGAATTTGAAACTTTTCCTGCGACATGTCCAGACAGCGCAGTGAGTCTCCGGCGATGTATAGCCTTCGCCGCTCAATGTCCATATACAGGCAACGCACTTCACCTGTGACCTGACATATCACGCGAGAGACAAGCTTCGCGCTGTCGGCGATGCTCTCGTGCAGCAGTATGCGACCATCACGACCGCAGCTGAGTGCCAGCTCGAGCGCGTCGACAAGCGCAACATCGGTGACGGCCGCGTCGTGGCATCTGAAAGTCCATAGCGCCGCCGCCTTGGGCCAGTGCTTCGTCGAGTAGAGCGAAACAACCCCATCCGCGCCGCCCGTGAGTAGGTGCTGATCACCAATGCTGACACGGGTTGCACCGTGCGCGTGAGCATCGCGAAGCGCCCACATGACGAGCACGAGAGAGAGAGAGAGAGTTACAGGTTTGAGGCGACTTTATCGCCGCAGAAGGCGGGCGAAGAGGTGGCCGCGACACCCGAAGCGATCGCAGCTCTCGAGAAAATCCGAAAAGTCACCGCAGGTCCTGCAGCCTGCACTGACGCGCGTCGGCGGTGCGAAAGGAGAAATGTTTGACGATGCGGATGGTGTTGAGCTACCGCAAGAGAGGCACACGGAGCTGCGATGGGCGCGAATTGAGCGCAAAACTGCACACACGCAGAAGGAAGCAAGAGTGGCAAGCCAGCAGCTGCTTGCAGAGGAAAGGGGCGACGCGCCCTCTCGAGCTCCAGCCCTTCTTGCTCTTATAGTTAGCTATCTATGAAAGAAATGTCGTGTCAACAACCGATGTGCTGAGCGCTAAGTGGTGGTTGTGGAGGGGAAGTGGGGGGGGGGCGATGAAGCGGCACGGCGTCTGGGAAGATGTGTTTAGACGGAGATAGAGCGTCGAGGTTTGCTGGTTTTGCATTGAAAAGTTCACTTTTCGTTGCATGCACGTGTCTGTGAGCGCTCTCCAGCCTGCACAGTTTGTCGACGCCCAGCCGTCGCTTCTTCGATGTCGTTGCACCGCGTGTACGCTCTGCGAATTCTATGAGTGCGAGAAACAGCGAAAAGATCACGCGCACAAGACCGTGCACCACTGCTTGAGTGGGCACCAAAAACGAGTTCGCGTGCGTCGGCGTGTGATGTGGTGAAGGATGTGCGTGTGGTCTGCTCTGCAGAGGCCGCTGTGCCGGGAACAGGAACGGTGGGAATGAGACGTGAGCGTCTGCAGGGTCACTGTCCGAGTTTCGGGTGTTGCCGGTGAGCGACAGATAGTGAGAGGGTAAAGGCGGTGGCTGAAGGAGGATGGCGCATGAGAGCGAGCGCGATGGGGTAGCGCTGTATTACATAAGTGGACACTGAAAAGCATCCGCATGAGTGCACCTGTGCGTTTGCCTCTGGATGTGTCGGCAAGCACGATACACAGTTGCCTGTACTTGCCCCGCGCCGACACGTGTGCGCAGCCATGACAGACGCTGCATGTTGGTGGTCGGTGGGCGAGGGAGACCGCGCATTCGCAGCATCATGCCCGCGGTGATGCGCTTGGTCAACGGTATGCGCAGAGGGAACGGCGAGGGAATCGGACATGATGAAGTCGGCGATCGAGAGAAAAAACAGACGGCAGACGAGGCTACAGATCAATACATACACGCGCCTAGAAAGGTACACGCCTTACTCCACAGCGCGTCACACACACACACACACACACGTACACGCACACACATGCCTCATAGAAGCGGGCACACACGTACACACACACACAGAGACAGACAGACCAAGTGAACAAAGAGCAACAACGTAACAGCGCATGCGTGACAGACGGGGGAAGGATGAGAGACGGAGAGCAAGGGCACACAGAGGGCAGGGAGGGGGGGGAGGCAATGCCTGAGCGAGATAGACAGTAGGCGGGTGCTAAGAAGGGTGCGCGAACGGCACTGAGAAGTACGACCACCCGTGAGACGCCCACACGAAGGTGTGCGTGCACACGCGTACCGAAAAGGGGAAAACGCAAACGAAAACAAAGAGCGGCCCGCCACGGCAGCAGCAGCAGCACATCAAGAGAAGAAAGAGAAAACAGAGGAAGGGGAGCACGAGAGGGCGACCGATCTCTTTCCAGGTACGTGTGCTCTCAGTGAAGTGAAGAATCGCTGTGAGGAAGGTGGGGGGGGGCGTTCAGGGGCAGGCACCTCTCTGCTGAGTTCTATCCTCGCACCTTAGTTGGTCGCACGTTCTCTAGCCCGTTGCAGGGCCGCTCGCACACGATCTAGCGTCACCGTGGCAGCGTCCCCGCTGTTATCGCTGTTGGATGAAACGGATGAGGCCGACTCCACCAAGGGATTCTCAGGCGCGCCGGAGCGGTTTTGTATGGCGACTGAACGCAAAGACGAGGGAGGCGATGCGGCTGGAAGAGGGGGCGAGTTTGTGATGAGCACTGCCTCCGTTGCCACTCGATGTCCTGCATTCAGCGCCGCTGCCGCGGCAGCGGACTGCCTCGAGCCAGCCGCGGGACCAGCCGCAACAGCGGACTCTTGCATTTGGCGAAGTTGCCGCACCACCTGCGCGTATTGGTGGCGCATTTCGGCGAGCTCTGCGCGAAGCCGCCACACTTCGTCGCGCCGTGAGGGTGGCAGAGGCTGCGGGTATGGGGCGTCGCCAGCTTCCTCCACAGACGCGGTTTCCCCGCAGCCTACCGACCCCGTGCCTCTCGCGGCGCCACGACGTCCTTCTCCTCCAGCTGCCTTCAGTGTACTGTGTGCACCTGCCTCATCGGATATAGCCGCTGTAGTGGTGGGCTGAGGGACGCCCCCTGCTGGCGGTGCACCCGCCTCAGACTGCGGGAGCGCTGGTGGCACGACACCTCTCAACTGAGTCACAAACGACGTGGGCAACGAAAACGTCGCTGGGGGTGCGAGAATTCCCGCTGTCGAGTCCGTGCCTGCCTCAGTCGCCGCTGAAGTGTTCACAGCGGCGGCGGCAGCTTTGGTGCCCCCTTGTAGAGGCGGCACATCCACGCACAAGGTCTGATACACGTACATCGTGCCCGGAGGCTCGGCCGAAGCACTTGACCGGCTGTCGCCTTCACTCAGATGATTTCCTTTCGTGGCCACGTCGGTGGACAGAGATGTTGGCGCGTTGGGCGGTGCGGCAGGCATGTCATCCCCGGTGGTGTGCTGCTGCACGCATCGTGCAGCATCAGTGTCAAGTACCGCTTGGGCTACGTGGTCGTCGAGGCGTATTTCGGCTGCGCTCGCAAGCAAGGAGCGCGGCGACACCTCCGCTGAGGTCGACGACACCGATGCCGCCGCTGTCAAAGCCGCGCCGTCACGCTCGAAGGGGCCATTCAGATTATACTGGTGTGCAGCGTAGCCGCAGTGCTCGCCACCGCCGACCTTTGCGGCGTAAGGGGAAGTCGATGAGGACTTGCAGTAGAGGTGGCGAGGAAGGGAGACTGGCGTTGTGCAACCCTCGACAGTGATCCGGTCGTTGTCCGTCTGCGTGCTGACCGTCACCAGCAGGCGACGCGCACTAATAGGTGCGCCGCCGGTAGCCGAAGACATGTAGCCGGCGCCATCCAACGAGGACGCGCCCGAGGCCGCCAGTGTACTTGTTGCCGGGCTTTGGGGCCTGGAGCAGCGGCGCGGCGTTGTGCGACGCCTACGCGGCGGCGCATACGCATCGCTGCTGTTCAGCGGCGTGGCGCTCCGGCTGCCCGACTGCGACAGGGGCAAGTCCACCCACACGGCCGCCATCATATTTGAGGCGATGCCAACGTGCGATGGCGGCAAGGGAACCGACGGGCGCGCCGATGACGAAGCAGAGTACACCGAGGAGGCAACGGAGGCGGTTCGCTCATGCTGGCGCTCGCCGGTGAGCGAAGTGCGGGGCGCACCGATTGCTGCGTTAGCAGCGGCGATAGGAGATGCAGCACGACTGGTGGAAAACGGAGGCACTTCGTAGCTGGAAGCTGACACGGGAGGGACCCCGGAGGTGAAAGAGAAGGAGCGGCGCAGCGTACCACACTGCGCATGCCTCGCGACACAGCCGACGCTGCGCGACGGGTGCATTTGTACACTCCCATCCATGGCGGTGGAAGCGAAGCGGCCGCCGCTGCCTTTGCCTGTGAAGAGCGACTCCGAGGAGCGCGGGACACCACCAGTGATGTGTGTGATAAACGCATTAGAAGTAACGATCCGCGCCGATGACGATCGGCGCGGGTGAGGCGGTGGGAGCGGCGTCGGAGATGCGAAAAGCGTGCCCGAGACAGTGGCCACAAAAGGCGAAATGATCGAGAGTCGCTGCGTTGCTGCAGCCTGCGGTGTCGTTGCCACATCCCGGCAAGCCGGATCAACCCCAGCAGCATGTTGTTGGCGTTGTAGCGGGAACTGAGGACTGTGTGGTGCGCAGCAGTAGGGATGCACGTCGCATGTCGCGGTGGACACGGCCCCCGTGACTTTGGCGGCCGCCGCAAAGGACCTCCACCACGCAACGTCCTGTGTGCAAGATGAGCCACCATCGACATCTCCGTCGATTCGACCGCAGGAGACCGCAGTAGCGGCGCCGGGTCCGTCACGGTCGCTACCCCGCCTACCACCGGCTAGAACGCTGGTAAAGCGCGTGTGCTCAGACGTCTGCACGCGCCGCGACGCTGTTGTACCGACACGTCTGTCGACCTCGCCATGCGTGACGTGTCTATCATCTGAGCAGTGACGTGAAGAATTCTGGCGGTGATGGCGGCGGTGGCGGTGGCGGTGCCCTTGATGGAGGTGATGGCTGTGGCCCGATTCCGGACTACTGGCGCCGTCAGCGACGAGGTCCGCGTTGCCGGATGAGCACGACGAGCAATCAGAAGCGCAGATGACCGAGGAGGATGTTGCCGAAGAGCATGAGGAGGAGCGGGAGGGCAGCCACGACGGTGGCATCGACGATTCAGCAGAACAGGACGAGGAGGATGGTGACGACACATCAGGTGAGTGCGAGACGGCAGTGGCTATGTCGTCCTGATCGCTGCCGTGTATCACCTGAGTGTTGTCGCAGAGGGTGTGTTTCTCCACCGTGCATGAGCTGGCGGCAGGGTGTGCATTGTCGCTTCCGTCCGCGTGCTCTTCCGGTGAAGGCGTCATTGCGGCAACGGGTGGTGCGGCGCCCGACAACGGTGAGACGACATTTGACACAGCGTGCTCGGCGTCGTCGCCGGCGCCGTGTAGAGGCTCGTTCGTAGCGTATGGATGACTCATCAAGGTCGAGCTCGTGGCTGCCGGAACAAGTCTAAACCACCTGCGAGGAAGCACGTTCTGCGGGTACGCGAAGTGCAGCAGTGCACGAGATGCCCTAATCCTGCTGCGCGTGTGTGGAGGGAAAGCGAGAGGGGGAGGGGAGCAACGCCGCCGGCACCCAAAGCAAAATAAAGAGCGAACAGTAAAGCACAGGAAAGGGGTGCGGGCGCGCCTGTCTCCGCTGCTGGGCGTCGGCGTCCGGGTAGACGCAGAAGGAGGGGGAGGTGTCGTATGCGGCGACAGCCCGACGGAGCGACCAGGCGGAAGGAGTGAAATGATGCAACGAAGAAAGAGAAGTGACAGCGTACGCAAGTTGTGTGTCTGAGTGACCTTTCACTTTTTTGTGTGTGTGTATGGCGGGGGGGGGGATGCGGCGGACCCGCAGCACACGTGTTGTGCAGGTCGGCGAGCACTCCTGCACCCGGCATGTTGTGTGGCGCGTGTGTATGCCGAGCAGAAGCACCGGCACGTGTAGCGAAGAGGAAGAGGGAGAGAAGAGGGAGAGATACAAGGCTGTGGCGAGTCGGCAGGGAGGCAGGACAGGAAGGGGGGGGGGTGAACACACAACAATGGAGGCACCATACACGATACAAGAGCGTTCATATTTTGTCGTTGTTGCGTTGATGGAAGGATGAAGATGTGGCTAGAAGGATCCGGTGCATGGTACGGCACACCGCAGCGCAAGCGCCACTTAGTGATGCGCGTAGGGTTCGCCTGCGCCCGAAAGCATATATATATATATATATATATATATATGCACCTGTGTATACATGTATGTGGGTAGATGCTCATGGATACATGTATCGCCCGTTGTCGTTGGCGTTGCCCGTACATGCCGACAGAGAAAGGCAAAAAACAAAGGTTTTCCGAACAGGGTGGTGACGACAGACGCAGCCTCCATGCCGCTGCCCCTGGAATGGTGCTAAGATGTCGAGCGCCTTGTCGTAAACAAACGAAAAACTAAAGTGAACACACCGTCTCAGCGCAGGCATGAGATGTCTGCTTGAGGGAGGAGGAGAAGAGGGAGTCTTAAACGCGGCAGGGATGAGAGCGAGTGCCTGCCTTCGTGTCAAGCTCTCCAGCAGAGGTGTGGAGAGCGTCGGAAGGGGTACAGCCACTGCAACTCGCCCAATGGTAAGCAGTGGCTACCCGCCCCCCCCCGCTCCATCCCCTATACTTCTCCGTCCTTTCCTCACGCCTGGAGCCATGCGCCAACGGAGCTCTCGAAGGCATGTTTTCGCTGCTGTCTATGTGCCCTGCGCGGTTAGTGTGGCAGCATCCCTTCCAAACAGATCTGCACCGGCTTGCAGCTGATATAAAGAGAACGCACAGTACAGCCGTGCGTCAACGCTGACATGTCAATGAGACCACGAATACGAACAGAAAAGAGCGTCTGCCCCGCCGAGGCCACCGGTGCATCGCCGCTCTACCGCAGCCGCATCCGAAAGGAAGAGGCACTCAGCACGCCACCATGCACACGCATCGCCAAGCGCCACTGCAGACACGCTCTCACCCGATGTTTCCTCCAACGGCCACCGCCACCAACACCTCCGCCAGGCTGCGTGGCGGTGCTCCCACGTATGCCGAAAGCAACGGGGTCAACGAAACCAACTCTGCGATCACCACGATAAAGAGATCAGCAGGTGCGCACGCGGTGTCGGTGCTGATCGGAGAGGCGAGGGAGCCCGCTTTCCGGCTAAGCTGGCGTTTGTCAGCCACAGAGAGCAGATAGAGGTGAGCGCGGAGGGACGAGGGACAATGCAACACGTCCGGGAGAGGTGCGCGGCCGGAGGGAGCTGAGGGGAGGCTGCCCGCCGTCGTGAGCGGAACGTGTACGACAGCAACCGCCGAAGACAATACACACACGGAAGGCGACGAGACGGAGGCGGAATCGAGCGAGAGAAACGGAGAGAACGGCACATGCAGGCGAGAGCAACAACAGGCTGACGCAAGAGTGCACAAGGTAAGGAAACAACACACCACACCACAGAGCGATAAGCCCTCGGAGAGAGAAGGCGTGGTGCGGATGAGGGCGCAAGGGGAGAGGATGGGGAAGGATGGAGAAGGATGGGGGGATGGGGGGGGGGCGTATAGCTTCATGCACAAGAGATCGCAACAGAGAGATGACGAAGGCAAGAGAAGGATGGGTAAACGATCAACACGCATACACAGAGAACGCAAGAAAACGAACAGGACAGGACACTGTCGCCGTTAAACATAAATGGCCAGGCGCTGTAGCGCCTCGACAAGCCCACGGAGATGATAAGTGGGAACACGTGAGCGCCGGCGCGAAAAGGAAAAAAAAGTGAGCCGACAAACAAGCCAACGGGAACGCACACACACACACACACACACACACACCTACAGAAAGGGAGCTTGATGCGCACAAGCCCAGGTGCGGCAGGTGCCGCTTCCTTCTGTGCCCACCCACTCCTCCCTTTGGACAGTCAACCGAGCAAGCGCCGACGGGCGAACATACATAAATCAATCGACGGCACAACAGCCTTCGCGTGTGGACGGTACAGGAAGGAGAGAACAACGCCGCAACAAAGCAGATAAGAGCCTCAACGGATATCGCGCAGAGGCATAGTCACATGCCGCGCGCTTCATCGAAAAATAGTGAACGCATACGCTTCAGACGCGCATCAGCCGCCCCCGCATCCCCCCACTCACCCACCCAACAACAACAAGATAAACAACCCCGCTTTCGCATCCCTCGTTACCACCGCCCCCGACACGACCTTGGCTCGTCGCACAAACAACACTGGAAGAAAGTCGTGTGCACCAACTGCACGCTCTCCTTTGAACCAGCAACGCCCCCGCACTCCCTGACAATGCCCTACGAGGACGGAGAGAGACATGTATGGGAGAAGAGCTAAAGACGGACTCAGGAACAGATTGGGTACAGGCAGCACTTTGTTCCAACGGCTTCGTTCGGCTGTGCAGCCGTAGCGCAACAACAATCCACCCCGGGATCGTCAACGCACCCATTGAGTGGCGACATGCAGCCGCAGACACACGCGCTACGGCAATACACCGGACCACTACCAGGACCACCGCCTCTTCCTCGAGCCCTATCTACCCACGCGCCTCGCATGTCGCCTCGCAGCCGCTCCGCCATCACGCCTGCCACCACCCTTGTTACGTCCCCTTCGGCGCGGCTTCAGAATCCCAAGCAGGTGCACAGTGCGATGATGTTTTGGGATGATACGCTCGAGATCCATTCGCGTTTTCCCATTACGCAGCAAAAACACGCGTGTTCGCACTGCGTCAGGTCGCTCCGACCTGACCCCGCCTATGACCTCGATGCAAACCCTGGTGGCAATACTTTGCTCTGACAACCAAGCGACCTACGTCGCAAAGGCCTGGCCCAGACACCACCAGAATTGCTTTCGCACTCGCACGGTTATAAAGAGGTGGCCGTTGTATCCTGGATACGACAGAAAACTGTGCCCCTGTTCCCCGCCATCCCTGCTACAGGCTCGTTCCGTGCCGACGCGACCGCTGCGCCCCAAACACGTCAAGAAACAGACGCGTGCACAACCACAGCTCACTGGCCTCCGTGGCACCACGGCTTCATCCTGGTCGCTTACAACGAAGCGTCCTGCCGTCGAATCGGGCACAGCCTCTGGCGAGCTCTTCCCCTGTCCCTCTTCGCATGCCTGCTGCGCCCACGGTCCCGCTCGAGGGCGGCAGCGGTGGCGTCTGTCGTGCGGGGGCAGGAGGGGGTGGTCTGCGTGCAGGCGCCGCATCCGCGCAGCCACGTCGCAGGTAGGGGATGCCCGCCTGCTTCGCACACACGCACTGTGGGGCTCATCCGTGTAGACCCGGTCGCGCCCCCTTCTGATGCGATGCACCGTGCCAGCGGTGCCGGCCAGCGCCCGCGCGCACGGCTCGCACTACCGCATCCTCGGGGAGGTTGCGGGGCGGCGTGTCTGAATGGCCTGCACGCGTGTGCCGCGCCATGTGGGACGCTGCCACGAGCCGGTGGCGGCAGCGGCATTCCGCCCCCCCCCCCACCCACCCCATCCTGAGCCCGCACGCCCTCACAGCACAAACAGGCGGCGGTCGCCATCCTCTTCCACGCGCCTGCTGCGGAGAGCCTCGGATCGTTGCGGTGTCGCGCACCAAGCACGGCGTACTGCCTTTGGGGGAAAGGGGGGAGGGGGGAGAGAGCACCCACACACACACACCAGGCGCTCCCGTGCCCAGTGCTCTGCCTTCCAGAGGGCGGACTGTAGGGTGGCGCCTATGACCTCCTCCGCTGTGGAGGGCTTCAGGAATGTGCGGTCGTCAGCACAGAGGGCGTGGCGCAGTCCGTGTGCCTTGTCGGGCACCACACACAGCGGCCGCACTCCAGGTGATGAAGGGAGCGGGCGCCTCGGACGCATCCGTGCGGAGGCGAGCACAGGAGCCACCATCACCACAGGCATCCGTGGCCCAGCGAGTGAGGCGAACGTCTACGCTGAGCCTCTTCAGCGCCGTGATGGTAGCGCCGTCATCTGCCGAGCCACACGCCCACGCGCAGCGTCCACAAACGCTGCTCCAGTCACGGTGCCTGTCTGGTCCCGCACTGCGTTGTGGAGGAGAGGGTCCGGCGGCGGCGAGAGGCGAGAGGGGGTCTGCGGTGAAGTGCTGAGGACGGAAGACACGCTGCTGCGGTCGAAGTCGGTTTTACAGATGGTCGCGCAGTCCTCGCTAGGTTGTTTGCTCGAGTAACGGGCGCAGAGTGCTGGTCCGTGCTACGGGGGCGGCGGGACGCGGGAGCATTATCGGGGTTGTGCCGCCGCAGAAGGGGGGGGGTGAGGTACAAGGGGCGTCCCCCCTTTCCATGTAGCAGCAACGTGGCCGTTGGTGGCGCTCTGATTGGCGATCGCCAGCGGAGCTCCCCCACCCCGCTGCCGTGCACCAGGAGGGGGCTCGACGCCCGGGGCGGAGCCGCAGTGGATTTCACGGAATGCCACAACGAGCTCACTCAGCGTGGCCAGCTTGAAGGGCGTCGAGGCGGACATCGAAGCGGGACGCAAAGGGGGGACTGGGAGATGCTGCCCTGTCTCGCCGCTGGTGTGCGCCGTGCGGGTCAGTAGGGCACACACGGAGAGCCTGGATGCGTGCCCATGAAGGAGGGCTGCTGGAAGGGGTAACGGCGCTGCAGGGCTGCTTCTTTTGTTTCGGAACGGTGGTGCATCGGCATGTGCGTCGTGGTGTGGGCCAGCGTTGGCAGACGTGAAAGGAGCAGATGGAGTCTAACAGAAACGAAGGGGGAGGAGAACAGCAGCGCCGATAACAGCGATCGCAGACGTGTGTTCACGAAGAGGACGACACGCAGACACCGGCATCGCCATCGGATACGGAGGAGAGAAAGCAGTAGACAAGTCAAGTCGCTCGTGAGACTGTTCAGCGAACGCCACGTGAGGAGCGAAGGCGCCTTGCGAGCTACCTGGTAGTACGGGCAACGGCTCTGAAAGACCCTCGGCATCCTCCTTCAGCGTCGCCAGTGCCATCGCCTGGGATACGCAGCGCTCCTCCTCTGACCCTTCAAGCGCCTCTACGGCTGCAGGCCTCACACGCCCTGCACAGACTCCATTGACGCGTCACAGGCGTCGAGCTGCTCTCGCTCACGTTGCGGGCTGATCGAATGCTCGCTGAGGTCCAGATTCGCTGAACGACGCACAACGGGTAGGTGCGAGTGCTCTTCTGAGTCTCTGGCGGCCGCCTCCGCCTCCTCCTGCCGCACTGCTTCGACCGACGGGCGCAGGTCTCCTGGAAGCGCGTCCGTAAAGAAGCACTTGTGACAGTGGCGGCGCGGCTTCTCAGCCTTCTTGAACGACACCACCGTAGGAACAAGCCCCTGCGAGCTAGACCGTCGAGACATCCTAAATCTGCGCTGAGTAACGGCCTTGTCGTACTCGGGCATCGGCAAGGAGTGCACCTGCTTCTCCTTCCGTGGCCCCTCCTGCTGTGGCGGCGTCCTGTCATCGTCTTCGTCCTCCGACTGAGCACTGTCCTCCTCCGCATCGGTGTCCGTCCTCACCGCAATGGGCTCACCGTCCTCAAACTCCAGCTGGTACGTAAAGTACTGCACTAGCTTCGTGACACGGGCAAGGTAGTTGAGCGAGAAGTCCTTGGTGCGCACGAAGAAGATGGCGAGCAGGATGTAGCAGAACTGCGCGTAGGCACTCGCCGGCGACTTCCAATAATCCTGACAGGTGGTGAAGAGCGGAACCGTAGAGATGGTCTGGGTTGTTGTGGCGGATACGCCGTCAACATACTGGGCTTCCTCGCCGTTGTAATCATCTGCAGCGGCTGCGGCCGCCGCAGCTTCCAAGGCCTGGCGCTCTTCTGCCATGAGCTTCTTCACGTAGCGAACGTAGCCATCCTCGAAGTAGCGCAGCCAGCGCTTCCACACACATTCCAGCAGCACCGGAACGCCGTCCTCGACAGTCAGAAAGTCGAGGCACTCGTCCTCCAACTTCGGCTCCTGTTCAGCGTGTTGCTCCTGCTTCCCAGCGCTCTTCCGTGCCGTCTCCTTGGCAGCGTTGCGCGCAGGCGGCCTCAGCGGCGTGCAAAGGAGGATGCGGTTGACTATCTTGACGACGGCGGCACGGAAGACCTTCTCGTCGCCGCTCTCTTGGGCGGACTTGAGCATTTCTACGACGCTGCAGAGGGTGTCCTTGGCGACGCCCTCCGTCTCACCCGTGAAGGTGAGAGAAGCGGCGAATATGACGCCGAGGCAGCTGTTGAAGTCCGCCATCGCCTCCACCTTGCGCGAAAGTTGACTTCCACCAAGCAAAAGCAGCTCGCTACCCTTTACCTTGTTACCGAGTGCGACGCAGCAGTCGCGTACAACCAGCAGCTGACGCCGCAGATCCTTGGCTGCAGCCGAGTTCGACGAGCTGCTGAGGCAGAGAAAGCGCGTCACACTCGTCGGTAGGTCTTGTGAGGCGTGGAGGCGAGCAGTAGACGCATGTTTGGGTCCACCGTTCGACTTCACGCTGTCCAGCACGCTGCCTGACACACGGTTCGAGTCGCTCTCGCTCTGACAGTCAGGGCTCTGACGCCACAAACGGGTCTCGGTGGGTAACGGCGGCGACTCCAGGGCAGTCACCGCAGGGTCGGCGGTTTGCACGAATCTGCCGACCGACGCCATTCCTCGAAGTGCAACACCGAAACTAAAATATCTGCAAAAGCCGCAATGCACAGAGAGAACGCGAGCGAGGAGGCCACACACACACACACACACACACACACACACACACACGTGGAAACGGAGAGGGCGCTAATTGGCAGCCGGCGGACCCGAGGGAACGGAAAGGACACACACAGCGACACCCACGAAACGCCAAGAAGCCGAGCGCGTCGAGACGCCCGCAGAGGATTGGGGGCGGCGGTGTTGATGTACGCGACGTGCGTTGAGTAGATGCGTCGCTTCTGCAGCAGAACAAAGAAGACAGAGACAGAGAGCGAGCGTGTGTGTGAGAGAGAGAGAGAGAGAGACCGCCACGGTTACGGCGGGCGTTCTCGTGCGCTTACACGTGTATACATGTATATATATATATATATATAATATGAGAGGCATTCATGAAGAACAGGTAAAGCGGGTGGACGTTGAGGTGAGAGACAGTGGTGGTGTGTGTGTGTGGGGGGAGCGCACCATCATACAACATGACCAATATCTGTACAATGCATTGCGTACAGCAGCCTAAAAGACGCTGCCAAGCTTCTGCCGTGACTCAGCAAAGGCCCTCACACACACATACACACACACAGTGCTGGTGCCAGTGCTGGGGCCCATTTAGAAAGAGTGGGCGAGAGAGCGACAAGGCGTTCCTTCGGCACCATCAGAGACAGGAGTGCACGAGGCGAGCGTGAGCCCTCGCGCGCACAGCGAAGACGACACGCGGAGGGAAGCCAAAACGTGCCGCTGTTCGCGGCACACTAGCTGCGCAAGGAGCGACACACTGCTACCGTCTCAGTCAGCGTGTCGGCGTGCTGGGCAAGATATGCTTTCCTCATCACCAGCGCGAACGTGCGACATCTCCAGCGGATAAGAAATAGAGGAGCCGGGAGCGCACGGGGGGGGGGAGGGAGCGGCATACGCAGCGTGTGCCATCAGACACGGCAGATGGTGTACATTAGAGAAGCGAAGACACAAGTGTTACTGTGAAGAGACAGCAGCCCTGTCCGTGCGTCCGCGCCTACCCAGCGTGCGTCATCCCCCTCCGACCCCCATGGGCTACAGCGGTGAAAGATGCTGTGAGATAGTGAGAGGGCGAGAAGCGCAGCACACACAGAGTGCATCAACAGAAGCGGTGCCCCGTGGTCACGGTCGACAAGAGCAACATCTCACTTGTTTCTCCGTCGGCTGACACATACTACGCCATCCATTGACGAGCGAGAGCATGAAGGGTAGCTGGCGGACAATGCTGATGAGTGATAGATGATGATGGGTGCCCAACACGGCAGCCAGCTGCGTAGCACAAACAGAAATCGTTAAAAGATATGAGAGGGCTCACATGAAAGAGACAGCGGAGAAGAGATCCTGTTGGGCACGTCAGCATCACGACGCGAGCTCAGCACTTCCAACCGGTAGCCTGACCAGCACACGTCCCGGTTCATGAACAGCGATGATTCCAGCAGTAGGAAGAGAGGCAGAAGGGCCTCCCGTCGCCCACCACCTATGCCTCACTTCACATGCATGCTCGACTCCACCGGCGCCGTTGCGTCCTTCGACAAGCCTTTCCTTCGTTGTTTCCTGTCGCTGCTGCTGAGAGCCGACTGTGCGGCAGCCGCAGTAGCAGCCTCTCGCCAGTGCTCGTGCACTCACTCGCGCCCCGTCGAGGGGCAGTAAACAGACATTGCAAGGCTGCGGGCACGCGCAGAGTGAGGAAGACACGGCACTCATCAACACGCCAAGGCGCACGCCCACTCATCACCCTCCACCTCCCCTCCTTTTTGGTCGAGACAACATGCAACTGAGTCTCAGCCTTTTCCGACGCTACGGGAGACGCACGACCTGATCTGCCACCGCGATGAGATCGTCATCGTGGGTGGCGCATATCGCGCCGCGTACAATACCAGAGTCCAGCAACTCGCGCCACTCGCCCAGTATTTGCAGCTTCACCTCCTTGTCCAGACTCGCGGTGGGCTCGTCCATCACGAGCACGGTGCCGCCGCGCCGACCGTGGAACAGAGCGCGTGCCATCATCAGTCGCTGCGCCTGGCCAATGCTGAGGCGCACCACACCACCACCACCGGCGCCGCCGCCTCCAGTGCCTGCAGACGCGAGTGGGGACGACGAAGCCCCTGCTCCGCTGTCAGCAATGTACGTCATCAAGCCTTGCGGAAAGCGATGGATATACTCGCAGTGTGCCCAGGCAGCGCACTGCGCAATCTCAGCCAGCAGCTCCTCCTGCTCGAGGGATACGTAATTCTCAAGGCTGATGTTGTGCGCGATCGTGGCCCCGGAGAAGATCACGGGGCTCTGCGGAACAAAGCTGAACAGCCGTCCGCGAAGGATGTCGCGCGGAATCGAGGCGACGGACAGCTGCTCATAAACCACCTCCGACACGGCAGATGCAGCTGGGGTCGACGCGGCATCGTGCAAGCCGGCTGGCTCCAGCTCGTCGGAGGAGTGCGCCAGCGTGAGCACGATGTCCGGAATGACCGCAGGGGATGAAAGATTGAAGAGTGCCGCCCCTCGGTCAAGCGCTTCAGCGCCACCTTGCTGTTGCACCTCGCCGCCGCCAGCACCCCTGCTGGCATCGTTGTCCTTGTCGAGGATGTGACTAGGCGTCTCGTAGTGCGTGTACATCCCCAGCAACAGACTGAGCAGCGTAGACTTGCCGTGGCCGCTAGGCCCTACCAGACACACCAGACGGCCTCTACTGCTACAGCTGCACCTCGTCCTCTGCGGCGGCGAGGCACTCGACGGCGACGGCGACGGCGACGACGACGGCGACGCATCGCGGTTGCCTTGGAGCACAAACGAGCACGTGATGGGATGTGAGAACACCGGCACCGTAGGGGTAGTGGGATAGCAAAACTGCACGTTCCGCACTGTCACGGCGTGCACAGTACCGCTCGTGAGCAGCGCCAATGTGGCCGCCGCTGCAGCTTCACAGTCAACATCGGAATCGTCGCTGCATGGCGACGACGAGGGACGGGCATCAGCGCCACGGCCGACATCGTCCTCGGACGAATGGTTGCTCAGACACGCATCTGTCGCTGCACTCGCGCTGCCCGGCGGCAGAGGTCGAAGACTCTTGGATGGCTGCGGGTCCTCTTGCGGTGACCGACGCCTCCGCCGGCAAGAGAGATAGCATGGTCGGTTCGGACAGCGGTGATGGTAGTAGGGCTTCCGTGATTGGCGTCGTCTATTGCCACGGCAGTCTTCTTTTACGATCCCCATTGTTGCAAGCCTGCTTCGTACAAGTCGAAGATATCCTCGAAGAATGCGAATAGGTGGGGCGCGCGTGACGCACCAGCAGCAGTTGTGCTTCAGAATGTGCATCCACCGCAGCATGAGCGACGGTGGAGATGTCGTGACTGTGTGGGAGTCGGCAGGGCGCAACGATTGCAGCAGGTAGCGCCCCTGGCCGTAGCGAGGCGAGCCGACCTCCCCGGCACGTGTCGCACAACCGGTACCGGCATCGTGAGATTTGTCCTTGTCGCGGTCGTGCTCGTCCGCCTCGCCGCGAAAGCCGAAGCCCCTCGCGTAATCGGCCGTAGTTGGCTCCCACCGTCGTGCATCCAGCACCTTTTCCAGAATATTCGCCTTGTATGCGTTCAGCAACACCACCTCCGCGACGCGACGCCCGTCGACCACCGCATCGACCGTGTCGCCGATGCACCGCATGGCCTCGACAAGCCTATTCGACAGACTCAGCGCATCGACACTGCAAAACGCCATTGAGGCGCCGTAGCTGGCAACGAGCGTTGGCAGTACCCAGTCCGCGAACGTCATGAGCGCACCGCCGAGCGCCGGCAGCAGGTGGCCGTACGCCTGAAACGGCAGTACCAGCAGGCCTTGCAGAAAGGTTGATGCTTCTGTCGCCCCTGCCATGGCGCCACACGCGCGGGTATGGTGCGTCCACCACCGCATCAGGCTAAGGTCCGCCGCGTACAGACGGAGCTGCGGCAGCACGGCTACAATGTCTAACCCACGCAACATCACGCCGCCTTGCCGCGCATTGCTCTCCGTGTTCTCCTCGACCTGCGCGTCGAGCTCCGCCGTCCCGCGTACAACGCCGCCCAACTCGTCGCCGCGCAGCCACGGCGGGAGCACTCCTCCGGTGCGCTGAGCCACCTGCACCCATTGCTTAATGCGTTGTCCGATGCATTTTACGGTGAGCGACACCGCGACCGTGGCGCCCACCAGCAGGCGTGCGCGACACGGCAGTTGATGGACGGCGTGCTGCATGGCAAAAAGCGACATGACGAGGCTACAGATGTAGTGGTGCACGTGCACCTCCACGCCCTCGATATCGTTCACGTAGTAGACAATCTGCTCCACCTCGTCGAATGAGTGCGTGTCGAAGAACGCGAGAGGCAGGCGCGTCAGGGCCTCGTAGAGCTCTGCCTTCGCGGCGTTGCGCCGGTGCGAGGCTGCCATGTTTATGTACGCGTGTGTGGTGCGCGTGAGCACCGTGTTCACAGCCAGACGCATACACTCGAGCAGGCATAGGGAAAGGATGCGCTGCTGCGTAGACACTGCACCACCGTGGGACGGTCCGCTGCCGCTGTCAGAATGGCTGCCCGGTGGCGACAGCGCCCCGTGCGTGCGATAGTATGTGTCCAGGTTGGAGCTGATGGCCTCGCGCGCCACTTGCCCGCTCGCCGCCACGCGGGAGGAAAGGCATGTCAGCCCCGTCAGCACGGCAGAGGAGACCATCTTTGCCACGCTGCTGGTGTACATGTAGGAAAAGAGACTTCGCACGTGCAGCAGCTCCATCAGCCGCCGCCGCAACAGCAGAGCAGCTAGTGCACCATTCAACTCCGCCCAGCATGCCCGTGGCGAGGCCACGCGGATAGGCGTGTGCGTCGCGCCCACTAGTACACATTCCTCACGGCTGCGCGGTGGCACTGAGAGGGCGAGTGGACTGTCGCCGGCACCGCCGCACCGTGAATGGTTGCCATTTCCTGCACGGCGGCAGCTGAGATGCACGCCCGCTGCCATCGACGCGGACGAACTAGCCGCCGCAGGTGCTGCGTGGTCGTCGGTAGTACTGACAACCTCGGGAAGCACCATTGGGTGTTCATGACAGTGAGGCTGCCCAGACGCACACCCTTCGCCGGTGCCGCTGCTCGCGTCCGCGACACCCAGGTACCAGACGTTGTGCAGCTCCTCTTCAAAAAAGGCGAGTCCGGCCTGTACGCCGTGCTGATACATGGCCTTGCTGTGTCCCTCAAGCTCCTCGAGCGCGCCTGCGCAGCGCTGGACGTCCTCGTGCACGATAACCGCATCGTACACCTCGCGCACGAGAGACAAGTACCACGTCAGTGCTACACATGCCACGGCGACGCGTGGGTCTGCGTAGCAGCTGGGTGAGACGCCGCTCGAGGTGGGACTTGTGACGCAGTGGGCTGTGGTCGCTGCCGCCTCGTGTGAGACGTTGCGGCTGCTATTACCCCTCCCTCTAGGCGGCAGGACGCGTGTGCTGTAGGCGGCGCAGAGGCCGCCTTGGCAGCTGCCCGCATCGCCAGCATTCTCGAAGACCTTCGCAATCTCAGCAACAGTGCAGCCGAGCAGCAGCTGCCGCAGCTCGGTATACGTTACGGAGTAGCGCACCACGTCGGTCCACAAAAAGTGCATCACCCTCCACGGCTCTGCCACCTCCGCCGGCTTCTCCGCCGTGACAAGCGACGCTGCATATGACGCCACACCCGGCTGCCTTTCCGAGCTCCCCCCTGGCTCCGTCATGACGGGGAACGCGGCCTGGTCCGACAAGACAAGCACCGTCCCTGCACCGTGCGGAGCGGCATCCGAGGGGAGCCGGTGAAACGCGCGCCGGTCCCTGCCCCCCTGTGCCGAATTGTGGCCGACGAGCTCAGAGCTGACGAACCAGCCAAGAGCGGCGACGTTCGTTGGCGCACCAGCGCGCTTGCGCGGCGCAGCTCGAACCGCCTTCTCGATAAGTGCCCAGTAGCTGCACAACCGACGCACCGCCCGTGTTGAGCTTCGTGGCAGGAGTGATTGCCCGGTCTGCACCGACTCCATCTCCGGTGGTGACGGCACCTGCGCCGTCGCGAATTGCCGCGACGTCAAGAAGTCACTTGGCTCCTCTGCATCCGCTGCATTCTCGTCACAGTCCTGCGTCGCCTCCGCCTCGGTCTTCGCACTGACCCGCATCGCGCGCCGATGGCGCAGGTAGAGGGATGTCGCTTGCATCATTTCCCAGCCAACAAGGAGAAGTGTGAGGTGGACGACGAGGGGGCCGTCGACATCCGGCGGGAGAACCACTGCGCACGCTCGAGTGGTCGCCAGAGCCTCGTACCACGCGTGGAACAGGCGCGCGACCGCACACGGGAACAGCGTTGACTCGCGCACCCCGTCGCCGTTGCGAGCGCGTTCGCCATCACTCTGTCCAACGGCCTTCGGGGTGGCCGCATACGCGCTGTGCAGGGCACGAAGAAACGAAGCGTTAATCCACGTCGAGTTGGACGACAACGCGCTTGAAGGCGACGGGCCGCACTGCTGGCCTTGGATGCCGGGAAGCGCGGCCGCCGCTGTCGACGGAGCGCCAGTGCAAATCGTCGGCGGCGAACGAGACAGCGACGGTCTGTCCACAACGTCGCTACTGCTCGGCCCATGAAAGTACATCTCTCACGCACGCACGCGAGTTCGGCGGATGGCCACTGCAGAGAGGAGCGGGAGCGGAAAGATGCGGAATACAGGCGACCCTGCCAAATCCCTCAGCAGAAGTGAGCAGTCCAACCGAAGGGCCCGCCGCGCAGCCCAGCACAGCACCACCTCGATGACGCAGAGCACGAAGAGTGGCCGACGGAGCGGGGAAGACACAAACGCAAGGATGTGTAAGTAGCAGCGGCTACGAATAGCGTCCAGGCCCTAGCCCTTGCGCGGGTCGCCTCAGCCACGTGAACCGGACACGTTTTTCGTCAGCAAGAGGCGCCGAACGCTCTCCCGCTGTCTGCTTTGCTTTATCGTTGGATCAGAGTTGCAGCACCCGCCACGCACCCACGCACACACGCACGGTGTGGGCACCGGCGATCAAGCAGGACCGCGCAAATGGGGGAGCGCAGGTGGAACAAGGGAGGAGAGCCCTGCAACGGACACGGGGAGCCGTCTGCCGGGTGGGAAGCGGTCAAACAAGAGCGCGAGACGAGAGCAGCACGTAAGCGTGTACGCCTCTCCGTTTTCGAAGGTTGTTGTCAGCAGGCGGGCCAGCGGGAGAGAGGCGGAGCCGGTCGGGCGAAGAGAGAAAAGAGCCGTGCACGCGTACCCGTCAGTGAGTGGGGGGGGGGAGGAGGGGGGGGGGCAACAGGGACGACGGGAGCGATGCAAAGTGACTGCGCAGCCAGCCCACGCTAAAGCCTAACAGATTTAGCGACAACTCCTTCTCGAGTAAGGACGACGACTACCGTGCAGAGCCGAGTCGACAGCGTCGTCGGAAAGCACAAGCAGCCAAGAGGCTGGGGAGGGATGAGGCGCACCCCCTCTCCCCAGCGGCGACGAGGAGAGACAGCACGGGTGCAACAGTGAAGGACCGCCCGCTGTCGGTGTCTCTGGCACTTGAGGAAAACGGGCAGCCTAGCCTGCAGAGCGCTCGCCCGCCACTCACGCACAAAACGCGCTCCTAGCGTGCACGCACGTCTGTGAATGCGGGCCGAGCCTAACACCGTACTGACGGGACGCCGACGAATTCGGTAGATAAGACAAAATAGCGAGACGTCATGCACCGCGACTCGTCTTCATACCCGCGTGGAGAACAGAAGCAGCACGCAGGCACGTGCATCCATGAGTTGAGGAGTACGGGTGTGTGGAGGAGACGTAGAGGCGGCAAGGCAGAGGTGTGAAGGTGTGAGAAGAAGGGGTAAGGCCGTATAGCAAACCGAGAGATAGAGAGACAGCGGGATCTCGGACATCAAGGCGACCAGGGGCAAAGTTGGCGCGTCGGCGGTAGCACGGCGCGCTGCGCTTCATCGGCTGCGACCTGTCGCTGTGCCGCCGTCGACCCACGTAACCGATGAGGGCGCGGCTCGCACTGACACCTCTCGCGCTTGCGCACAACAGAGAAGGAGAGACCATGAGCATTCCGGCGGCTGCCAAGGCAGCTCTTCTTTTGCGTGTTCCGCGATATATGCGCACTTACACACCATCACACCGCCAACTCGCACGGCGAGAGTAATCGCCCCCCTCTCCCCTCCTCCTTCTTTCTCCCAGAGGTACCTTCGGCAACGACACGGCACGCAGCACAGGCAAGGCAGGGCGCAGGCGTCCTCAAGAAGCATCGCACGAGCGCTGTCACCGCAAGTGCCCTTCCTCCTCTCCCACTGCCCTGTTGACAAGCACGCGGGGTTACATGAACGGGTAGTCATCCTCGGCATAGAGAAGTAGCATGTCGTCTTCTGCTGCCTTAACACGCTTGCGGTCGCCTCCGACATCCTCGGCACTGGCGCCGGCGCCACCGTCTGTACCCATCACGGCGCGGCCGCTGCCAACACCGCCACCGTCCTCGCCACGCCCACGCCGCCTGCTCGGACCACCCCCGTCAGCCATGAAAAACGGCAGCACGTTCTGGGCGAACGTCATATTTTCCTCGCAGAAAGGCTCGCCGTCTGGGTTGGTGATGAGGGTGGCGATGTACTTGCCGTTGCGTTCTGTCCCGCATACACTGTAGGCCAGCCGCATGCTCTCCTTTACCTGTCGCTTCAGCGGTGGGCAGCGCGTCAAGTCCCAAAGCACTGAGTGCGCGTAGAAGATGACATCAGGCGTGTTGCTGCCACCGCTGCCATCCGACTCGTCGCAGCGGATGTAGCCGCGCTGCTCCTCCGCGTCGTACGTGCGCACGCAGCCAGTGTAGCGAGTGAGGGCCGTGGAGGTAGAACCGACGGGGCCAAGAGGCTCCACCGCACTTGACGCTTCTCTGCCACCGCCCTCAGCGGACGATGAAGAGGGAGGAGGAGGAGGAGGGGGTGGTGGTGGTGGCCTTGAGGGGGCGCCATACGGTGCGCTGGTCTTCTGGCCGATGGCACCAGGGAACAACGGATGGAACCAGCTTTGCTCCAAGGGCATCGCCAGCTGCACTGCCGGCACACCCCGGATGAACTCGGCTCGCAGCAGGCGGCCGTTTCCGCCACGCGCGGCGTGGTTGCGGGTGACGATGAAGCTCATGCGATCCCCAACCCGAAGGCCGCCGCCGATGCCTTGATCCACTTGGTACTGGAGAAGCCGCGCGGTGGCACTGGTAAGCAGCGAAGCAGCCGTCTCCGCCCACGCGAGCTCCTCTGCTGTGGTTGGCGGTATGGAGACGCGGTCGCCAGCGTCCGCCGGCCGAGTCGTCGACACAGGTGTGGCCCCGAGAACGCCTACCTCGTTAAGCACGGCGCCGGCTATCGTTGCCTGTCCATCTCTAGCAGCCGTGACGCCTGCTGCGACTCTGGGGAACGCGGGTGTCAGCGCCGAAACTTCAGCCGGCGCCGTGCTGCTCGCGTCCGCTGCCGTTGCAGCGTCCGTCATAGCTGTCGTCGTGCCACTGATCGGTGCCCCATCTCCGCCAGTCGGCGTTGAACTGTCGTTTGCAGCCCCGACACGATACGCAGCGGCGACGGAGGGCGGCACCGGCATGCCACTGCGCAGGTAGAAGGCCCGGAGCGCTAGTCTCGTAAAGGAGAGGGCGATGCTGCTAATGATGAAGAACACGTCCGGGCCGCCCACGTCTGGCGAGACAAAGCCGAAGTTCTTCGGGTGGCGATACATGACGCAGGCGCCGGTGTACACGCGATCGAGACCTGGAGGCATGAGGGCAAGCTGCTCAGCCGCCGTGAGAGTGCCACCTCGCTGTGGTGCGCGGGCAACGCCGAAAGGTCGCTGAAGAAGCGGCCCTCCTGCGGCAGACACTGTCTGGCCACCACTGACGGCTGCATGCCCGGTACCGCGCGCCTGAGATCGACCTTGTGCATAAGAGGGAAGTGCCTGGTCGTCGATCGGACCTTCGCCATGCGGACCCGCTGCTCCGGAGACGGCGGCTGACGACGCCCCAGCCTCCACCAGCACACCTGTTTTGATGCCCGCTGTCGCCTGCGCGGTAACGCTCGTCACTGTCGCAGGTACGGTCCCCTCAGCAGCGGCGTCATCGCTGACCGACAACCCGGTGCCACAGCGGACTACACCGACACCGGGCCCGATTCCGGCACCTGCGCTGCTCGCTACAGGACGAGCATGAGGCAGGTTCGGCTTACTGCCGCCGCCGACAGGCTGCCCAGAGTACGCCGTCTGTTGCTCAGTGCCGGCTTTCTCGGTCGCCTGGATTTCTGCCACACAGCCGGCGTACTTGGTGGCCTCCTTTACCGCGTCGTCCTCGGCGTTCATCTGCAGGTCGAAGCCGCTTTCCGCATCCGTGACATCACAGCCGCCGTCGCGCCGCTTGTGAGCGTCGTGGATGCCCCGTCGCCTGGCCGCAAAGTGATCAGCACTTCCGCCATCCACCTCATCGTCCACTCTGCGAAAGACACTGCCAGAGGAGACCTCCGTTGTGCGTGCAGGCGCCAACGTGTAAGCTGGCGGACGCGCATGTGCCGTCAGCGGCGATGAAGTGCCGTCATCAAGGTCCTCGGCGTCCAGAACGTCAGCGTCTTGCAGGTCTCCCCACTGCTCGGCAGCCGCAGCGCCTGCAGTGTCCTCTGACGCGGCGGGTGCCGAGCGACCGCTTGACCGCACGATGGCCGCCGTCGCCGCCACAAAGGCTGAAGGGAGAAGGTGACGCCGATAGCTCGTGGGCCCGCCTCCACCACCACTACCATTGGCGGCGTTGGTACCGCCTCGCTGGGCACTGCGTTGACCTCCGGTGCCCTCGGCGGTGCTGCTGAGCATGCCCGCCGCCTCGAGCATGAGCTCCTCCTTGAGAGAGGCCGGCCCAGTGTCAATAAAAGCATCTGCGGGGAGCTCATCGAAGAGAACATCGAAGATGTTCTTGGAGGTCAGCTTCGGCGGCATCTTCGCTTTTCTACTTCGTGTGACTACCACTTGTGTCGACGTGTGTGTGTGTGTGTGTGTCCTCCGCCCTCTGCGTATGTGGAGAGCTCCAGCGACGAAGAGGAGAACGAGACAGCACAAACACGCGAGAGCGCGCGCGATACGAGTTACATAACGTCAAAACCGGTGAAAAAGGAAAGGAAGGCAGGAGGACGTTGATGGCAGCGATGAGGAAGAGTAGGGCACTCGCCATCGCGTGCGCTCCACACAGCTCGACGCACAACAGGGGTTGGTTGTTGTTGTTGTTGTGGTGGTGGTGGTGGTATTCGGCATCGTCGTGGGCGCTCACCCTCGGCTGCGATCGGCATCACGCGCACAAGAAGGACGCAAAAGAAAGCCGCTCGTGTGCAGGTGCACCGTTCACTGTTCACTTCTCTTACATGCCGATGCCACCGCCTCCTCTACGCCGCTGCAGGTTGCGCATACGGCGTGCCGCGACTGTTGGCATTTGGAAGGAGGCGAGAGCGTGGGGAGCACCCAACGAGAGTACACAGCACGCTCATGCGCGTTCCCGGGCGTTGGTGCACATCTCTGTGGGTGTGTGCTCCCCTACCTTTGTCCCCCCCCCCTTTATTTGTCTCCTTCTGCCTGAAAAGACGCGCACGGGAATAATGCACCGCTTGCGCGGTGACGTATAAAAAGCTGGAGGGTCTGCAGGAGCAGAGGGCCAGTGACGCCGCGGGACGGCGGCAGTGATAATACTGGTGGCGGTGAAGGCAACGAGGCAGAGGAGCACAGAGAACGGAGAACGTGCGCATGGGCTCTCTTTTCCGCTCACTTCGCAACGCTCGTCAGCAACAGTTGTATATCATGACGGATTTGGCGGCGGGGCATTGCGGAAGCAGGAACGACCCCGCTGACCTCACTTTCTACCATCGCTCGAGGTGCCAGAGGTACTGCGACAAGCATCGTCACCGCTGTCGAACGGAGATTGCAAGTTGGGCCCCGACGACGCAGGGCTGCCCAACGACCTCGCCGCCCGGGACGTTGGGACACGAGCAACAGTCCCGTGCAGGAACCCAGATGATGCCATCCGCGGCGGTCGCGGCGGTAGTCCATGGAGCGGCGTGCTGATTGCTGACGCCGGGTCGGCCCTTAGCGAGGACTGAAGCAGCGTCGATCGAGTAAGCGACTTCGCACCCGCGTCACGGTTGCTGTCAAAGGTGCCTAAACTGCCGGAGTGCGGGGGTGCTACCTCTGTGCTAGGAGCCGAGGCAAAAGGCGGCATCGGCCGCAGCGGTGGTGTGGAGGGCTGCTCGGATGTCGCGCTGTTCTGGACACCACGATTCTCGTTGGCAGCGCCACCGGCGGTGCTGTTGCTGCTGATACCCCGGCGTTCTGGGTCACCGCCGGCGTCGCTACTGTTCCGGGCGTTTCCGAGCGACTCTAGACGGCTGTTCTGCGCATTCGCCGCGCCCGCTACGTCGCTGTACGCGGTAGCCGAGTCGTCATCGTCGCTGTCCTCGCCGAAAACAGGCCACGGGAAGTCGTCCATGTTCGGGAACACCATATCCTCGAACAACAGCACTTTCACAATGTACGACGCGGTCTTGCTCATGTCTGGTAGCAGCCTTAGAACTGCATTCAAAATGCCATCATGCGAGGCTACCTCCTGCGTGAACTCCAGTCTCAGCTGCGGAGGCTGCGGCCCACCGAGCCAGAACTTGCGCGTCGGCGGCGGCCCCACGACGAAGCGCATGCGACCCGCCAACTCAAGCACCTTGATACTGAAGATAATGTCCGGCACGCGGATGTCGCGGTACAGGACCGAGAATCGAATCTTCAGCGCAAGCCCACCGCGGTAGAGCACATCGAAGTCAAACTCGGTATCGCCGCACGTCGACGACACCGGATCGCTCACGTTGCTGATTAGCGGGATCTCGCCTCCGACGTCCAGCAAGTCGAGGAAAATGTTGCCGCGCAGCTTCGGCGGCAGCGACTTCGACACCCGCGCTAGTTTCTTCTTCAGCTTCTCTTCCAGTAGGTCGTGCAGCGTGTTGGCGCGCGAGTTCTCAAAGAAGAGACGGGCGATGACGAGGTTGAAAACGTCCACCTGGGGCAGGTGGGTGATGAAGTCGTGCCACTGAACTGACTCTGGCGTCGACTGCAGCAGATTGAGCCATCGCTCCTGCACACGCCGCGTTGGGAACTTGATTGCCACGCACGTCCATTTCGACAGCGGCACCTCCTCCAACGCCCCTGGTGGCAGCTCCCTACCGCGGCGCCCTGCCGAGGCACCAGAACTGCAATACTGCAAGTTCGACGCCGATAGGGGGGAGGAGCCACGGCAGCGCGTTGCGGCGGTGTTAATGCCCATCAAATCGTGCTGGTAACCTAAACCTCTTGCCGCCGTGTCACAGTGATCCCACCTCTCGTTGTACGCCTCGTACTGCATACGCTTCGTCCCCACCGCGAACTCCTCCTCGGTTATCGGGTTGCGGTCACGCCGAGATCGGCGGCACGGGTGCTCCATGATGGTCTCATGCGCCTGATGCTCCATGATACACCGCAGTCGCTCCTTCAGGATAGCGTTCGGGCATTCGAGGAAGAGTGGCATGTCGTCCTTGTGGTTCAGGACGGTGCACTTGCCTTTGATGGCAGCATAGCGCGTGCTCTGGTTGCGGTGGCGGTGGTACTTGGAAATGCGTTGCGAGGTGGCGACGATGCAGGCGCGGTGGATGCGGCCCAGCATGTGCTCCGAGACAACCTCGTGGCGGTGATCTGGAAGCGTGCGAAGCTTGTCTACCTGATATACGTCGATGGTGCTGCCGTAGAAGACCATGCGGCATGGAATCGCATCGCCGACGATGCCGTTGTCGAAGCGGACCATCTTGCAGAGTGTTTCTACCTTGGCGGGGGCCACCACCGCGGCCTCCTTGGCGACAGCGTCAAACTCAGCGTGCTTGCGTGCCTTCTTGAGCACCGTGTCGGAGAGAACGCTCTCGGTTTTACGAAAGATGATAAAGCAGAGTATGAGGAAGCTCGTCGCACCACCGACGGCACCGTAGAAAAACGCCAGCAGCGTGAAGATGCCCATTGCTGCGGACTCGGCGAAGGAGGGTCAACGCTGGCAAGCGATGGGAGGGGGGGGGGCGTCGTAGACTGTCCCTCGAGCAGAAGATGGTGGGCTGACCCAAACACGTCGCCGCACGCCTGCACTTGCGCACGTGCAGACTCCGACACGAGCGCGCTTAGCGTAGCGCACAAAAATGAAAAAAATCGATGTGGGTAAGACAGCCAGCGCGACGAGCAGCAAGATACGCCAACACACATCGGAATAGAACTCCAAACACACAAACACCACGCTGACGCAGAAGTTCGCCGCAGGGGTGTGGCGGCCTCCTCTTGGAAGCGCACTGGCCAACGCACGCGCACGCAGCAAGGCAGCCAAAATACAGAGTGAGAGAGACGGATCGCAACGCGTTAGGGAAGTCGCGGTCGCTTCCGCACATCTACATGTAGATATATAGATGAGTCCTCCCCCTTCAGAAGGAGAGAAGTGCCGCGGCGTACCGATGCGCGTAGGTGGGCGCTGGCGCAGTCACTTGAACGCGCGCGCGCGCACGACAGCGCAGCGGACACGAAAAGTACCGAGACGGGGAGATCACATAAAGCGAAGCGCTCCGCACCTCACGACGGTGCAAACGGTTGGATGCAGGTGCGGTGACGTGTGGAAGGGTGTAGAGTAACTACCGCAGGGACGTTCAACGCGGCATGGCATCGCGTGAGGGACACACAGGGAGAGTGTGTGCGCAGGTCCACCGGTCCGCGGCCGTGTGCAGCCCGCAATGACACGCCGTGCCCACGCAAAAGAGGGAGACGGGAGAGGATAGGAGGGAATGAGAATCGGAGGTGCGGGAGAGCGACGGCGAAGAAGATCCATACACCCACTGAGGCCACTCCAAGCACAACGAGGAAGAGCGAACGGCTTAACCCGTCCTTCACCAACTGACGCCGCCATAGTCTAACTCGCCTCGAGGACACACCCCGTGAGGACAGGCGGAGTGGCTGCACGCGCGATACCGGGGACCGTTCCGGTGACGCGGAAACACAAAACAGCGATTGGGCGTAACCGCGAGTACGAGTGCATCACGTACAGGCTCCCTCAATAGAGCGATACTCGACTGTGCGCATTCTGTGCTCCTTCTCCGTTTCCGTATCAATCCTGCGGAGCATCCCCGTGAGCGCGCCGCTGTCCCTGCGCCGTGTCTGCCGGCCGCCGAATCGCAGACAGACGAAAGTGGGGGAGAGGAGCAGCGGCGGCTGCAAACAAGGCAAGCACATGGCAGCAAGCATGGCGGCACGAGAGAAGAGCGCAGCGGCAAGGCGGAGGCGGCGAGCAGGAACACGCACGCACACGCGAAGCAAACCACGACGGCAAACACCCGAGCTGGCCGCACACATCCGCATGTCTGCAGCAGCATTGCCAACTGCACATCAGCCGTTGCTGCAACGTCGTGCAAGGTCTGTAGGAACGGCAGAGGAGAGAACTAAGAGCACACAGGCACAGACATGGCCACAGCACCAAAGAGATTTCGTTCCTGTAACGCGTCTATTTCTCTGCCCGTCGAATGCCAACTTCACTCTACCCGGCCCATCAGAGGCCCCATCGCCTGGTGCGAAGCAGCCGTGGACACGTGCGCGACAGCAAGGCGCTGGCTGTCATCTGAGAGCATCGCCTCCACCTCAAGCTCTCCCTCTTCACCTGCTTCACAGGACGCCAAGTGCTGCATCTCACGGGGTGGGGGCCAGGCGCCCTTCAGAAGTGGGTGGTGAGGGCCGGGCGGGATATGTTCGAGTCCCCTTGGACACTTCGTCCATGACATGTATGGTCCAGGACTATGCACTGTGACAAGCCACTCCGACGCCACGCCATCCAGGGCCTCCCTGTTGGCATCTGTAGCGATACGTCTTTCTGGACTCCCCCTCCCCCCTCCCCGACGTCGCAGGTAGGTGACCCTGTCCACACCAAAAGTAGTTCCGCATTTAGCAGGGAATAAGGGGCTCCTCGGCTTTCGCAGAAAGCCGGGTACAAAACCCCGGATACGCCACAGGCTGGAGCGTGCCCGCCCGCCTGCCTGCCTGCCAACCCCGCCCCCTCCCTATCAGGAGAGGGTGGATGAACAGACACACGAAAGCAACCTTGAAGAAGGCAGCAGCTGTGTATACGAGCCGGGCGAGTTGGCCACCGCAGCGACCTCAGGCCCGCGCAGTCCAGCATACCATGGCCTCAGCTCTTTTTCTTTGACCGCGACACAGACTCGCGGGTCATGTCTTTGCCCTTTACCTTGAGCAGGTTCTTCAGGTTGCGCATGGCAGCCGAGGTGACAGAGCGCTTCTTGGATGCGCTGCTCATGACATTGTCGGACTCGCTGTTGCAGGTGTTGTTGTCGCAGAAGAGGCCGTCGTCCATCGCAGAGGTGGACATGGGAATGCTCGACACCGACGCGCTGCATGAACCGGAACGATTCCCCAGGTGCGTGGCAGACAGCCAGGTTTGATCACTTGCACGATCTGGAGCTGCACGACCTGGCGGCAGCGTCGGTGAATCGCGGGTCCCTTGCGACCCTAATCTGCTGGAGTGTAAAGCGGGGATCAGTGGAGAGCGAACGCCGCGAGATGCGTTCGCATCACAGCTACTCGTAAAAGAGCCCGTGTTGCCGTCGCTGTCCCCCGAGGCGGGTGCTGGAAACTTCGCACCGACGCCAGCATGCAGCCTGCTGCTCACCGATCGACCGTCGAGAACTACAGGCGGCAAAGAGTCTCTGCTGTCGGGGGCTACGGCGCCCTTCGACGCGTGCCCTGTAGAGGCAAATAACGGCGTCGTCGCTGTGCTGCAGACGCTCGATTTCCACGGAGTCAGCTGGCTCCGGTGGCCACTGGTGACCTGCTGCTCTATGCTCCTCTCCGCTGCCTTGCCTTCTGGGCTTCCGTCGTTGCTGCCGGCGCCGCTGGCGAAGCTGCCACCGTGTGGTGCGCCGCTGATCTTCGCGGCACGTTGCCAGTCAAACGCACGCACGCGCAGGTCGGTGAACGAGCCCTTTAGTGACTTCACGACGCTCGGGAGAGGGAAGTCGTCCATGTACGGCAGCACCATGTCGGAGAAGAGGTAGAGCTTGACGAAGTTTGTCAGGATGCCGCTGAGGTCTGGGAGTGCGGTCAGTATGCGGTGCAGCACGCCCTTCCCAGAGGCGCAGCCCTGGTGCACCTCGAGCCGGATGATCGGGGGTTTGTGGGCGCCAACCCAGAACGTCTTCGACGGTGGCGGCCCGATACTGACGTGCACGGTTGCCTCTAGCTCCAACAGCTTCACAGAGAAGACGACGTGTGGGATTCGGATGCCGCAGTAGGTGAGTGCTAGTCGGAAGAACAGCGAGAGACCCTCCTCGCCACCCTTGTAGAAAAGGTTGAAGTCGAAGCCGACCTCGCCGTTGGCCGACACCCTTGGCTCCGACACGTCGCTGATCCAAGGAATCTGCGTCCCGATGAGGAGGTCGTCGAGGATGAGGTCACCGCCGAGGTCGCGCGGAAACTTCTTCAACGGCAGGCTTCGCAGCTGCTTTCGAATCAGCTCGATCAGGGTGTCGGAGAAGGCGGCCAGGCGCATGTTTTGGAAGAAGAAGCGACTGAGGAACGTGTTGATGGTGTCGGGGTTGGGCAGGGTCTTGGCGTATTTGTGCCACGCATCTGCTTCCTTGAGCCCGGACAAGAGTGTGTGCCACCGTTCGCACTCGCGCGAGCGCTCAAACTTGATAATGACGCATGACCAGCTCGCCATGTCGTTCATCATCCATCGCCGCTGATGATGAGAGCGAGCACGGTGGGCCTGCTGTTGACGTCTCTCAGCAGCGGCGTCGCCGCCCTCACTGTCGGCGACAGTGAAATCTTCGCCATCATCCACGGCGTCGGAAGAGTCGGTGCTGTGGCCAGCAACTCTTTCCGTCGATCGGGCGTTTCTGGGTGTGCAGGCTCCGCCAGCACCATGTGAACGGGAGGTGGAGAACGGCACCGAGTGGCCGCAGCTGTCTGCGAAGGTGCTGTTGCCTGTTCGGCTGCTAAACGACTGAGGCAGCGGCGTGCCTGAGTCGAAAAGCGGACGACCATCCACGGTGCGCCATATAAGTACCCTCCCAGTGAAAACCGAATCAGCGCCGCCACTGCCAGCCATCAAATTCGCAGCCGTGGTCTCCGAAGCGCCGGACACTGCCGCACCACTTCCGGCTACGCTCCGCCGGCTCATCGAGCCCTTCGCGGATGCCATCGATTCATTCAGGGTCCCCTCCCAGTGCTCGGTCACCTGGGCACCACTGCTGGCAAATCCGCCGCTGCTGAATGACCCCGGCAAGCCGGGCGATGACGGGGCCTTTGAAGACGCCTTTGCAGAGGCGACTTCGCCGGCGCTGGCTCCACTGGCGCCGCGATCACCGGTACCTGGTTTCAGTTGATCGGCCGCGGCTGTCGCCGTCTTTTTGCTGGCGTTAAACTGCCTCACCTCCATGACGGTGGTGTTCAGCACGTACACCTTGCCCTTGCGATGCTCCACCACGTTGACACCGGTGGCGGTACGAAAAAACTTGGACTCGCGGCGCGCATCCTTCGACTTCGAGTGAACGTTTCCGAAGCCTGTCGAGCCAGACGCCATGATACCGCTGCTGCTGTCTGTCAAGTGCAGAAGCTGATAGACGGTGACCATATTGTTCTCCAGTGAAAGCAGGCACTCGATCGGGGGGCCGATAGTTCCATCTGGTCTGTACCAGCTCATCATACACGTCGCTGACGCCGTGATTGGCTTCACACGCATGGGGCTTCCTTGAAGGCCCTCCAAGTTCTGATCGACAGCCGCGCCATCAAATCGACAGAATGGGGGCGACGCCGATGCGCCGTCGCCATCTTGCATGCCAGGCGGTTGCGCCGCCATTCCCTCGACGAGGAGGGACAGAACTGGAATGTGCGCACACACGCTCTTGACGCTCCACATGAGGTGCGGCAGTGCGGCACTGCCGTAGAGAATCCATACGACGACGGCGACAATGCCGCTCACCCAACCGTACGCAAACGCCAACACCTCCGCCATGTCGGTGCACCGAAAAGCGACGAAAAACGCAATGCGGAGAGGCGTGTCGGGAGGGGACGGGGGGGAGGGGACGGGGGAGGGGGGAGGGGACGGGGAGATGAAGAGCACCAGCAGCTCACAGCAAGCGTTGCGGAGCGAAGCGCGGTGGTTCAGCGGCGCAAGTGCGTGAAGGGCGGGTCACAAGAACTCGTCTGGTACCCCCTTCCTCGTTGCACCGCCATGCGTACACCAACAGAGACGGATACCGGCGGCTCCCTGTGTAGGCACGGTCAGCCAGAGTAGAATCCAAGGCGAGAGCGCAGGAATTGGCGCCGGTGTGACGCGTCGACTCTCTCTCTCTCGCGCGCGCGCGCACGGCTTTGCCTGCCGTTGGCCTGACGCCTCTTCGTTCCCACAGCGACAATGCATGCAAAGTTGTCTGCGACGACCTGCCTGTGCCGTGGAAAGGTGTGCGTGAAATGCGCACCACGTACGACAGCGAACGCGCGTGCGCACGCGTCCGACCTGGAGGAGGATGTGCAGAGGCCCACCTCAAACAACGTCCGAGAGCGCACGTACAAAAGAGAAAAACCCAAAGCAGAAGAGAGCAGAGCGCAGCAGCCGTCTCGTTCTCCTCGCTCACGTGTGTGTATGTGTATGTGTGTGTGTGTGTGTATGTGTGTGTGTGTGTCACCTGCTGTCCGTACCTTACCTACGTCCGCAGGTGTCGAGGAACAGGGAAGAGGGGGAGGGGCTGACGTGGGTGGCACAAAGAGACGGCGGCAAGCGTAGAGGGACGGAGGCAGACAGGGGAGTTGGATGGGTGAGTTGCCGTACCGTTCTCGTTGCAGTGTGTGCACAGGGGAAGACCCGAACGGGCACCGTGAAGGAAAAGTACCGAGGGCAACGCACGGGGACTCGATGGGAGCACGTGCATCCGTTCGACGAAGTCGAAAAGGGGGCCATTGGCGGTGGCAGAGCAATAAACAGGAGGCGTAGCACTGCAGATAGACTCGTGGACATGTGCTTGAAGGAGGAGCGAGCACACCCGAGACTGTGCTGCAGCCTAGGCAGAGAAGAGCTGCAAGCTGAGCGTGTTGTAAGGGTCGGGCCCATCACGCGCTACCATTGCTCTTCTAGCTAGACCAGCACGCGCGTGGCAACCACCGCAATGAGCCAGCTTAGACACCAACTCCTACAGTGGCCCTCCTCTCCAGCACTCACTACTGACAGACACTGTGCTTAGTGGAAGTCGACGGCTTGTTTTTTTTTTCTGTGTGCAGGCTTCCGCTTGCTCTGGACAGAGCCGTGATGTCACGTTTCTGCGTCTAGCTAGTATGACGGGGGGGGAGGGGGGGGGATCGTTGATGTGTTGGCGGAGAAGGGGCGCTCCTCTCCCTCGCAGTGTAGAGAAAGCGCATGCCGTCGATACAATGACTTCGAAGGCAAGCGCACACACACACACATACAGACACACACAACCTTCACGTACGCGTGTGTGTCTGTATGCGTGTGTGTGTGTAAGAAAGAGAGAGGTTTGTCGGATGGCCGAGGGGCGGTCTGGCTTCCTCCGTTCGAGGTACGGACCGCCGTGACTGGTCGGACACGCGAATGCGCCCACGCTATCCACCGCCATGCAGCCTAGAAAGGATGCGGGAAGGAGAGCGCGTGCGCAGACAAGGCGTTTGTGCCGGGTGGCGCTTGGCGCTGGCTTCGGCACTACGCTACGCTGCTGCTGCCTGCCATCAGAAGCTGCCACGATTCCCGCAGCTTCCTCATCCAGTCCGCCCGCAAGAGCTCATCCTTGAGAGACACGCGGTCGTAGCGGTCACGCGCCATTGTGGCGGCCATGCTGCCATGCTTTGCAGGAGTGCCACCACGCGCCACTGCGGCATCCATCCTGTCACAGTCCGTCGCACACACCCGCCCCGCGGCACCGTGGCGACACATCGCGGCCTTCCTCTCGTCCGCGTAAAAGCGGCGGTGAACCTCCGACATCCCGCGCAGATAGAGGATGTACTCGTGCCGCAACGCGCACCGCATGCACGTCTGCAAATACACAAGCTGCGTTGCCACCTCGAGATGCAGCACATGCTCGCCGCTCTCTAGACGCCTGCGCAGGGCGGCAGCAGAAGGCGCTGTGCTCGAGCGAACGGCATAGGTGGTCGCGATCCTTGTTTGATATCGCTCACCCTCCGGTGCCGCAGTGTCACCCCCGTACGAAGCCAGCACATCTCCCGGCAGTACCAAGCGCCAGGGCGATAGAAACGCTGACACCGGCGAAGTAGTCGTGGGCGCCGAGCTCTGAGCGCTGCCGCCGTCGCCGGGTTGTGTAGTACGTGATGTGGTCTCCTGGCGCGCACCTGGACTGCTGGTCGGAGCTTCGTCCAGTCGGACAAGAAAGAGTGGCGTCGCCGCATACCGGGCGAGGCTCGCATGCGTGCTCATCAGCGGCGCTCGCAGCAACTTTTCAGGCCACTGGCCACACGCGACAGCGCGCTGCACGGCGCCCTGAGCGCCTCTCTCGCCTGCAGGCTCGATTTCCTGCGCGGCTGCGGCACCGCACTGGCGAGAAGAGCTGGTGCAGGGTATTTCAGGTGTCCATCGCCTCGCGTCAGAGATACGGTTGCAGGTTTGCTGTGCCACTCCGGGCAGCAGGGTCGAGCAGTACACCGCATCGCTGGTCGAGTCGCTGGGCTGGCCAGCGACAGGGTGCTGATCGCCTCCATCCTTCAAATCACCTTCGTGCTCGAAGGTGCTCTCATGCATCAGCCACTGCACCGCCGCGTCACATGCGAGCATAGATGTCTGCATGAGCACCTCAAGGAGGTAGTTGCGGCGCTCGACAACGAAAGGAGCGGCGTGAGAGAGGTGGTGGCGCCGCAGCTCGTCGACGGCCTCTACCACGGCGAGCGTGGTACGTTGGAGATAATAGAGGTAATGATATAGGCAGTCCGCGTACACCTGTCGCGAGACCGCGTGCAGACGCATGCCGAGAGACGGCACAAGACCGCTGTGTGGCCGCGGGGCACTCTCACCTCCTGATCGACGAGTCACGCGAGATGCATCGTGCGGCTCCTGCCGCCCCGGGGCCGGCAACGCAGATGACGCGCGCAGCTCACGATCCACTCGCACCGTCATCGGCGACACGGAATCGCCGGGGTGGAGCACTAATCGCCTTGTACGCGAAGGGATACTGCCTGCCTCGGCGTTGCGCCTGGCCATGATCCTCGCGCGTGGTGTCGCGGAAAACGACGAATCACATGGCGGGCAAGGCGAGGGAAACGCGGCCTCTGTCACGCACGGCGCCGATTGAGAGCGGCGGCGAGTCCCGTCAGCGGGCGTGGCAGATCGATGCGCACGGCAGACCTGCTGTTTGCCAGGTAATGCTGGAAACGCATGGCGAGGGGCAAGCGTTCGATGCGCGGCCGCGTTACGCACGGGCCCCCATGCTCCAGCGGAGCGGCGTGGGTCTGCACGCCCAAAAGTCTTGCGGCTTTGGGCAGCCGCTGAGCGCGCGCGAGTCGGCACAAGCGCGCTGGTGGCATCCCTCGTAGCGCCCGCGCTAGATGACGGCGTGGAGATAGGGACGCGAAGCAGCCGCGGCAAAATCCTTGATGGCGGTGGCTGAGGCTTGCACACTGGAGAGCCGTTCAACGCTGCTGCTTCGCTTTCGGCTCCGAGGGCGAACTGCTCAGATGTCTGTCGAAGTGACTCAACAGAGAGGCGCAGCGATGGACGCTGCTGCCCACGCGGATGGCGATCTTGCTGTGCACCGCCGGTAACCTCGGGTGGTGGCGCAAGAATGTCGACTTGCCCCTCGCCCTCACAGCTGGCTGTGCGCACACCGGTGTCCTCATGGTGAGCAGCGCTCTTCGCAGGCGGGACGGTCCTTTTGAGGAAGGGGGCGCTGCTGCTTCGCGTGGTCTCCCCGTCGACGACTGTTCCGGTTCTGTCGGAGGATGTGTGCAACACTGCCTGCTTTTCTGGCGTTGAGCTACGCTTGTTGTCACAATCGCTTTCTGCCGTGCTGGCCGACGAGCTCATTCCATGTGCCGTGTAGTGCGGAGACACAAGCGCCTCTGCTCGGCAAGCGGCGACGGCCATGTCGCCGGAGCTGTCAACACCATCATGCGGCGAACGAAGTTTTGGCAGGGCCCCCGAGATGCCAGAGGCGCCCAGCGTCCCGTTCGCAGCCGCAATCGATTCACCCTGTGCCCGCGACGCGACGGGAGCAGCCACCTGTGATACATGAACCGCTAAAGGCGCCCAGTCCGAGCGCACCACGTTCAGAAACTGCTGGAGCGCCGTCCAAACCGCCTCTCGATGCATAACAGCACGTAGCGCGACGGCGAGCGCTGCCTTGTACCCCCTCAACACACGCTCCATCATACCCAGCAGGGAGAGCGGAAAGGCTGCCGGCGTGTGCTGCCGCTGCTGCGCGCAACTCTCTGTAAGGGCGCTATGACTGACCATGGCGGCACGTGACGACGGCTGCGGCCGTGGTGGGCACGGTGGCGGACGGGGATGGCTTTCCTCTGCATGGGCGCAGTTCACGATGTCGACTTTGTAGATCATGTCGGGGGCGTCTGTGGTAGACGGGCAGGGGCTAAGAGCCTTGACATGCCGATCCGCTTGTGCAGCCGCGAAGCAGTCGTCGACAGCTATGCGCTTCGCCCCCCACTGCAGTGGTGTTCTCACAGCTGCTGCGTTGTCGGTGTGCCCGTCTCGGTGTCTCTCGCTGTCCCGCGTAGATGCCTTGATGGGATAGTAGCACTCTGATTTTGAAACCTCGACCACCTCGAGGCTAGGAGTGCGGGAGATGGTTGCCACGGTGGCAGGCCTTGTCGTGGTAGTGCTTTTCAGTCCGACCCCTTGCAGTGTGGGCGGAGGCGGTGATTTAACTTCACGGCAGATACCAGCTTTGGGGGATGCCCGGTCCCCTAATAGAGGCACATTGGAGGTGGATTCGTTGCCGATGGATTCCTTAGCGGGCGTGCCCTGTGCAAGGTGGAACAGGTACGTCTCTATGAGGTGCACATCCATGAAGGGGAGCTTCACCTCACGCAGGAGGTGGCGCATGCGACTGATCTGCTCCGCTATCGTTGGCGAGGACAGTGAAGTCTGTGACGGTCGACGCGTAGGACTCGCTGCACCAGCGACAGCAGCGGTGGCGATGCCATCGGCGTCTGCACCGTGCCCGGAGTGCACGCACCACAACATTTGTGAGGAGGGGGCTCGAGTCAATGAGCTTAGCGCCCGTGTCTTTGTCGGCGAGGCACTGTTGGATCGGCGAGGACAGAGTCGCGTCACGGCTGCCTCATTCGAGGCATCGTAAACTGAGGAGCTCACTTGCGAAGACAGCCGCTGCCCTTGTTTGGGCGGCGTGAGCTCTCGCGCTGGCTTTGACCGCGATCGTAGCGAGCGCGTCTTCACCGCTTCAGGGCTGTAAGGCGCTCTGCGCTCCTTGGCGGCGGCGCCAGGGGTGCGAGTGGTGCTCATTGGCAGCCCTCCACAGACAACCGATCACGTGGTAAGAGGGGAACACCACAGCGAAGGCGCACACACAAACACACAGCGCCGACGCGACCAGGGGGAGGAGGGGGGGCGTCGTTCTGCGAGGCGAAAGCAGAAGGAAGGCAAACGAAACAAACACGCACAGAGAGCAGAGTCCCAGTCCGAGAGTCGAGCACGGGGTATGCACCCCGATCGCCTGTGCTTGGCCTGCGATGCACGCGTTTGTTTCCTCTCACCCTCGTTTGTGCGGAGCAGCCTAGCGCATGTAGTTTTGTGTCTTGTATGGAAAAGGTTATGTAGAGGTGAATCGATGGATATGCCGCCCGTGTGACCACTTCGGCACGTGGGGAGTACGCTCACACGGAAGCGCAGAGGCACGCGAGTTGCGCTGCACGTGATCTGCAGCCGCGAGTCTACTTACCGCACGACAGTGCCAAACGACCAGGCGAAAAGAAAAAAACGAAACAAAGCAACAACAAGAAAACGAGCACGCGCGTGTGTTGGTGTGTGCGCGGTAGTCGTTGGGAGAGGTGTGGCGCACCTCCAGCAAGACGCGTGTGTGGGTGTGTGGGTGTGTGGAGAGGAGAGGGGGAGATGGGGAGATGGGGTGCTCACCTGAAAACGTTTTGCAAGATAGAAGGACGGAGAGCGGGCCAAGAAGGTGTTGTTGAGGATGACGCACAGCCTCTCTCTCTCTCTCCCCCCCCGTCTACAACCTCTGGCTCTGAAAGGGAGCAGCGGAGTCGACAACGAAACAACCGTGAGAAGAGCGCCTGCACACGGTCGTATCTCCCACCCGCTCTGAAGCTCTGGCCGTGCGTCGGTATGGGTACAATCTAAGAATGTCGACGAGAGAGAGAGAGAGAAGGATGTGTGTGCGTGGTACGCTTTCACGTTTTGGTTATCGTTTTTTGTGTGTGTGGGCGGGAGGGGCGCGTCTCTACCTGCGCCTACGCTATGATATTGCCTCTCTGCAACGTCACACTCGAGAGCGCGGCGGGCGTCGGGACTTCCACGTTGTGAGCGGGTGCGGAGGCGCACGTCGGCGATGGACGCCGTGAGAGACTGGAAGAACACCGACAACGAAAAGGCTGGGAGGATCAGTGTAGTTGGGGGAGGTGGGGGGGGAGTACGGAAAGGGAAAAGTTGGCGAGGGGGCCCATTGTGTGCGAGCATTGTGCCCATCCTCCGACCCTTAGTGCACTGCTTCAGAAAGCGGTCTCGTCTCCGCGCACGTGGAGAGGAATCACCATAGAAGGGGAGGGGAGCACGCCAGCACCACAGCGATACGCATCCGCTCCGCATCAAAGGAGGCATATGGCCACCCTCCTCTTCCCGCCGCTGTGTGCCGTGCTCCTCCGATGCACGCAGCGTGCGCTTGTGGGTGTCTCTCCCGGATACAGACAGAAAGCAGAGACAATGGCAGCGTCTTGTTTTTTCGCCTGCTTTCCCATCTCCGCGGCAGGCGTGTGCCTGAGGGGGCGCCTTGCCCTTCGCTACCTCGTCCCCCACACCCGCCTTTTCGTGCTCTTGCCGTACACACGCCTTCCCTGTTCCTGGTGCGTCCGCATGGATGTATATGCATGTGTACCGGTGCACCTTCTCTCGCATGTGCGCATGACGCCTTACCCGCTATCCGAGTCTGCTTGCCCCAAGCCACAACACGGTACCCACCAAGCATCGTACTCGTCTTTGCTTCCTGAAGTGTATGTGCGTGTGTGAGAGAGAGAGCGCGCGCGACACGCTCCGCCACACTGGGAGACGCAGCAAAAAAGATGCCAGACGGCTTGAGCACGCACACACGAGTGAGCGCAGCCAAGACCACGCTCAGATGGGACAACAAGGGAAGTGATAAAGCCAAGAGACGCCTCCTGTGCTGCGAAACACGCGTAGCATGCCGGACACGCACACCCATATAGGAAGGCGCCTGATGAAAACGGCTTCGTCGGGGTCGTTCGACATATCTCCTTCGCAGCAATGGCTGGCCTCTTTTTAGCTGCTGTGGTTGTTGATGCTGCCCCTCAGTTCCGCTTGGGCCCCTGTTTGTGTGCCCCCCCCCTCACCCCACCCCTCCTCCTCCTCCTCCGACGCTTACGCCTACATCGTCACCGTATCCGTGTAGCAGGGAGGGAGTGTGTTGCCTGCCATCTTGCTGCTTGTCTCTCTCTCTCGTCGTTCGTTTCGCATTCGTCTGTCTCTGTCTGTGTGCGTGTGTGTCGACCACTGCCGTTCTCTCCATCTTTGGCACGTCCTCACACACCGTTGAGTGGCTCTGGGGGAGGTGGGGGGTGCCAAGGAGAAGAAACGTCAGGAAGCAGTGAAACACGGAAGGTGACGAGGCGTGGGCCGCATGTCCTGAACGGGCAACAGCGGACGCAAGCGTGCGTGCGTGAGGGATTCACAATGATGAGTATTTCGAACAAAAAAAAAGTGCGCGAGGGAAGGAGGGGGTACCAAGAGTGCAGAAGCAGTGCCCCCCCACACACACAAAAAAAATAAATAAATAAAATAAAACCGATACGAAAAGAGAAGGCCAAGCTGAGGGAGAAGGCAGAGACACCGAGGCGGGCGGACGGAGAGCTTGACGCAACGCTCACTGGCAGACAGACCGCCACCTACGCGCAAGCATTCACAAAAACAGCGTGAACCGTGCAAACCCAACAAAAAGTCGAGGCGCTACTTTGCTGTCGAGGCACAAGGCGCGGTGCGTCCCAAGCAGCGGATTATCACATAGAACGGGGAGGGATGGGAGACGGTCCGGCGGCTTCAGCGGGCAAGGGGGTCAGCTACAAGGAACAAAATCATAATACCCGTGATATATATATATATATATATATATATGCTTAGGGAGGGGAAAGGCAAGAAGGGAGCAGCACACGCGCACACAAACCTATGTGCATGCATATGTATGTGTGTGCAGGCGCCATATTCACGCACGCACGTGTGGCAAGGAGACACGAGACCGCAAAACACAAAGACACGCAACAGGGTAGCAGGGCAACAGGGCCCGAACGACAAGAGAGAAGCGAGCAACCAGAAACCGCGGGGCGGGAGAGAGTGCAGGCGTGTGTGTGCTTTTGAGAGAAAAGAAGAGAGAGAGAGAGGGGATGTGGTTAGATAAGAAGAGTCACCACACACGCGGCGCACCGCTAAAAGGGGGGAGGGGATGTACCAAAAAAGAACGCGAAAGGAGAGCGCAGCCTTTCCTCCCCTCCCCTCCCGTGCGCCGTGGCCGGCAACACTTTCTTTCGGTTTCTTGTGGACATGGGGGTGGGGGAGGGGGCGAGCTCGTGACATCTGCCTGGCATGCCGCTCATCCGATGCTGGCGGGGCAAGACATGCGGAAGACATGCAGCAATAAGACATGGGCGAGGCGGCCGAATCGACAACAACAGCAAAAAAGAAAAAAGAGGGAAGAGGCAGATGTACAAACACGGAAACGGAAACACGGGAAAAATACTCAGTAGAACCACGAAACGTCGATGAAGTGCTCCGATATGTGGCGGCGCATGCAGGCAAGTGCACGATCCCACGAGGGGTCCGATACGCACTCGCATGGGCAGCATCAGCTGCAGATGCGCCCCCTCCACCCACCCACACACACACACACACACACACTCACCACCCCGGGTGTCGACCTTCTTTCTGCTGCGCTTGTTTCCGTGATTTGGTTGATGCTCGGGAATGCACGAAAGAAGAAGCGGAGGTAGTCTCATCAGTCGCGGAGGGCATTGTTAGTGCGGAGCAGCAAAGACGAGGTGCGAGGGAAAAGGAGACGTTATGCATGTACGCACGTGTGCGCCAACGGCGCATCGACCTCCGTCCCCGCTGTGTGCGCAGTGTGCTGCGTTACATAACGCCGTCGCTGCATAGACAAAGAACAGCCATCGCCGGGGGAAAAGGAGAGGAAGCAAACACGCCGGTGCACGCGCGCGCGTCCTTCACTCCAAACACGCCACATGTCGCGCACGTCGGCCCATACACCGACCCACGCCCGCTTCTCGCTCTCTTGCGACACCTGCACAAGGGGAGCAAGGCGTGTAAACGGAACCGACACGGAGCACCCGCAGGTGAGGAGGAGAAGGGGCAGCCAAGCGCACACGCGTGCGCGCGACAGCTGAGCACGCACAAAGAAAAGTTCAGAAGAAACCAGAAAACCGAAGCGAGATGACTTGTGCGTATATGAGTGTGTATATGTGCGTGGCGCAGCACGCACATGTTAAAGAAGTGTGAGTGGGCCGGCAGAGAGAGAGAGAAAGAGACAGAAATAGAGAGAAGGAGGGGCAGAGCCCCGTGCAGCCAAACAGAGACGCAGAGATTCAGAAATACAACAAGCGAAGCGAGGCTAGGAAGATGGACGTGGCAAGCTAAACTAAACAACAACAAAAAAAAAGAATGTCGCGGGGCAAGAGGAGGAGACGCACGCGGCACAGCTGCCAATATGCACGCCGACCAGTATTGTTACAACAACATGCGCGCACATTGCAGAAAAAGAAAAGGCAGCAGCGGTGGATCCAGCGATAGGCGGGGAGGAAGAGAGCTATGCAGCGGGAGAGGGGGGGGCATCCGTCTGGTGAGCTTCTGCGTACACAGCGCTTGTCCACGTATGTGTGGATCAAGGAGTGTGTGAGGGGAGGCAAGTGCTTCAACACAGTAAACGGAGAGCACAACATCGCAAGACTTTGTCTGCACGGCGTCGCGCCCCCTAGACGGTTTACCTCGACACTACCGCAGCCCCACGCACTCGCGTCGGCTCGCGCAACTGTCACCATACACCTAAACCTGAGAGACGTGGTCGGATTCCGCGCTGGCCGCACGGGCAGGAATGCAGGCGCGCCTGCCCTCGGTGCCTTGAGCGGAGGGGGTTGACGGGGTTCCTCGGGTAGTCGACGTGGCCGCCCTGTGATCAGTATACAATAGGCGCTTTGAGGCTCCCCTTAGCGTTCATCGCAACAGGGGTGCAGTGTTTCGACACCGCAGGGGCGCAGTGGGCTCTGTTCACCGCTGACTGGCGCGCTTGCTCCGCCCGCGCCTCCTTCCGTAGCTCCGCCAACGGCGGGTAGCAGTCGTAGCCGTCGCTGCTATGCGTGAAGAGAGTGTGCATGTCCGGCTCGGCGGGCGCAAATCCGTGGATGGCTCGGTTCATGATGTCCGGGTTCGCGATCGCACTGAGTGTGATGCACACACCCTGCACGGCATCCGCCACCACACGCTTCTCTGCCTCGGCCAGGCTGATGTTGTCGTCGCACATGACAACACCGCCAAAGCAGTGCAGGACCTTTTTCAGGATGGAGGCAGGCACTGGCCCGTGGTAGTAACCGTCACTGCCGCTCGCCACGGTAATGTAAGCGATCTTGCGCTCCGCCATGTGCGTCGCAACAGTTTCTGCCACCACGTCTTGATCGGTGTCCTTCATCCCCTTCGAGAGATCCGTTGGGGATACGCGTACGCCAACCCGCCGTCGGCCGATGGCCGCGGCCACTGCGTCCACAATTTCATCCAACAATCGGCAGCGGCCCGCAGGCGAGCCGCCGTAGTCGTCGTCGCGGGTGTTGCTGCACTTGCGCAGGAACTGATCAATCAGATAGCCACCACCGGCGTGGATCTCGACGCCGTCAAAACCGGCCACCATCGCGTTCTTAGCCGCCGCTACGTACAGCTTCACAATCCATTTGAGCTTCTCCGCACTCAGCCTCACCACCTCGGCGGGATATGGCTGTTCGTTTCCGTCTGCGGCGAAGGCGGCCGGGCAGCGGTAGTCGGCCGAGATGCCCTGCGTCGTGGGGCCCACAGCCCGCTTTTCTTTGCCGTTGGTAATGTTGCACGGCAGCGTTGCCCGACCTCCGTGGTGTAGCTGGCAGTACATGAGGCCTCCCTCCTGATGTACGGCATCCGTGATCTTGCGCCAGGCCTGCACCTGTGCCTTCGTCGAGATGGCCGCACCCCGAACGTACGTGTTGTAACAGGGTTGTACCTCGCACGGCTCGCTGATAATCAGACCGTAACTGGCGCGGCGTGCGTAGTAGGCTTCCATCATGGCGGTTGGGCACTGCTGCGCATCGCACCGCTGGCGAGGCATTGGGCCCATGACAAGACGGTTCTTCATTGTCGTCGCACCGAGCAGCAGCGGCTGTGATACCGCAAAGTATGAACGCTCCTTCGCCGGCATCGTCATGGAGGTGGAGCGCTGACACGACAAGCGACGGCTGCTGTCCCCTCCAGAGCGGGTCTTCGTGCCGGCCACAACACGCGGATCGGAGAAGCTGTGCGGCTCGCAGACGGGATAGTCAATGTACCCCTTGCTGCCCCGGGTAAAGAAGGTCGACGTATCGGCGCCGTTGAGCGCGGTGTTTGTGAGCACGCGCCAGACGAGGTCAGGGTTCGAGACAGCTTGCTCGCCAAAGAGCACGGCGTCGACGGTGCCGTCCGCGATTGCCTGCTCCGCCATGTCCGTCGACGTGTACCCCTGACCCGCCAGAACAGTCCCGCTGAAGGAGCGGCGCACCCACACCTCTGCGTTTCCCGGCACGTTGGCCCTCGAGTCCCCGCGGACGATGTCCACAAAGGCGATGCTGCGAGCGTCGAGTTGCTGGCACACGTACGCGGTGAGCGCCTCGGGGTGGCTGTCCTTTTCGCCATTGAATGTGTCGAGCGGCGTCAGACGCACGCCAACACGACCCGGCTCGATTGCCGCTGCAACGGCGTCGACCACCTCCAGGAGAAAGCGAGACCGGTTCTCCATGCTGCCGCCGTACTCGTCCGTGCGCAGGTTTGCCGCATCCCGCAGGAAAGAGTCCAGCAGGTAGCCACCGCCGGCGTGGATTTCCACCGCGTCAAAGCCGGCAGCCATTGCGTTGCGAGCTGCGCGGGTGAAGGACTTCACCGCGGCGCCGATCTCGGCCGACGTCATAGCATGGATGCGCTGCGGGTAGGCCTGCGCCTTGCCGTCGCGGCTCCACTGCGCAATGCACTGCTGAGCCTCCGGTGGAATACCCACCGAGGACGGACCTATCGGCACCAAGCCGTCCGATGTGAGGTTGGCCGGTGTCGTAGCGCGGCCTGCGTGGTAAATCTGAGCCGCGATCAGCCCACCACGTGCGTGGACGGCCTCCGTGATGGTGCGCCACGCTTCCACCTGCTCCGCCGAGTACAGGCCGGGCTCATACGCGAAGCCGGAGTAGTCGCGCTGAACCATGATAGCCTCCGTGATAATCATCCCCATCGAGGCGCGAGAGCCGTAGTATTCCGTCATGATGGCAGTCGGCACGTGGTTGTCATCGGCGCGGCACCGCGTCAGCGGTGACATCACCATGCGGTTCTTCATGGTCGGCTGGCCCACGCGGCACGGCCGGAAAAGGTGCGTGTACACGGGGTGGTTTCCTGCCGAGGACATGGGTGCAACGGTAGAGTGTGAGGAAGGACACACAAATTGTGCAGGCGTGTACGTCGGTTGAGCTCTGTCCAACCGAATCTGAGCTGCAGGCGGAGAAAGTGCGCCAACAGGGAAAGGGAGGCGAGCGGGTCAACGTGCGCGTGTTGGCAATGGCACTCTTTTCGGTCTTTGGAAGCGCAGACGTCGATGCTGTCAATGGTGGAGAGATGACACGACACACACAACACACAAACGAGGCGAAGGGGGGGGGGGTAGCGGTGGCGGTAGCGCGACAACGGAATTCAGACAGACCAGCCGCGATGGGCTGATCAAGATGCGCACAGACGGCGAGAGAAAAAATGCAAGAGATGAAGAAACGAAGCGAAAGAGGGACGCACAGCGCGTGTTGGACAGGATCTCGCAACAGCGGCAGTGAAGCACTCAGCGATAGATACAGGTAACGTGGGCTTGTTGTGAGAGAACGGGGCGGGAGGGGAACGGTGACCGTGTTGCGGTGCTAAATAGCCTGGAGAAAGAGAGAAGAAGCTCAACGCGTTGATGTTGTTGCTTGTTTGTTTGCGTGTGTGCCGCCGCTTGTACGTGCCTGCGTGTCGTCGCGTGGTGCGCGCAGCCGCGCCAGAAATAAATGCAGCGGGCAACACACAAGGTACAAACAAGAACAACACCAAGGAAGAATAGAAGAGCACGCAGAAAAGGAGCGCGATGCACGTGCCAGCCTTCACCGTGCGAGATCCGGCGCAGGAGCAGGAGATGGATGTCCAACCACTCGTACAATGTGGGCGAGTAACGGATGAGGGGATGGGGAGTGGGCAGGATGACAGGGAGGCGAGGAAAGGGAGATGTGGAGAGAATGAGAGAGAGAGAGAGGGAGGTCAGGTCAATGAAGATGGGCGAACAGAGGGGGGGGAGGTACTACCGAGGACGAAAAAAAAAGGGAAGTGACCAGCGCGACGGCGACAGCGACAGGGCGTGCACCAGGAGGGAGAAGCGACCAGCGGGAACAGAACAAGAAAGAGACTCACAAAGGACAACCCCGGAGGACGCGGTTGAAGATGCCGACCTCTATCAAACGCGTGTGGGGCAGAGAAGGAAGGAATCAGACACGTCGGCGCACGATGCAATCCACGACCGCTGACGCTGGCCTGCCTCGGTCCCTCTTTCTCTATTTCGTTCTTGGCCTTCTCCTTTTTGGCCGGGGGCCCTTCTACGCGTCCGAGACAGGACTCGCAACGGGCGATAGGGGCGGTATGATAGGCTGGGTGGTGGTGGTGGTGGCGGAGAGGTCTTGCGTGAAAGGGAAGATAACAGGGGAGAAGAGAACCATCAGACACGTCGCAAACACGCGCCCGAAAAAAAGGGAGGGGAGAAAGGATAAACTCAATGACGAAGAAGACGGATACGTATAGATTTACGCGCTGCACCCTCCGGTATGGTTATCGTTCTCCCTGTGTGTGTCTGTGTGGCAAAGAAGAAGGGCGAACGGGGAGACGAAAGAAAAATGGGAACGAGGACGAGGGGCGAGAGCGCGAGCGGGGTAGAGCGATGCTTCGGCGGTGTCACTGTGGGTGATGGTCAAGTGGTGGTGAGGAGGACGCTCGGTGGGTGGGTGTGTACGGCGATCTAGTGGCAGTATCGTTGGCGTGACGGTGAGATAATGTCTTGTGTTCTTGACCCGAATTGTTCAGAAGCCACGACCACCGAGCGTTGTTTCATTCCCGTAAAGTGCAGGAGAACGTAGAAAGAGAAGGCGAGAAAGGTGAAGTCGAACGTTTCGCTAAAGGTGACATCGCCCTGTGCGTAACGCAGCATGGAGCTGCAATCGCATTGTCAGTGCACACGTCCGCAGCGGAACAAGGTCGAACGCGAGAGAGAGAGGGAGAGAGCGCGAGAGCGATGAGCAACAAGGCAAGCTGACGCCGCTGATGGACCCCCGAATCGGCATCACGCAAGTTTGAAGGAATCGCATGTCTGTCTGTGTCTGTGTGTGTGTGTGCGCGTGGTGTCGACGACAAAAAAAAATCATGGCGAGTGACGGGGGAAGGGACCACTCTCACCTGCACGTGTACACGTGCGTATCTTCTCACTCTACGTTTTTCTTTCGCTCTAAGAAGGTGTGCTCGTCTCGTTACCCTTTACGCGGAAACCACCTGCATCAGCATTTGCCAGTCGCACGTCTGCCTTTCCGTGCACGCGCAATCCAGCGGAACAGATGAGAAGCACAAAGCCCAGCATCAGAAGTACAACCGGAAACGATAAAAAGAGAAGAGCGCCACTCATGTGTGTGTGAAGGGCGCGGAGGAGAGTACGGCCTCTGCAGGCAAACGCGACCATCTCACGCAGCGGATGTGCACCGTGCACCACTGTGCAATGATGCGGCCACGACCGCGGCGACCTTCTGGTGATCACTCGTTTGCTCGGTTGGGGCTTCTTCGCCACGACTTTTTTCTGATCCCCTGCGGCACGCGAGCGAACGGAAGGAGAGGGATGGGGAGGGGTGGGGGGTTGTCGTCGGCGTCGCTGTACCGTACCACCCCCGGCCCTCATTGTTTGCTTTGCCCTGTAAGGATCGCGGCTTCTGGCCAGTACTTGCTTTCCTGTGACGCCCACTCCACAATCCTCTTTCGAGAAAGGAAGTGAGCGGCAGAGCAGAGCACCCCGCCGCGCGGAGACAAGAGGGAAGCATTCACAGACGGCAACAGAGAGAGAAACACGCGCAAGCAAGGATTGCTAAGCACGCCTACAGGGAAGCATGCATGTGCACCAAGGACGTGCTGACAGCGGCAGGTTCAAGCTTCCCTCATCACCTCATCATTACCCTCGACGGCCCTTTATGGTGTTTTTTCTTTTGCTGTCAGGCGTCTGTGCGGCGCGCGTCCGTGAACGCTGTTTTCTCTCCGAATTCCCGCGACGCTTCTACCACCACCAACTCAGAAAATGTACACCGACACACAACCACAGTTCGTCTACGTGGAGTGCACTGCAGCTCTTTCAACGAAGCAAGCAAGCAAGCCAGCACCGCTTGGCGTCACTCAGCTCATTGCCGTGCGACTACACAGACAGCGCAGGCAGCGTCCAGGGCCATACGCTCAACAGCACCGCAACGCACCGGACGCGAAACAAACAGCGAGTGCACGCGGACACATGTTCCAGCGCCGACACGATACATAGTGAGCTGGTCCAAACACGCGGTCATGGTTGCAACGCCTTCCGGCGCATCGCCAGCCCAGACCTGTCCGCCGACACCAAGAGGCCGCCGCCGTACCGGAAAGTAGGCTGCGAGCTGCTTCGCTTCGTTGCAGAGTGTCGGTGCTGGGTTCTGACACACCGCGCGGTGGAGAAGCATGCCATCCTCAGGGGGAGAGGGGAGGGGGGGGGCAACACACAGAAAAAAGAGAAGAGGAGGACCGAAAAGAAAATGCGTTGATGACAAAGTCTACGAGGCACACGTCTGTGCTCAATAGTGATGCGCGTCATCACCGCCCGCAGCGAGCAGGCGCATGGCGAACGGACACCGTCATCTTAAAAGGCATCACGAGGGGAATCCAGTCGGCGAGGGGTGCACGTAGAAATCTGTGCGCGCGTGGCGGTCGTCCCTCTCGGTAGCGCCGGCTGAGGTTGTCCATCGAAAACGGAAAGCGAGTTTCCGTCTGTGATTGTTTCCGCGACGCGTGTGACCTTCTCTGCATCTGCCAGGAGCCGGCGCCCCTACAAGCGAAGCCCCATGGCGAGAAACTGCAGCATGGGCGAACGGTTTGGCGATGGAAAAGACGCAGCACCAGCACAGAGAGTGCAATGCTGCGGGGGATAGGACAGCACATGGAATGTTCGTCTTTGGCACGTCACGACGGGGGCAACTTGGCCGGTTCCTTGCCGCCTGCTGCGCCGACCGCTCGTTCTCTGCTGGCCTTTCGAGGACAGCCATCAAGACGCATGCCCACTCCCCCACCCCCCCACACATGCACACGCACAACGGGAGATACTGCCGGTCACAGGCAAACAGGAGAGGACAAGGCGCACGAGAGAACGAGAGGAGAGAGAGGGGGGGCGGCGGTGGTGTGGTGTGGTGTGGTGTGTGGTGTGGCCGGACAGGAAAGGGCGAAAGAAAGAGCCGCCAGACGAGGACGACCGCGGGCCCTTCACCACTGTTGTTCGCTTCTCTCCCGTTTGCCGCGGAAGGATATACCGGAAGCGTCCGAAAACCCACTTCCGTCCATGGACGCCCTTCCCTGGCACATCACCAGACAACCCCCGCCCATCCACCCATGGATCTCTTCTCACTTGTGCCACGTAGTGGCCGCCGTGGAAAATTGAGCTTTATGTGAACCGAAGCTCCACTATTGCTGTGGCGGCGCCTCCTGCGCCCCCGACGGGGAAGCGGGCAGGCAAGAAGAGCACTCCATGAACGGATAGTCGTTGTAGCCTGCCTCGCCAGTCGTGTAGAACGTCGCAAAATCAGGCTTGTTCAGCGGCGCGCCAGCGACCGCCCGTGCAATCAAGTCAGGGTTTGCAAGCGTCTTTGTGCCAAACACAACAGCATCGGCAGCACCGCTCTCTACCGTGTTCGCCGCTTCCTCTATCTCGAAGCCCATGCCAGTGAACAACACGCCCTCGTACTCTTCGCGTGCCCACTTGTCCGCACCGCGCGCAGGGCTGAAGAAGTCACCGCGCACCACGTCCAGAAAGGCAATCCTGCGACAGTTCAGCTGCGAGCAGATGTACCGCGTCAACGCCTCCGGGTTCTCATCGCTTTGGTCGTTGAAGCTGTTGAGAGGCGAGATGCGGAGACCAACGCGCTCGCGGCCAACCGCCTCGATCACAGCATCCAACACCTCGAACAGGAAACGGCACCGGTTCTCGATGCTGCCGCCGTACTCATCCGTGCGCTGGTTCGAACTTGTCTTGAGGAACTGGTCAACCAGGTACCCGTTCGCGCCGTGCACCTCTACACCGTCGAACCCGGCCGCGATCGCGTTGCGAGCAGCAGCCGCGTACAGCTTCACGTAGCTCGCGATCTCCTCCGCAGCCATCGCATGCGGCACAGGGTACGGCTGCGTCTTGCCGTTCCGCGCGAAGGAACCGGCGCACTTGTGGCCGGTGATGGCGACCGCAGATGGCGCAACGATGCGCACGTCCTCGTCCACGTTCGAGGGAACTGTGGAGCGGCCACCATTGTGGATCTGGCAGAAGATGATGCCGCCCTTATCGTGCACTGCATCCGTCACCTTCTTCCAGCCGTCCACCTGCTCCTTGCCGTAGATGCCACCCTCGTGCGCAAAGGTAGAGTAACCTTTGTGAATCTGCGTTGCCTCCGTGAGAATGAGACCCATGGAGGCGCGGTCTGAGTAGTGCTTCACCATCGCGGCGGTGGGTACGTGGTTGTCGTCAGCGCGGCAGCGCGTCAGCGGAGCCATAACGAAGCGGTTCGACATCCACCGACCGCCGACCAGGAGCGGCTTCAGCATCGCATCGATCGACTTGGAAGCAGCGGACATGGTGTGCACTTTCCTCTGTCCAATTGCCAACGTGAGAGCGAGAGAGGACGAGTAAGGTCAAGTGGGAGAGCGAGAGCCACATGAAAGCCCTTCAGCGAGTAGGCACATTCGCCACCACCGAGATGACGCCTGGAGGAACGGGGGGGGAGGAGGGGAGCGGGGGGCTCTGTATGCGTGTGTGAGGGTGCGGCCGCACCGCGTACACCGCGGACCTACCGGCAGGAATAGAGGGTCTACTCATCAAGCGCAGACACACACACACATATATATAGATATGTGTGTTCTGCTTGTATGCTGACGAACGGGCGGGGCCGCCTATTCTTCGAGCACAAATGGTTACACGGGCACAGGAGGTATAAAGGGGGAGGGGGAGGGGGCGTGCTCTGCAGACACGGGCAGTAGAAATAGCGAGAACGAGAGAAGGGGCCGCCCATGATGTCGCTTGAGGGGGGGGGGCGGGGACTTTGCATAAAGGGAATGAAAACGACAAGGCGTACTCACACGCAGAACAAGGCAAGCGCTTGGACTGGGCGAAGGAGAGCACGCTCGACCCCCGTCCCCGCGCCCTCTCCCTCGCTGCACTGTCATGTCCCCGAGAACAGCGCCGAAAGGTACATCCAACTGGCAAAGATCCAAGGGAAAACGTCTGCTCCCCGCCCCCGCTGGGAGAGAGGCACACGCCCTTGCTGGCGTGAGAAGGAGAGAGTCAGGATACGTCCTCGCCAAAATTTATCTCCTGAAGAGGAACGTACTTGTCATCGCCGAGGAAACGACGCGCCGCAGCAGCTCCCGTTGCATCGCTCATGGTACCGACGTACTCACGGATCAGGCGAAACTCGACCGTCGCGCCGGGCGCAGCAGCAACACCCGCCACGACGTACTCAAGCATCCGGGGCGCAGACTCGCGCGCCTCACGCATACACAAACGGACAGTCCTCCAGAGCTTCACCTCGTCCGGGATTGCGTTGTGACTCTCCCTCGTCACAGTCGTCATTGTCGTGATCGACAGCGTAGGTAGCACCTTCGGGTCGATATTGCGCGACATAACGCAGTGCGGTGCCGACACGACCCCGTCCATCGGCCGCGATCGATAAAGAGTCCACAAGCACCTGCGGCATCGACGCATGTTCGCTACAGCCGCACACGCGCTGCGCAAAGTTTTCGCCGCCCGCCGTGATGGCATCAGGCACTGTGGACACGCAGCCGCTAGGAATCAGCAGGGACACACGCATGCAGAAGATTCACTTCGCGCCATCCAGCACGTCAGCCTTCACCAGCTCCACCGTGCTGCCAGGAGACAGTCCTCCTCCGTGTTCTACGAGAGGAGCTGTGTAGTGCCCTCGATCTCGCTCGCGTGCGCGCGCAGCACCTTGGCGATGCCGCGTACCACTGCACTGTGCAGCTCCTGCCCACACGCGTGCATCACGTTTTGCACGCTCAACTTGAACCGCAAGCCCATCTCCTGCTGCGGCAATGCGTTCATGTCAGTGTGCAGCTCCCCCCCCCTCCCCCACCGACCACCAGCACCTAGCCCCCACCAGCGCCTCCACCACAACAATCAGGCACAGGCTGCGCTATGCTCAGCAACACTCACTCAAGAACAGCCAGGACAGACCTGACATGCGCGGTTCTCTAGTGCTCCTGGGACGACAGCCTGGGGCACTGATGAATGTGACGGCGCCCCGCGATGAGCTCACCCTTAGCAACGGAGTAATCTGCCAAGACAGGGAAGTCAGCCATGACCAGTGATCTTGGGTTGGGAAAGGGAAAGTGCCAAGAGAGAGAGATGGAAGAGGCAAAGTGGAGACTCGGTAACGGGGAAGGCACCGAGCGGGGTACTCACGGACGCGAAGACGCGCAGAGAAGGAGAGAGGCAAGAGGAGCGGCACCACACATCAGCACAGCAATCAAGCACACGCAGTGCTTCCTCAGGAGCTGAAGGCCACTTAAGGATGATCGTTCGACGGTCGGCCGCAAGAGAGTCAAACCACAGAGAAGAGGAGGCGTGGCATGAAAAACAAACAAAAGACGGTATGGGTGGCGGTGGGTCATACAAGTGCGCACGCTGCGCAGCTATCTCGAAACAGTATGAGTGCCGTGCGTGTTTCTGTGCCTGGGATGGAGATCAAGAGACGGCGCCGTGGAATGACGGCGAGAGCGAGGCGAAGAAAAACGGAGAAACGGAGAGTGAAGGGGGGGGGGCGCGTGTGCACGGCAGAAAAAGCATATTTGGATGGGGAGTAGCAGAGGCGTTGCACACCACTACCCAAACCGTCGCTACGCAGCTGATGCCTTCCTACTCACAGCTCTACATGTGTGTGCATCACCACGGCAAATCATGGCCCTACCGCTGTTGCACTGACAACGGTCGCACATCCCCTGATGCCGCCCAGCATGTAGGGCCCCCGTCACCTTATCCCCTACTCTTCCTCGCATGACATCGCCATGACATCGGGAGTGAAGAGAAAGATAGAGAGGAGTTGGGGCTGAGAAAGGCAGGCGACAAATGGGGCATTGAGAAACAGCAAAGAGAGCGAGCTTTGACCAGGTCGTCGTTGACGAAACAAAACAAAACAAAACAATGTTTCCGAGTAGGTACAGCCGCTGTTATAAGTCCTCTAAAAGAGGTACGTAAGGCATTGGCTATGACTTTCAGCGCCACGTGCAATCAACTCTCTACGACAAAGACACACTCACACACAGACAGATATAGACAGACAACTAACCGCACCGGCAGCATCAGCTATGCACAAAACACGCCGCGGTGAATGCGGCACACGCACGCTACCCACCCATCACCCCCCCCACCTCCCTGCCTTCAAGAGGATCGTTGGCGCAACGATGGCGGAGAGGGCGGCGTTCTTTTTCTTGCCTTGCCGTCCCCCACCACAGTAGAGTGACGGCGCAGATCACAACAATGACCAAAAACAGGACTGGGCATCACCGGAAACAAAAACAAAAGGAGCGAATGATGGCACAGGCCCCTCCCCCTCCTGATGTGTACGGCGCCAGACGATATCGAGCTCGGAGACCACGTGTGCACCGGTGTACCCCTCCCCTCTCCCTCTCTCTCTTCGCTTCGTGCCTCTCTAGCACCATTACAGCAGCTCGTGGCCCCGGTACGCCCTGCATCCCGCGAGTCCCCTTCACCATGCCCGCCAGCCCACAGCTGCCATAGAGAGGACGCACACGCCCTGCGTGGGCACGAGCAAGAGAGGAAGACGGGGAGAGAGAGAGAGATGGGTACTACACAGTGGCAGAGAGCCGCTGCACGATAACAACAACAAGCGAGGGAAGAAGAGAAGTACAAGCGGGGCTGCGTTCAGTCGTCCATGCTGCACGCCAAGTGGAGCACGTATGGCTCGGTAGACCAACGTCACTTGAACATCCAGCACATCAAACTAACAACAACGAAAAGGTGTGCCGGAAAGGAGAAGACATGCTGCTCGGTTACTTGCCGAGATGAAACCACATGTTCTATGCTACTTCGCTATATCGACCATGACTTTGCCTGTGCACATTTTCGTCAAGCCTGCGTTTGTGTGGGTGTGAGTGTACGCTTGGAATTCGCGGTATATATCTGCCTCTACGTGTGTGTGTGTGTGTGTGTCCGTACGTCAGCCTCTGTGCGGGGTGCTCTTCGTTGCATCCGCTCACCTCCACACCCCCCTCCCTTCCCTTCCCCCGCTTTCCGTTCTTTGCTGTCGTGCTGCAGCGGAAGGCCGGTGCCGCCTGCCGCCGCAGCACCAGGAGGAAGAGGAGGACACGAGGACATGCGGAGTGGACGACCACACGGCAAGAGAGCAGTGCACAGACACGCACGCAAACACCAGTAGGGGGGTGTGAGGGAGAGCACACAGGTAGAGGCAACGAAGAAGAGTGTAAGAGGAGGGGGTTGGGGCGGCGACGGTGGTGGTGGCTTCGCACACAAGGAAAAGGAGAAGGGACGCAGTTCAATACACACACACACACACACACACACAGAGAGAGAGAGAAAAAAAAATGAGCGCGCGCCATGGCAGCGACAAGTGCCTCGTCGTTAAAGGCGCTTCTCTAGAAGGGTAATGTAGGGGAGGGGGAGGGGAGAGGGGAGGGGGAGGGGAGAGGGGAGTCTAGAAAATGGGCAGATTTGCTTTTCCAGTGGGAATGCATGCCGTGTACCTGGGTGTGGGAGAGAAATTTTAGGGAACGGGGGGAGGGGGGGGAGTTGTGGGCGTGAGTAACAAAAGGGTAGGGGAACCGAGAGTAAGATAAAAAATGAGAAGGCACGTCTCCACACGTTTGCACCACACACATGCGGATGCAAAGCTGCCGACACGCTCACAGGCGAGTGCTTGCCGGGGGCTGGCGAAGCGTCACGCGTTCCATCAGGGCCCGCCCACCATTTGCACCGCAAACACCGCGTTGCCCTCGTGTGGCAGAGAGAAAGCAACAGACCCCTTCCGCACACGCGCTCACCTGCCTAGGAGCGAACGATGATCTGGTAGATCTCACATCCGCGCAGCACCTGCACCAGGAAGTTGTGGTGCTCGCAGAGAACGTCGATGTACTTCTGCAACGCCGGGCTCGTGGTGAGCTGATCCTGCGGCACGTCTGGAAACTCGGCAAACGTCTCCTCCTGGATCTGCATGGCGCGGTTCGACAAAACCTCCCGCAGGTGCGACAGGGAGTGCAGGGAGTGGCCGGCCACGTCGAGAATCATATCGCCGGCCTGCAGCTGCAGGTCCTCCTCCTCCGCTTTGGGCAGTGGCCGGGCCACGCTAACCACCTCGAGGTTTTTGTTGATTGAGCAGCCGACGATGCCCTCGACGGCGAGCACGGCGCTCGGTGGGTAGTCCATGTCATCCGGCGAGAACGTCATGTAGTGGAACGGCTTCGCCTGACGTGTCGTGCTCACGCGGCGGCGGCGCAGATCCTCATCGTCGTCGTCGCCGACCTCCGGCGTGCGGGCCAGCAAGTCCTTCAGGCGCGCTGTGAAAAGCTCGACGATGACCTCGAAGGCGTCCTGCTCATCCGACAGAACTGTCTTGCGGTAAAAGTGCTCCTCGTTGATCATACTCAGCAGCTGCTCGCGATCGTTCAGCCGGCGCTCCAGCTGGTGGCGGTTCAAAGCCACCATATCATCCACAATGCCTTCGCGGGCGTCAATCTCCGCCCCTTCGATGGCCACGCGATCCGCCGCCTCGCGTTTGACGACGTCCTCATGCCGGTACAGCGCGCGGCGGCGGCGCTCATCGGCGGCGATCTGCCGCCGTTGCGCTACCTCGTCTGCTTGCAGGTCGCTCAGAAGCGCCTTCAGCGTGAACGATGCGTACGACGGCACACGGTGGCCGTCCTTGAACTTCGGCGCCGGCGAACGGGAGAGCAGGTCTAGCAGCGCCTCCATCGCTTGCGAGCGGATAATCGCGCGCGCCGCCACCTCGTCCGCCTCCACGTCTACCAGGGCCGCCTCCAACTCCTGTTTTCTCGGGTACGGGGCGCCGCGGCGGGCAAGAGCCTCCCCCTCGCGTGCCCGACGCACCGCCTGCTTTCGCTGCTCGGCAAGTGCTGGGTTCATGGCGTCGTTGAGGTCACGTCGGGCCTGCGCCTCCTGCGCACCGATCTGCTTGCGCCGCTCGGCCTCGCTGGCTTGTAAGCCGAAAAGCACGAGCGTCCGACGGTGGCTGCCCATCAACACGTGCAGCTGGCGCGCTGCACTCACCTCCATCGCTGCCCGCTCCACGCGCTCCTCCTCCTCCAGGTTCGCCAGCGAAGTTGCTAGCGTCGCCTTCACGTTCAAGCGTACCTCCCTGCCGACCGTCTGCCGGTCCTTCGCCTCGGCGAGCTGGATGCGGTCACGGAGGTACTCCTCCTCCTGCTCCAGCTGAGCCATGTTGTCTGCGAGCTGGTGGCGCAGTTCCGCGGCCATGCGCCTGCGACGCTTTACCATAAAGTCCTCTGGGGCGCAGACGCGATCGTAGTCGTCGCGGCGAGCGCCCATGCCGTAGTCGTCCTCGAAGCCTTCCCCGATCTCGCTCACGTCACTGTTGGTGTACTGCGGGCCATGGCTTGAGCGGCGGCACGGCGCTGGGACTGTGCGAGACGCCCGGCGTGATGTCGCCGCAGAGGGGCGACGGCCATTTGCGGCACTTGGTTTCATCAACATGGGCGCACCCCTGCTGCAGGTGAGCGCGGCGGCGCCGTCGTGCATGCGGTCGTACAAGTCGCGCATGTCGTAGAAACGCTGAAGGAAGCGGAATGGGCAGCCGTTCATGCGCCGTTCCACCCCGTCACGCTCGATCTTGGCACGATCATAGCGTATCTCCGCCGTCACGCGCAAGCCGGGGCGGTCAACTACAATGTTAGTGATGGCCACGAGGCGACGTGGCAGCTTCATCGTGAGGCAGACGTCGATCTGCGCGTTGAAGCGGACTTCCGCCTCGTAGGCAGGGTAGACACGGCTCCACTCCTCCCCAAAAATGTAGCGGTCCACGATGGCGACACCGAGGTCCACGTCGTCAGGGCGAGGCGTCGCTGCCGGATCGGCTGCCAGCGCCCACTCTGGTGACATCACGCATCCCTGGTGACCCATCAAAAAATAGCTGCTGCCCCCGCCGTTCTGCGGCGGCATCACCATCAGCTGGCCGTTCATCGGGTGCACGCTACTACGGTGCGGGCTTACCAAGGACGAGTTCACCTCTGACACGTCGTGGGAGCCGCCGATGCGTGCATTCATTTCTTCGTTCTTCAACTCGTACTCGCGACGCAGCCGCGCAGCCTCCTCGCGTTCACGCTCCGCTTCACTATGGAGGGCCTCGACTTTCACCAAGCGACCCTCAATCTCGAGCAGGCGCGCCACCTCCGCCTCAGACATCTCTCCTCCCGCGGCCGAGCGTGCACGGTGGCGCGACAGGCTCCTCTCGGCAGACGCCGTAGCGGCCTTTAACTTCGCCTCCTCGGCCAAGTAGACCTGGTGCGCTGCATCCTTGTGGAGGTGCTCCATGAAGTGAAGGCGGTCGTGCTGCAGCAGCTGCATGCTGCGCAGGAAGGCGTCCTGCCCGAGCTTCGTGTGCGACACGGGGCTTCGTGGGCTGACGCTCGAGTTGCGGTCTTTAGTGTCGGTGCAGGGGGAGACGTACCGGCGGAACGCCGACGCGGAGGTAGTGCTGGAAGTGGCGCTATGCGTGCTGCGCGCACTGCGCGGGGTGCCGTGGCGACGCACATGGATGTCTTCATGCATAGCGATAGCGGCACCGTTGAGATGCGAGGACCGAGACGACGCAGAGGCGCGGGAATGGCTGCGGCAAGTGTGCGGGCGACTGTGCGGGCGGGCCACCTCCACCGTGGCAAACTCGCGCTCCGCCGGGTCGACGAGCCGACGGTGCGCAGATGAGTGCAACCGGCTGTGAGACGCTGATGTCACTGCCGAAGTATCGCGCTTCTTCTCGGAGCTGTGATGGCGGCGCTGTGGCCCCTGCAGCTTCTCAGAGTCGGGCTGGTTCGGTGTTCTGGCGGCAGTGGAGCGGCCAGGCGCCACGCGCTGCTGCAAGGAGCGGATCGACTGCGATGGCGTCGACAGGGAAGCCGTGTCGTCGTTGTCGCGGCGAGATGGCAAGCGGGAGCTGCGCGGCGTGAGCTCGACAGTATGCACCGACGAGCGCGTTGCCGCATCGTCGCTCTCGCGGCGGCACGGGAGGCGGGAGCTGCGCGGGGTCGATACTTCCGTCTGTGCAGTGCTGCCTCGAGTGTTGGTGCGGTGCGTGCTGTCTCTGCGCTCAGAACGTTCACTGATGGGGATCGACGCTGAACGGTGGCTGTTTAAGATCGGCGAACCGTGGCTGTTGTATCTGTTCAGAATCGTAGTAGTTGACGTGTTGCGCGACGCGTCGCCCTGCAAGCGCATCGGAAACGGTGGCACAAACACCTCCTCCGCGTTGTGGGCCAGCAGCACCTCCACAGTACGGTCGCAATCCTCCAGCGAGGTGAAGCGCATCGCTAGTGTCTCCCACATCGTTGGGTTATCGCGACGGGAGTGGTTGCTGCTGTGAATGGACGAGCCTCTGTGGTTGCTGGCGTCAGAGCCGAGCTGGAGGTCGATTGAGACGGCGGCATTATCGAAGAGGAAGCTGGTGCCGCGCATGAGCGTGATGACGCTCTTGTGGCGATAAAACTGGATGAGTGGTGTGCTGCACACGCCAACAAAGAAGAACTCATTCGTCGCGGGGTCGCGCACCGCGGTGGCAGGGCTTCTTGTTGCCTTGAACACCGTCAGCGTTGTCTTGGTGATGGTAAGGCTGCCGGAGAAGGAAGTGCGACTCTCATCCGGCGCAAACTCCATCGCCATCGTGAAGGGCGCGGGTGACGTCATCTTCGCGAGAAGGTAAGCGGCAGGAACCTAGAAAAAATTTTTTCGTGTATGCGAGGGTCGACACCGGATGTGAACAATGAGAAGGACGAGAACACAGGAAACTCTTCGTCGGGAAAAGGACGGGCGCAGACACGCGCGCGCGCGAGCACGGGAGAGGAGCAAGCCAACAAACCCCCTTCAATGAAACGGAACCACCGCCGCCCTCTTGTCTGTGAGTATTTGCGTGTCCTTGTGCTCGTTGCCGGTGCGTCTCTCTTTCCTCTATCGCTCACGTGTGTGTGTGTGTGTGTGTAGAGGAGCGACCAGGCCAAGAAGTGGGCAGTCGAAGGCGTTGGCAAGCGGGATTGGATGGGGGGGTGCTTCCCTTTCCAAGGCGACACTGCGGAGGGGGAGGAGGAGGACAATGAACAAGGTCGGAAGAACACCAACGAAAGCGGGCGGCGTGGCGCGCCTCCACGGTCTGACGTGCCCTCTTGTTTTTCCTTCGTTTGTATTCCGTTCGAGCCCGCACGGAGGGGGGAGGAGAGGGGAGGAGAGGCAGTGTCCCAGAGATCGAGAACGAGTACCCACAAACCACAACGGAGAAAACAGACAACAAAAAAGGGATGCCCTCCTCCCAAAGATGAAATTCAGAGAGAGAGAGAGAGAGACGCCTTCCTGCGGTGGGCCACGACCGTGGCTCCTGCTGAAATGCCGAAGAAGGTCCCGTAGCTCTAGTGCCTTACGCGGTAGCCCCGTGTTGAATGCTGGTGCCACGCCGCTGAGTTACGCGGATACAACAGGCAGTGGGCTGGCGTGTCAACAAAATACCCCCAGCCTACAAGACAGTGTGCAGTGTGTGCGTGCGTGTGCGTGTATGGAGGATCAGCGTATGCCGAAAGGAAGGAGGGAGAGGCCTGCAGAGCCAAACGTGCTGCGAAGACGAAAACACACACACACACACACACGAAATCGAAGTGAAGACTCACCGAGAGACTCTCGAGACACAACAGCGCGAGGAGAGCCAAGCGATGCGGCTGTGTAGGTGAAAAGGACGTCGAGAGCGAGAAAACAAAATTACGAAAGACGACGACTCGCTGGCACGCGCAGAGTCACCGCGAGAGATGGTGGCCACGTGCACAGAGATACGGCAGGAGGGTACTAGTTATGGACGGGCGTGGGGTCTTTGGAAAACGAAGAACGATGGAAACGGATGCGAGCAGAAGGGGAGAAAGCGTCCAGCAAAGAAGAGAATACACCCGGTGGGGGAGTGCTCAGGCAATGTCACTGCTGCTTGCCGTTGTTTTTGATTGCTCAGTGCGGGGTACAAAGTTCCTTGAGTGCTAGTTGACGTGCACACGAGGGCGAGGAGGAAGAGGATGAGGAGTGGGAGACGGCAGTGTAGAAGGCGCTCGCCACGGCAGCAGCCGCAAATACCACCGAGGAAACCCGCGAGAGTGATGGAGAGGAAGAGGGGGGAGGAGGAGGAGGAGGAGTGGGGATGGTTGGGCGGGGCGTGAACGATGATGACACTACGCCGCAGAGTGCCTGAAAAAAAGAGTCGCGCATACACCCACACACGCGAAAGACAGACGCGTTTTCATTCTGCTGCTTGTATAGATGTCTACTCCCGGCTGCGTTGAGGCAGCCACAAGGATATCCTCCGCCCCCCCCCATCCGGGAGAGACATAGGCTCTCCCTGCATGGTCACGCAGCACGTACATCCAACCGCCCTGCGCAGCGCTGCCTTTCGCGTGCACTTCCCGTTATTTTCGTTCGTTCTGCACGGCACGCTGGGCCACGTCACGCAAAGGCGTTCAGGTCACTCGGCGCCCGCGCTCGATTTGTCGACATCTCGTCGTACGTATGTGCGTGCAGATTCTTCGCCGACTTGTGCGCAGCTGTGTGACACCTCCATGAGCGCGCTACTCCACACAGATCTGCAACGCGGATAAATCGATGTCGCACCACTAAATGACAGCACCACAAGAAGAGCCTCCAAGCCAGTGAAAGAGAGAGAGAGAGAGCGCCAAGGGCGGTGCGGGGGAGTGCGACGTGGGAGAGCGCGCGCATGCAAGGAGCCAACTCGCCACGATGACGATGGCATCATCGCCGCCGCCGAAAACGAAACGGTGACACGTAAAAACATGAGATAAAAGACATACAGAAGAAAAAGAAAGAAAGGGCAGGAAGGGGGCAGGGAGGCCCCATGTGCGCGTGTGCATCGACCCTGTCAATCGATCGGCCACTTCGTCTCGTCTCTAGGAAGTGTTTCATGATTGCTGACTGTGGAGCACGGGGGTGCGCCTGTAGGGTCTGTATGCGACACTACTGCGCACGACACGCGGGTCAGGAGCGCTGACGGCCATATCGCCCTCCTTTTTCCATTGGCAGCCGTCATCATTGTTTGACTTCCATCGTACACACACACACACACACACACCTCCATCTGTTGCTCCCACCCACCCCACCTCGTACATGTGTGTCTATGCCCTCTCAGACCGAGAGGAGGTGCAGAGGATGCACATGTCGCCTCACTCTCGGTGCGCCGAGGAGCGCGTTCGGGCCTGCAGGTGATCAAGTCATAGCAGAACGAGAGGAGGGTGAGGAAGCGACCGAAGCACCTCGGTCAGTGACAGGAGCAGCAGTCGTAGTAGCGCTACGTGCAGGTTCGGAGTGCTATGAATCAGTCGCCGATCACGCATCAGCGTCCCCACAAGTTAGCACAGAGTGTACTCTTACCGGCTCATACATCGTCTCTGGCGATGGCGCAGACGAAGACGCCAATGAAGCACGTGTTCCTGTGCACGCACCAGAAGCGCCGGTGGTGCCACCCTTCTCTATCGAAGATGAGGTGGTGGTGGCCGACGGCGGCGGGCTCGATCGATCCACACCCGAAGCTCCGCAGAGAGGGCATTTCGATACTCCTGACGCGTAGCAGTCCTCACAGGCGCTGGGGTGAGTGCAGGTGAAGTATACATGTTGGTGCGCTCGGGGAGTAGAAGCGCTACAGCTGTACGGCTCCTTGCTCAGACGTGCTGTCATGACTGTCTGCGTCTTCTGATTGATGTCTTCCGCTACAGACGCTAGGAGGTAAACCTCCATGTCGCTCATCTCAGCCACCTCGGCAGGGTTTGGGGTGTAGCGGCCGCGAGGATTCTCGCTCTGCAGGAGGGGGCACTCATCTGGGATTCTATCCCGATGGGGTAAGTCGCCCCGGAGCCGATCATCACTGTTCGACTCCGGACAAGCGCTCTGCTTCACCGGGAACGGGTCGCCTGCACGTGATGTGTCGCGCCCAGACGCCGCCAACGGACCTGCCGCTGACGGCCCCAACGCCGCATTAGTGCTCCCAGCACCGTCGCCCTTGTCGGGGTGAGCTGACGCATCCCCGTCATCGGAAAAGGCTGGTGCGTGGTCATCATCGACTTCGTGCTGCAGTGTCGTCTCTGTGTCGCGGCACTGCCGGCATAATGCCTCCCTCTGGCTCAGCGCTGCCTCGAGGCGTTCGCCCTTGGTGCTGCTGCTGGTGGTCGTGGTAGTGGTGGTGCTGCTGGTGTGAAGGTCGCTGCGCTGGTGGTACACCCCTCGTGTTGCAGGGAACGTGGCATTGCTGCCTACAGGCACCCCCTCAGTCGAGAATGCACGGTCCGACTGCGAGTGCGTTCGCGTGCGTTCAGCAGCCGCGCCCCTCGATTTCCCCGAAAGCGCCGGCATGCGGCGTTGCAGCAACACGGCCTCGCGATACACGCGATCCTCGGCGGACTCGCCTGTGTCGCTGCCACACACCGGCTCGCGGTTCTGACCCGTGTACCCATCGCAACCCCGTGATCTACCTACTTTGCCGGCGCCTCCGGCTTCCTGCTTGGCGTCCAACGACAGGGCCTCAGCGGACGACGACTTCCACATACACTCACGTGAAACGAAACGGTTCCGCTGCGCCTGCGTCGACAAGCGGGATCCTGTCCCAGCGACAGACGCGCGCGCGCGTGTGTGTGTGCAGAACGACGTGAAGGAAGAAGAGGACAAGTGCGGGCTCGGCTGTGATGGGAGCGGCGGAGGCGGTGGCACTGGACCGCTAAACGTGTATGCACTCACGGGCACGCGGGCCCCGTGTGCGCGCCGCCACCGCGCATCAGCTGCAGCAGCCTCTTGACTGCAGCAGCTGTTACTACCGTTTATCTCCTCCGTGCGACCCGCGGCGTTGTTTCTGCCGCCTGCCTTGTCGCCTCCTCGGGCTGACGCACCGCGTCGCGCACAGACGTCGCGCCAACCACCAGGGATCGAATCAGCAAACAGCTCCTCATCCGTGAAAAGGGGAGCAGGGGAAGGTTCGGGGAAGAAGGGCGGGCATGCGGTGCCGGCCGCTCGCGCGAATCGATATGCAGCACCTGCTGCCGGTGCAGCCGGGTCCCATGACGGCGACGCCATCGAAGAAAACGGTGGTACCCCGCCCCCGCGGGCGCCTCGGCGCCTCGCGTCTGTGAGGGCCTCCTCGTAGTCGCCCTGGAGCGCTTTGAAAGCCTCCGCACCGTTTGGGTTTCGGTCCGGGTGAAAAAGCAGTGCCTTCCTGCGGTACGCCCGCTTAATGTCCGCCTCGGCGGCGCCGCGATCGAGACCGAGCGTGCGGTAGCAACGATCCGTCATGGTCTGGCTCACTTCGTCAGGAGTAAAAGAGAATGCACATATGCATGTGTCCCCTGTTCGTGTATCGGGCGGGCTCGTTGGTTGGGCGGGTAGGGGCGAGGGCAATCCGCACCCGCCTCTCCTTGAAGCGTGAGAGCGCTCAGCGACACACGATGTGCGGGCACCGCAGCTCCGTAGAGAAGGAGTGGGGAGAGAGAGAGAGAACAAGTGGGGGGGGGGGCATACCCAGAAAAGAAAAGGCACGCAGCACATGCGGGCACGACCCTGCACGAGCTGCACCGCGCGCATCACGCGCTGGAGACGATAGGCGAAGGGCGGGGAAGGGCTAAGAAGGGGCTGGTACAGGCTTAGCACGACAACAGAGTCGGTCAGCCAGTGTCAGTCGGTTCGCTGGAGTGTACGTACACGCCTCGGGTGATTATGTCACGGAAGAAATCGAAAACAAAACAAAAACAAACGGATGCAGAGGACGGGGGCGAGGCAGACGCCGAATGGCAGACCGGAAGGAGCGGAAAGAGAGAGGGAGAGGCAACACGAGTCGGGCGAGGGAAGCCGCGCGCACAGTCACAGGCACGGCCTCTGGGAAAAGAGTAGGGAGGGCACTCTCCTGCGTCCTTCACCCTCTACTGCGCCGGTGCTGAAGCACGAGCTGCACTGGGGCAGCATGGCGCACTTTTTGTCAGTGATACACGTACGACGCGTAGTGAGTGTGGATGTGCTGACTCATCTCCAACAAGTCCAGCGTCCGCCCCTTCTGTGCGATGCTGCGCAGCACAGTACGAATAGACGCGTCTTGCTCATGCATAGGCAGAACTCGCAGATAGTCTCCCGGTATGCGCACTGTAGTGGCCACTCGAGGAAGCGGCTGCGCTCTAACACCCGCCCCGCCAGTTCCACTGCTGCTAATAGTCATAGCGCTGCCGCTACCGTTCGTTCCCGTGCTGTGATGAGCACGGTGCATCCACCAGGCAAAGCGCTGGAGATAGCGGGGGTCAAGCAGCGCCGCCTCCGGCACGTACGTCATCACCGGCTGCCGCTCTTGCTGTAAAGGCGCTTGCGTAGACGCCTCGTCGCTCCAAGATTGGAGAAACGACACCCAAGCAGATGTTGCAGCTGTCGGTGCCGCGGTGGTCGTCAGCGAAGAGGAAGAGGATGGCGACAGAGGGCTCTCCACCTCCCAGGCCTCCGCTGGCGCTGTCACGCGTGCCTGACCGCGCACTGAAGAGGCAGTCGCACAGCTGGCTGAGAAACTGTCGAGTTGAGGAAAGTACTCCTCATGTTTTGAGGACAAGTCTGCAATCACTTCCGACTCTCTATCCACAACGTTATAGGCAGCTGTGGGGGTACCGGCCGCATTCCTCGCCCTGTTCTGCGGGTGCGAAGGAAATGACATCAACGACACTGCGGCACGTTTGGCCGCCCCTGCGTGGTCGCTGTCGTCGAGTGTCGTAGGCCCGGACAGCGTTACGGGAAAAAGGTCATACTGAGGGTAGCACCGTGCCAGGGCTCTGCTGAAGCGTCCACTGCGTTGTAAGAGGCGCAGCACAGCTGCGGGAGACGGGGTCATGCTGTACCAGTGCTGATACGCGTCGCACTGCATACGGTGGGACATGTAAAGCGACTTGGAGGCAAAATGCCGCAGCAACTCGTACATGACGGTGATGCGGCGGTGCAGAATTGGGACCAGCGCTGTGAGGACAACACGGGTGACAATGTCCTCGGCGGCGCTGAGGCAGGCAGAAGTGTGCAGCTCAGCGGCCGAGCACACGCTTTCCCGCACGCCCTGGAGGACCTCGATTGCGGCCGCCTCGACTTTGTGTTTCTCTGCCGCAGGTGACCCTGCCACGCCCTCGTCGCCCGCTCTGGTCAGACAAAGCTCAATCCCGGTGGACCGCGGATGGCCGCGAAAGACAGCGCTCTCAGCGCTCGATTTCGCAGCCGCCACTGTAGTCCACCTTGCGAGAAAAGGGGAGCCACGCGCCTCCTGCAGCACCGTTTGCCATTCCACCGTAGTCAAGCGTCGCCGCAGCGTCGTCCACATGGCAACAAAGTACTGAGTCTCGAGCCAGGCCCGCCAATCAGAGGTGGTCTCGGAAGAAGACGCACTGGTCGTTGCCGCCGCCGCCTCTGGGGCCCTCCGCATGCCAGCTAGCAGAGATGAAAGCGGGGCTGAATGTGGTGGCGTCAGGAATCCAAGGATCTGCACGGCTGCCTCGGCAACCTCCTCCAGCCGTTGAGTGAGGGTCAGACAGAAGGCGCGAGATGGTGCCACAAGCTGCAGCTGGTGCGGATGCCCGCGCGGCACGACACCAACCACGACAACCTCGTCCAGCACTGCGTCATCAACCCAGTCGAGAGAGCCTACCTCGCCGCTCAAGGTTTCGCTGGGTAAGGTTGGAGGAAGAGCCGCATCAGATGCACAGGTTTCCGTGTCTTGCCGATGCGATGTCGTCACCTGTGCTACCGGCTGCAAGAACGCGCCGCCAGACTGTTGGATGTCATCGGACAACGGCAGCACGGCGCCACCCGACTCCGTCGTGCTGCGCTTCCCGTTCGGTAACGTTCTTTGTGTTGTTGTGCCGCCTTCCTGTCTGCGCATCAGCCACTGCTGTAGCGCTGGGAAGACCTTCAGCGGATCTGCTGCGACACGCGGTCGTTGTGGATCACCACCTGTCTGAGGTGAGTGAGGCCTGGTGCGCGTCACCACAGTCTTCTCCTCACGCCCCCTTTTACGCCCTTTGGCGCCGTTCGCAGTCTTCACCTTGTCCTCCGCTCTGCAGCGCCGGTGCCGACTGTTTTTGTGAGCGGTCTCACGACGATGACGTCGATCGCTCGATGAGCGGGCGCCAGCGACCGTCGTCTCCCCTGGACCACCACTCTCTGCCACTGCTTCAGTCATGCAAGATGGCACTCGCTGCGTCGCTGGTTCTCGAGCTTCCTCGGGTGAGGAAACAGCGCCAACCTCCACGGCAGACGTGACATCAGCGCCATGGCGCCGCTCCTGTGCGGGGAGTCCAGGGAGAGCCGTCTGATGAAGCACATCAAGGTAGCGACGCAGCACAGGCGACGCCAGCGATGGCACCTGCGCGAACTGCACAAGCAGGGGAAGACAGCGATAGCAGCGGCACTGACAGACGGAGAGAGCTACCGTCGACATGGTGTGACGTGTAGAGGTTGAAGAGTTGCTCGGCAACAATGACGGCTGCCCTTTCACAGGATCAGGCGGCTGAGGTGAAACGCGCGCCGCCCCAGCTATAGGCCTCCTGTTTTCAAGCAAGACAGGCTCGATAGTGTCCTCACCTTCAAGCACTGCTGCGCCATGCGCAACAGCGCATTCAACGCTGCGAAGGCGACTGAGCCGCTGCAGCTGAGCGAGCACAGCACCTCGCAAGCTGGACCGGTCTTCCGTGGAGGCGAAGCTGCTGATGCTGCCGTCACCCTGAGCAGTGTTCACGGACCGCGCACCCGGCACGGCAGAAGCGAGAGGAGGAGACGGAGGAGGCGGTGGCAGCACATGGTAAAAGTGCTGCGAACGTGCCTGTTGCTCCTCGTAGAGCCCCAGCGTGTCGGCGGTGTAGCTGACAGCGCCGGAGGACCACTCCACGACAGCACCGCCTTGCCGCTGATGACTCGCGTGTAGGGGTTGCTGATGTGTCGGCTGCTGCTGCCCACGAGACCCCTGCTGACTCGACGACTCTAGCGGTATGCAGAGCCGCTGAGTGCAGCGCTGCCGTGAAAGGGTAGTCATAAATGGCACGAGGTCGGCATCGTCAGCGCCAGTGTCTGTGGCAGCCATCGCTGACGCCGCCACGCTTGTCGCTGTATCTGTCATGGAGGATGGTGCGAGAGACGCCGCGGCGGCGGTGAACCAGAACTCCTGAGCTGTTTCCAAGTCCTCCGTAGATCTGGGCAGCACGGCTGTGCACGGTGAAGGAGCATATTGTGCTGCGTCTGTGGGGGAGATCTGCCCTCCCAACCTTGTTGGGCTATCCTGTGCACTTGCTGAGTTGATGGAGAAGCCAGCCCCGGCTCTGCATCTCGGAGGTAGGAACTGACGGTACCGCTCGTAGCGTGCCTGCGCTGCGGCGAATGATGTGCATGCGATATTTTCCTCGCTCAAGCAACTTGCCACATTCTCCATCGAAGCCGACGTCGGCAATGAAGACGGTGTTGGGGAGCCTGGTGCTCGAGCCGGTCGCTCCTGCCTCGGCGATGTAAGATGATCATTAAGTGCGCCACGCAGAGACGCCTCGGCTGTGGCGTTAGCGGTGAACATCGCTCCTGCTAACGATGCGCTGATGGGCGAGACCGACTCACTCGCTTCCCGTGGCATTGGTGCGTTGTCGCTGCCAGCTAACAGCAGTTCCTCCAAGCGAGAATGCACTGCCGAGATTGTGACAGCTGCCTGTGGTGCCTGGGCCTCGTGAGCCAAAGCCACCCCCATAGCGCCTCTGTGGCTGCTGAAGTCCGCCAGCTGTGACAACAACGGCTGAGATATCCCAACGATGGGGGGTGCCGTCGGCACCTCCCCTTTGCCCCCTTCCGAGCTCTGCTGCTCGTTGCCCTCATGAGGGTCACCGTCACTACTTTCTCCAGTGTGCGTTGCCGTCGAGCTGACGTTGTCGCTGCCTCCGTACGTCGCCACCGATGTGGCTTGCATGTAGACTGGAACACAGGGCAGCGCCATGCGCGCGCGGAGCACACTGCCGTCTTCGATGAAAGCTTCACCATTTTCAGCCAAAGCGCTCGTCACGACCCCTGTCGTCACCAGTGAACTTTTCGCCGCGCGCAGAAAGGCAAGATGCTCATCAGACACCTTCCGCAAGCGAGCTAGACACCGACCCGTCATGGATGTATGAAGAGGGGTGATACAGAGCCGTTGCGCGGGCCCAACCGCTGAAGGTGAGATGGCTGCATCACAAGCGAGCTCAGCGGACGACACACTCTCCGCGATGGCCGGCGATGGCGTTGGGGATGCGAGAGCGTGGGTGCACGGCACAATCTGCTGCACTAGCTGCTCTACTGCAAATGTGCGAGGCAGTATGGGGGCCACATTACACAGCTCTACCTCTTCGAGAATGTCAAGGCGCACATCACAGTTGCCTGAGGAGAGAGGTAAAAGGCCTGAGGAAGTAGATGGCGCCGTGTGCTTGTCAGCCAACGACGCGGTGGCCGAGTCTCGGTGCGTCGAGTCATCTGCCACCGCACAGCCATTCGCCTTCGCCTGCTGTTCGCCCTGCCCGCAGCCCGCACGCCTTTCGGTGTCGTCTGTGGCTGCGCCAAGAATCGATGTGTGCGCTGAGTAAGATGAGCGCCCGCGTGTGACCGCCACACTCTCATGCGGAACTAGACGAAGCAAAGGCCGCGTTCGAGGATCCGTTGCCAAGTCATCCCATATCGCTGTACGGTCGGCCGGCAGGCCCTCGCTATATCGCCCGTCGCCTGCATGCATGTCCATTGAGTGAGAAATGCCGTGCTGCTCCTCGTCGCGATTGTTTTCTCCGTCTTCCTCATACTGTACGTAATGCATAGTGACGGCGGCCGCGCCAGCAGTGCAGAGTGCCTCATACGTGTAGCGCTCCGCGTCGAGCCACAGGGTGGCTAGGACAGCTCGCTTTCCGCCCTTGACACAGATGCGGTGAGAAACGCCGGAGACCGGCGCGACAGCACCAGCGGAACTCACAGATGTAGAGCCTTGGTGTGGAAGAAGAAGTGGATGAGGCGCCGCGGCCTCTTGCTCGTTGGTGGCGCTGCCGCCGTGCATATGGGATTACATGAGGCACCGTAACAGCAAAAGGGAAGGTAGGTTGATGACGGGTGACGTCTCACACAGCACGCTGCCTCGTACACTGCAACCCCTCCACTCTCTCTCTATTCGTCCAAAACAGACGTACCCGGAGAGATGCTCAGCACAGAGAGAGAGAGAGAGATAGACAGAGACGATCCCTTCCCAACAACGCCTATCGCGGGTGCAGACGTGTGATGCTGTGCTACTGCTCCTCGGCGTTTCAAAGATACAAATAGAGAGAGATGGCTCTCTGTGCGCTCTCGTACACGTGTGCCCGCCTCTATGAAGCAAGCGTGTGTGTGTGTGTGTGTGTGTGTGTGTGTGTGTGGCAACAGGAAGGTGAAAGAGCAGCCGAAAGTGAGAGAATAGAACTTAAGACCAGAGGAGCGAGCAGGCAAACCAACCTCTACGGAAATCCCCTTCTTACGCGGCCCACTTGGGTCCATCGTTCGACCGCCTTCAAGAGACATCGTATTCGCTCCGAGCATGGCGTGAAAGCTTTCGTGCAAAGCGGGTGAATGTACCGCTTGCACGAAAATTCGCCAGCGTCAGTGAAAACAACGAAAAAAAATCCATTCTATCGAGTTGCTGTATACCGTGGACCGTGAATGCTGAAGTCCAACTCTCGTTCGCTCGCTCCCTCTCCCTACCCGCGATAGCAATTAAGTGCGCACCGCGGCCCCGGGTGAAAAATTTGGATGCACGTAAGGATCTACTCGTGACCACATTTCCTTGAGCCCCACTTCCTTTCCAGTCTCTCCCATACACGCGATAGAAAGCCTGTCAGACAGGAATATTGTCTATTCGGCTGTGGTCGTGACAGTGCAGAAGGGGCCCCTCTTCCGCTGGGCTCCGATGGGCTGACTGCGGGTGGTTGAATGATCATGGAGCTGCGGGAGGGTGTGCGGATCTCGGAGGAGTGCGTCCGTTGCTTCGACGGCCCTGTCCGCGGCAGCTGCCTAGAAGAGGCTGCCAGCAGATCGGTGGCAAGCACCCGCGCCCGCTGCCGGGAGAAGGAGCGGGTGCAGATATGGGATACGCTGCGGCACGTGTGGGAGGGCATGGATATCGTTGCCTCCGAGGCGCACCCTCGGGTGCACCGGCACCAACGGACAAGGACCAACGGGCGCTCTTCTCAGTCGCTTCCTCCGCGTTCGAACAGCAGAGTGCTGGGCGTCTTAGCCTCTCCTGCGGCGCCGTCGGCTGCGGACGGCTTCCCGGCCGGAGTGCGTGGACGCCGTGCTCGCCGGTACCATGGGGATGGCCAGCGCCGCCCAGCGACTGGCGGCCCGGAGAGTGCCCTCTCGACGGTGCAGGGAGGAAGCACCGCTCCCGGCACCATTTGCTTGAGGAAAGCGTGACGTGGGCCCCGCTGAGCACCCACCCAGTCCACATCCTCACGGCCGACCCGTCTTGCCCAGGCTGGTACGCGATGCCGACGCTGGTCGCTCTGTTGTCGACGATGCAGGGCGTCGCATCGAAGGGGTGCGACGCGACGAAGGAAGAGAGGCGGAAGCAGTACTAGCCTTGAGGAGCGAGTCGTCGACTGCTTCCTCACTCAGCCGCTGTTTTCCCCCGGGGTCCCAGTCGGCAGCGCGCGGACATGGTCCAAGCAGACGATCGACCTCATGACCCTGATGTCTGACCACAAGCAGGAGCAGGAAACGTTGAGACGGGCCGCAAACAAAACCCCACGCTGGCAGGAGAGCGGAAGACCAGGGCGCCTCCACCACCACGGTCGGACAACGGGATAGGAAAGGGAAGGGGAGACGACGGCGACGGCGGACACACACACACACACACACAAAAAAAAAAAAAGCGTCACAGGGCGAGATCCACAGGCACCGCCGCTGCACCTTCCCGGTCGACGGCGACGCCGGCGCCTGCACCGGGTCTGCGGCGGTGTGGTCACGCGCGTCATACACAGCAGGTCGGCACTGATCACCTAGGCTGCGGAGCTGGCGCACACCATGCTCTGACGCTGCCGTGCTGCGCACAGAGGTTCGAGGCGAACGTGCAAAAGTGCAGCCGCCGCTGATGTCAGCTCTGCAGGTTACATCGTGCCGGTGGGCTTCGACACCCGCGTCGGCCACAGACAGCGCCGCCACGGGTGCGCCACACGTCACACCCATGGCTGGTCCGGCGGTCCCTTCCGCCGCGGTACCGTGACAGCCCTCGTCGCTGCGCGGTTGCGGCGGCACTGCAGGGAGGGCGCTGAAGCAAGAGCTTCACAACACAGGGCGCAGCTCGGCCGTTGGGTGCTGTCGGGCCTCCTCCTCGCCGTCGGCGTGCGCTCAGGCACGCACGCGCCATGCGCGCATGTGGCAGCAGGCGCAGTGCTGGCGGCGGCGCTGTCCTCCCTGTGAATGAGTGGTGCGCTGGGCACAGACGGGGACATACACATGCACGCAGCCGGGCAGGCAGTGCGCAGGGCTCAGGCGCGGCGGAGGGGGAGGGCAGGCAGAGAGAGATGTCTGGGCAGGCAGGGAGAGGAGCATCGGTGGGGAGAGACGGCACGCACGCGTGTCCAGAGGCCCGCGCTGCGCACCACCGTCGCGACAGCATCCGCGCACGGTCCTCGCCACAACGCCCACCGTCATCGGCGTTACCACAACACGTTTCCCCCTCCCACAGCACGGGTCGGGGTCACGGGGCCGAGCAGCTCTCGTTTGTTGACTCGAAGGGGAAACAGAGAAACAGAGAAATAGGGGAGGGCCGCCGCCCACCTCCGCACGGCCACCACCCGGCGCCAGCCGCCAGCGCGCCCAGAGCGAGTGGCAAGCACAGGGAAGGCGGGCAAGAGAGCGTGACGCGACACACGCGTGCTGGCACACACGGATACACGCACATACATATACATACATCTACATATATATACATATATATATATACATACCTGGATGCACCGCCCACGAAATTGAACGAAGAGAATGAGAAAGGAGTAGGGAGAAAGGGGAGGAGGGGCACCGATGTCGCCTCCACACGGCCATGCGCACATCTACGGATTGTGGGAGGCAGCGGGAGGGTGGCACACCAGAGCAAGCAGGAACATACATGGAAGAGGCGGTGCGTGCTGGCACACACACACGGAGACGCACTCTGAAAAGACCATCACAGTAAGGCTGAAGTCTGAGAGGCGGCACACGCGAACGCGGCTCTGCGGACGAGGCGCCGAGGCAACACGAAGAGACGGTCCAACGAGATGTGCAACAGACAGGGCCTACACGGGGGGAGCGAGGAGCGAGGCCGAAGGGGGATCGGCTCGGCGCTCCATGAAAGGGGGGAGGCACAGCGGCATATCCCTCGCCTGCGCACCGCACGGCAGAGGAGGGGAGACCGCAGTGCGGGGGAGGGGGGAGAAGAGAGAAGACAAGCGAACGGAAAGAGAAAGAGGAGAGAGCGCACGGCAGTGCACAGCACAAGAGGCAGCGCGCGCAGACGCGTGGAAGAGAGCGCGACGCTGCTCCGAGGGAGGGGCACACCGCCCTCAACGCCGCCAGAGACAGCCCGAGAAGGCGTGACGGGATCACGTGCTGAAGGCCCACACACGGACACGCTCGCAAGCGCAGCGGCACGCGCGCACGTGCCACCCCTCCCTCACCGGCATGCGAGAGAGGAGGGTGGGGGAGAGGGGCAAGGTGCACGGGAGAGCACGGGCCTGCTCACACGCCGCGTACGCACAGCGGCATGGCCCGATAGCGAGGGTGCATGCCATCGCGCCGCGTGCACCGAGCCTCACCACGCAGCGCAGTAGAGCGCCGCCGCACGCGCATCCCCGCATGGCACCCACGAGGGCGCGCACGTCCTCCCCATCCTCCAGCTTCCCCGTCGCACCTGGCGGAGGCGCCAGTCAGGGTTCGACGGCGTGCCGCTGACTCCGGCACACCACCGCTGCTGCAAAGACGGCCCGAGCGCGCGTGCCAGCGGCAGCGTCAGCGACGAAGCCGCCGATGGCAGCGGCGCAAGGGGCGCGGCAAGGCGTGCCGGCGCAGCCACACCAGGCGCCTGCGCACCGCGCCGATGCCCCCCGCCAGCTCTGACCGCCTCCGCAGCACCAGCCCACACCGCCAAAACAGAGCACCGCTATCGCAGCCCGTTGACGAGGCCCGGGACGGTGCACGCGTGCGTCGCCCACGCGGCAGCAGAGGCTCGCTCGCCCGCCGTGGGGGAGAAGGCGGACCCCGAGGTGCAGCAGCACAGCAGACCGCACGGCAGACGGCGAGTCGCGGACGTCCGCACCCGCTGTTCACGGCGAGCCTCCACCGCCATGCACACATCCGATTGGCGCGGGTGCCGAGTGCTGGTCACAGAGAGCGCGACAGACACGAGCCGGCACGCACACACGCGCCTGCATGCGCACGCCCCCGCGTCCCCGTACACCCGTGCCGGCGCGGCAGCGGGAGAACGCACAAACCGTGCACGATGGGGTGTCTGCGTCCGCGTGTGGCCGTCCGTCTCTCCTGTGGCAGGCGGGGGTGAGAGGGCAGCGAGGGCGTCGCGCCGAGGGGGAGCGGAGGCACCACGGATAAGAGGGGTCCGCCTCACCTGAGCAGCACTGCACCCCACACCCACACCCTGCGGCATGCCATTGCGGCTGCTGCTCCTCCAGCAGCCGTGCTCGCAGGCCGTGGGCACGCATCCTCAGCGCAGCAGCGCATCACAACACGCGGCAGGAGCGGGGGACAGAGCGCACGCCACCGAAGTGCCCGAGCAACAAGGTGCCGGAGAGCGGGGCCGCAAAGAAGAAGTCGCACCAAGACACCATACACGCTGCCTTGTGTGTGCGCCGCAGCAGCCATGGGTGCGCCGCTCTCACGTGCAACGAGGCAGCGAGGGAGGGCGAGCCCGGCAGCCACACGCGCAGACGGACATCAACGAGAGGGAGGAGGAGAGCCAACACAACACAAACGGAAAAGAAGCGGCGGGGCGGGCGCACGAGTGCACAGCAGCGCAAGGCGCGCCAGCGCCGCCATCGCGTGCTCGAGGGGGGACGCGGAGGCGAGGGAAGGCGTGCGGGCTGTCGGTCCGAAGTCGATGCCCGCGTCGCCCCGGGTGCCGCACACCCGCACATGGCCGCACAAACCCCGCGGCCCTTGCCCCTCGGCTATCGCCCTCCCCCTCTCTCCAGCTGCTGCCCCGCTCCACACCCGCACACGTTCCGCCTCCATCAGCCCACAAGCACGCACGCGGGCAACAGAGAGTCAGGGCAGAGGAGCGACACCGCGAGAGCAGCAGCGCCGCATGAGAGCCCCACACACAGCCCACAGCATCAACACGCGGAGAGAGGCAGAGGCACCGAGAGGCAGGAGCGAGGGCACCACTGGCAGCCATGCTCACAGAGACACGCACGCGCACGCCAACGCAGGGGGCGGCGCTGCACGCAAGCACGCAGACAGTCGTGTGCCACGCAGCGGGGGCCGCTGCCTGCGCGCGACAGCAGCAGCGTGCTCACGCCGCCAGCCCCACGCTGAACAGCACAGCCACGCACACAACAGCTGCTGCTGCCACTCCGCTCGACGCGGCCGCAGCGCCGCCATCGCAGTACACCAGGCACGTCCTCTCGTCCGTCAGGAAGTAGTCCTCACGGCACCTCGCGCACCTCGCAGCGGAGTCCCCCTCGCACACCTCACACCCATCCACATCGCACTCCGTCTAGGGCGCAGGAGTAGGCGTGTTTGTTGGGGTGGTAGGGGTGGCAGATTTAGATGGTGCCTCAGTAGTCGTCGTAGGGTTGGTGATGGTCGTGTTAGTGATGGTAGTTTGTGGCCGTCGTGGCGGTTTGCGGAGTAGTTTTTGCCCGGCAATCTGTACCAGCCAAGCAGTCGCTGCCCTTGTGCTTGTCCTCGATGTCCACAACGAGACCAGCCTTCTTGGCCCACGAGTCGGGCACACACCCGCAGAACTTGTTGCCCCTAAGGGAGACGGAAGCCAGCATCGGTATCGCAGACCACGAGGAGGGCAGACTGCCGGACAGGTTGCAGTTTTCCAGCTGCAGGACCTCGGCACTCGTCATCCCACTCCATCCGGGCGGCAGCGTGCCGGAAACCTGAGTGTGCTGCAGAGCAAGAGTAGTCAGCGATTTCATTGAGCTCCACTGGGGCGGCAGCGTTCCCGAAACCTTCGTGTAGTGGAGAGCAAGAAGGGTGAGCGATTTCATGGAGCCCCACTGGGGCGGCAGCGTGCCGGAAACCTGAGTACGCCGCAGAGAAAGAAGGGTCAGCGATTTCATGGAGCCCCACTGGGGCGGCAGCGTGCCGGAGACCTGAGTAGCCTGCATAACAAGAAGGGTCAGCGATGTCATAGAGCTCCACTGGGGCGGAAGTGTGCCAGAGACCCGGGTGCGACGAAGATAAAGGAAGCTCAGCGATGTCATTGAGCTCCACTGGGGCGGCAGCGTGCCGTGAAGGTTAGTGCGCTGCAGATTCAGAGTCGTCAGGGATGTCATCGAGCTCCACGCCGCAGGAAGTGTCCCGGAGACCTGAGTGCGCATCAAACCGAGAATGATCAGCCTATTCATCGAGCTCCACTGCTGGGGCAGCGTACCGCTGATCAACGATTCGTTAACGAAAAGACTCGTCAGTGATTTCATCGAGCTCCACTCGGGCGGCAGTGTGCCGGTGATGCCGCCTGCAGCAGTCATCTCCAGCGTATTTAATGAGGGCATCGCAGCCCACTCGCCCGGTAGCGTACCGCTCAGCTGAAGGTGTCTGAGTAGCAGCGTGGTTAGACTAGGCATCGAGCTCCACTCGGGCGGCAGACTGCCGGAGATACTGCCGCAATCTTCAATCCACAATGCAGTCAAGAACCCCATTGACTTCCACGAGGCCGGCAGCGTACCGCTCACGTTGTTGCCCAACAACGTAAGGGAAGTCAGTCCCTCCAGCTTGCTCCAGCTGTCCGGCAGCGTCCCGACCAGCCCCAGGCCCATTTCGGAAAAGTCGAGCTGCTTGATCATGACGTGCCGGTAGTCGACGCCCACAGGCATCTCCGGCAGCGTGCCCGCATAGGTCGGACCAATTCCCGACACGGACACACCCGTTACATTGCACTTGATGAACTCCCACGAGCAGAAGTCGTTGCCCGTCCACTTCTTCTCAAGCTCAGGGATCGCACGCCCAAACGCCTGCAGCACCGCCAGCGTGTGCGTCCGCTGCGCCGCAGTGAAGTCGCCCGTCCCAGCAGCACGCGCCACCGGCGCACTGCTCGTGCACAGCAGCAGCGCCACCGCAGCGGCGAGCGTCGCCGCCAGCACCAGCCGACGCACGCACTGCGCCATTCGCAGCCAGGGTCACGAGCAGAGCGGGGCGGCAGCAGGTCCGTGGGCGGGATTGCTCGGGCGTCGGTGTCTGCTGAGCTTACCAGGCAGAGCGAGGGGGCCGACACGTCGTACGTAGCCTCGTGCGGGGGAGAGAGGCGAGCAGCGGGGCGCAGCGACTGGGCAGGGTCCGTAGAGCTGTCACAGCAGCAGCAGCGAGGCGAGGGGTAGTGTGGATGCGCACGTACGTCTGCGTGTCCGTGAAGGTTGGCCGAGGTGACAACGAAGGATAGAGAGGGAGGGAGAGGGAGGGAGCGGTGCACATGAGGAGGAGGCGAGGGGCAGGGAGGGGCGAGCCATACGCAGCGCGGAGCTCCGCACAGACCAGCGGCGTGGAGTGGGCGGCCAGCGAAACAGAGAGCATGACCAGCGGGCGGGTGCGCCCCCGTCCACCCGTCCGCTCCGTCTGGTCGGTCGCTGCAGCTCCCCCTCACTCCCGTGCGTGTGCGTGGCGCGGCCCCTGCACACACACCGCAGTGCCAGCGGCAGCAGCACCAGAGCGCGCGCACACACGCGTGGGGGCGGTGGGCAAGCGCGCTGACAACACGGAGCAGTCGAGCCCGCATGGGAGAGAGAGGCGAGCGCCCATGCGCAGCCCCACCAGCCACCGCATACCATTGTCATGCACGTCACACAGAGAGAGAGAGAAGGATGTGCGAGGCAGCTGCAGCCGCACCGTCGCTGTGCACGCCGCCGCACACGCCTCCGCTCAGCACGCAGCCGCGTAGCAAACCAGACAAGGGACACCCGCAACGCCACCGCGACGGCGGCACGGGCGGCAGCGCGGCATCGGGACACCCTCCATCGGCACGCACAGCCTCACCGGCATCCGTTCGTCTCCCCCTCCCTCCGCAGCTGCTCGTCAGCACAGGCGGTCAGGGGAGCCGACGCGCGTGCATGGCTCTGGCGGGGCGGGAGGCCGGGGAGAGCGAGACGGGGAGGGACATGCGGGCCTGTGTGGCTGCATGCGCCCGCTGCACGGCCAGCAAGAGAGGCACACGCGCACGCGCACAGACGCACGCACGTGTATGTGTGGGTGCGTGCGCGATGCCCCGAGGCCTGCCGAGAGACACGCAAGGACGCGTAGAGGAGACGGAAGGCAAAGGATCGGCACCGTCGGCAGTCGCGCATCAGCGGGAGCAGATCGCAGGGCAGGGAGAGGGTGACGGCGCACGACCGTCCACCGCGCCGCGCCCCTTCACCCAGCGTGCCCCCATCGCCGCCTCTCGCGTTCCGCAGCGGCCGCCGCCTCCGCCTCCCATTGCCCGAGCCGCTACGAGCTCAGCAGCGCATGCCAACCAGGAGACGCGGGAGGCGGCGAGCCGAGACGAGTGAGGGAAGGCGGAGGACGGTCCGTTGGCACACATGCGCAAGCGGCGCGACGCAGGGCAGCCCTAGCGCCGCCGTCGCACACGCACCCGCCCGCCCAATGCCACACCGAATGCTGGTCTTGCAAGGCAGCAGAGGGGAGCGGAGGTGCCGCGCAGACGGTGCCGGCGGGGCGCCAGCAGCAGGCGCGTGGGGGGCGGCGGTCAAACTCCCAAAGGAGAGAGAGAGAGAGACGAAGCGGCACCCGTGCCGAGCGTGCCTCGCCGTCGTCACACCCACCCCTCCCGCCGCCGCCATGAGCACGCGCGCACGCCGTAACCGAGAGGCGCCTCACCACCGCGCCCCTCCCCCTCGCTCTCCCCATCACGCGCCCCTGCGCCACACACGGGCCCGCTGCTCACTGCTCTGGCGCCGAGCTCCGGCTGCGGCCAGATGGCAGCGGCGGGCCCGGCGCGCACCTCATCGGCCGGCAACCCGTCGGCAGAGGCGCCTTCGGCCCGCTCGGCGCGCCGCTCGTGTCGCCAAACAGCCTGCGATGTCGCGCCATCGCCTCGCTCAGCGACTGCTCACACGCAGCATTGTGCGCCGCTTCAGCCGCGCGGGCTGCAGCGGCGTCCGCGTCCTCGTACCTCCCGTACGGCGCCCCCTTCGGCGTCGCCTCGTAGTGCGCCGCCGGGTGCGCTGGCGGGCCGCCCTCGTTCCCCTCGAAGCACAGTCCGTCGTTGAACGTTACGTGGAAGGGCAGCGACTCGCCGGGCTTGCGGCCCGACGCCCACAAATGCCGCCATTCCGCCCGCCGCCCATCGCGCGGCTCCACGTACTCGCTGGCCTGAACAAGGTCGTACTCGGGGTCCTCGCTCGGGTCCGTCTCCTTGCCGTGTCGGACCCGCTCGCGGAACCGCGCCTTCGCACGCTCCACCGCCCCCTCAAAGTCCCTCGGGCGGATCTTGCCCGGGTACGACCACGGCTCCTGCACCGCCTCCGTCCGCTTCACCATCTCCCACTCCCTGTCCTCCCCCTCCATGATGCGGCGCAGCACCTCCTCCTCCGCCTCGTCGCAGCGCAGGAGGTGGCCCTGCTGGAAGCCGTACCCCTCAGCGCGTCCGTGCTGGTCTGGCCCGCCATGGTAAAGGTGAGAGAAGGGGTACCGCGGGTACGCCTCCCACTTGCCCGTGGGGCCCATCATATCGTAGTGGTACCTGTACCGGAACGCGCGGTTGCCGTGCTCGTCCACCGACTCGTCCCACCGCAGCAGCATCTGCGGCGGTCGCGGGAACATCTCCAGTGGGTCGTCCGGGTCCCTCGGCTGCCAGTCCTTGATGCGGAACAGCTCGTCGGCGTCCATGTACCAGTGTCCAACAATGTCGCCCTGCACGTTCGCCACGTGCCACCGGAACGGCGACGTGCTCTTCGTGTTGTACAGCAGTGGATCGCAGTAGCTGCCAGGCACCACGCCGTACGCGGACAGCGGCGCGAAGCACACCTGCTCGAGACGCTGCTGGTGCAGGTAGCCCTCCTGCATCGGCGACACCCACTCCTCATCCCACGCGTACAGCATCCATGCGCGGTGCCGCATCTGGCGCCACAGCCGCAGCAGCCGGCCAGGCCTCACGTTCCTGAAGGTCGTCCGCGGGGCGCTCGCGTCGTCCTCCTCCGCGGCCCACACACGCAGCAGCGGCGTGGCGCGGAACAGCTTGCTAGGGGCACAGCGCAGCATCACCAGGCAGCGGGCTGCACGAGGAGGGAGCGCGACGCACACGCGTCAGCCACCCCTGCACGCACAAAGGCACGTGCGCGCACGACCCCCCACGAAGAGCGCAGACAAGTGGCGACGGGCGCGGCGCTGCCCTGTTCTCGGCAGCCTTGCGTGTGTGTGTGTGTGTGTGTGTGTGTGTGTGTGTGTGTGTGTGCGTGTGCGTGTGTGTGTGTGTGTGTGTGTGTGTGTGTGTGTGTGCGTGTGTGTGTGTGTGTGTGCGTGTGTGTGTTCACGCGCGCAGAGCTGTGCGACGCGGCACGAGCCCCTCGATGCAGATAATAACGATGAGCGGCAGAGCAGTGGCCAAGTGCGTCGCAGTGGGCGCAAGCATCAAGCACGGTTCAAGACAGCAGCACGGGCACATGCTACGGACCGCAGGGACGCCGGTGACCCCGAGAGCAGGGAACGGGGAGGAGGGGGGGGGAACACCACCCCCGCACCACATGTGCCACCCTAACGAGCCCCGCCGAGTCTGCGGAGGGGGGAGGTGGCGCACGCCGTCGAAGACAGCAAAGAGGGGCAGGGAGAGAGCGGAGCACCTGTGCGAGATGTGCAGCGGGAGGAGAGGAGCGAGGCATGGCGCAGCTCGGCCATTGGGTGCTGTGGAGTCTCCCCTCGCCGTCGGTGTGCGCGCATGTTCGTGCGCGCCATGGGCGCATGTGGCAGCAGGCGCACTGCTGGCGGCGGCGCTGTCCTCCCTGTGAATGAGTGGTGCGCTGGGCACAGACGGGGACATACACATGCACGCAGCCGGGCAGGCAGTGCGCAGGGCCCAGGCGCGGCGGAGGGGGAGGGCAGGCAGAGAGAGAAGATGTCTGGGCAGGCAGGGAGAGGAGCATCGGTGGGGAGAGACGGCACGCACGCGTGTCCAGAGGCCCGCGCCGCGCACCACCGTCGCGACAGCATCCGCGCGCGGTCCTCGCCACAACGCCCACCGTCATCGGCGTTACCACAACACGTTTCCCCCTCCCACAGCACGGGTCGGGGTCACGGGGCCGAGCAGCTCTCGTTTGTTGACTCGAAGGGGAAACAGAGAAACAGAGAAATAGAGAAATAGGGGAGGGCCGCCGCCCACCTCCGCACGGCCACCACCCGGCGCCAGCCGCCAGCGCGCCCAGAGCGAGTGGCAAGCACAGGAGAGGCGGGCAAGAGAGCGTGACGCGACACACGCGTGCTGGCACACACGGATACACGCACATACATATACATACATATACATACATCTACATATATATATATATATATGTATACATGGATGCACCGCCCACGAAATTGAACGCAGAAAATGAGGAAGGAGAGGGGAGGAGGAGCACCGATGTCCCCTTCACACGGCCATGCGCACATCTACGGATTGTGGGAGGCAGCGGGAGGGTGGCACACCAGAGCAAGCAAGGACATACATGGAAGAGGCGGTGCGTGCTGGCACACACACACACACGGAGGCGCACTGTGAGAAGACAATCACAGTAAGGCTGAAGTCTGAGAGGCGGCACACGCGAACGCGGCTCTGCGGACGAGGCGCCGAGGCAACACGAAGAGACGGTCCAACGAGATGTGCAACAGACAGGGCCTACACGGGAGGAGCGAGGAGCGAGGCCGAAGGGGGATCGGCTCGGCGCTCCATGAAAGGGGGGAGGCACAGCGGCATATCCCTCGTCTGCGCACCGCACGGCAGAGGAGGGGAGACCGCAGTGCGGGGGAGGGGGGAGAAGAGAGAAGACAAGCGAACGGAAAGAGAAAGAGGAGAGAGCGCACGGCAGTGCGCAGCACAAGAAGCAGCGCGCGCAGACGCGTGGAAGAGAGTGCGACGCTGCTCCGAGGGAGGGGCACACCGCCCTCAACGCCGCCAGAGACAGCCCGAGAAGGCGTGACGGGATCACGTGCTGAAGGCCCACACACGGACACGCTCGCAAGCGCAGCGGCACGCGCGCACGTGCCACCCCTCCCTCACCGGCATGCGAGAGAGGAGGGTGGGGGGAGAGGGGCAAGGTGCACGGGAGAGCACGGGCCTGCTCACACGCCGCGTACGCACAGCGGCATGGCCCGATAGCGAGGGTGCGTGCCATCGCGCCGCGTGCACCGAGCCTCACCACGCAGCGCAGTAGAGCGCCGCCGCACGCGCATCCCCGCATGGCACCCACGAGGGCGCCCACGTGCTCCCCATCCTCCAGCTTCCCCGTCGCACCTGGCGGAGGCGCCAGTCAGGGTTCGACGGCGTGCCGCTGACTACGGCACACCACCGCTGCTGCAAAGACTGCCCGAGCGCGCGTGCCAGCGGAAGCGTCAGTGACGAAGCCGCCGATGGCAGCGGCGCAAGGGGCGCGGCAAGGCGTGCCGGCGCAGCCCACACCAGGCGCCTGCGCACCGCGCCGATGCCCCCCGCCAGCTCTGACCGCCTCCGCAGCACCGGCCCACACCGCCAAAACAGAGCACCGCTATCGCAGCCCGTTGACGAGGCCCGGGACGGTGCACGCGTGCGTCGCCCACGCGGCAGCAGAGGCTCGCTCGCCCGCCGTGGGGGAGAAGGCGGACCCCGAGGTGCAGCAGCACAGCAGACCGCACGGCAGACGGCGAGTCGCGGACGTCCGCACCCGCTGTTCACGGCGAGCCTCCACCGCCATGCACACATCCGATTGGCGCGGGTGCCGAGTGCTGGTCACAGAGAGCGCGACAGACACGAGCCGGCACGCACACACGCGCCTGCATGCGCACGCCCCCGCGTCCCCGTACACCCGTGCCGGCGCGGCAGCGGGAGAACGCACAAACCGTGCACGATGGGGTGTCTGCGTCCGCGTGTGGCCGTCCGTCTCTCCTGTGGCAGGCGGGGGTGAGAGGGCAGCGAGGGCGTCGCGCCGAGGGGGAGCGGAGGCACCACGGATAAGAGGGGTCCGCCTCACCTGAGCAGCACTGCACCCCACACCCACACCCTGCGGCATGCCATTGCTGCTGCTGCTCCTCCAGCAGCCGTGCTCGCAGGCCGTGGGCACGCATCCTCAGCGCAGCAGCGCATCACAACACGCGGCAGGAGCGGGGGACAGAGCGCACGCCACCGAAGTGCCCGAGCAACAAGGTGCCGGAGAGCGGGGCCGCAAAGAAGAAGTCGCACCAAGACACCATACACGCTGCCTTGTGTGTGCGCCGCAGCAGCCGTGGGTGCGCCGCTCTCACGTGCAACGAGGCAGCGAGGGAGGGCGAGCCCGGCAGCCACACGCGCAGACGGACATCAACGAGAGGGAGGAGGAGAGCCAACACAACACAAACGGAAAAGAAGCGGCGGGGCGGGCGCACGAGTGCACAGCAGCGCAAGGCGCGCCAGCGCCGCCATCGCGTGCTCGAGGGGGGACGCGGAGGCGAGGGAAGGCGTGCGGGCTGTCGGTCCGAAGTCGATGCCCGCGTCGCCCCGGGTGCCGCACACCCGCACATGGCCGCACAAACCCCGCGGCCCTTGCCCCTCGGCTATCGCCCTCCCCCTCTCTCCAGCTGCTGCCCCGCTCCACACCCGCACACGTTCCGCCTCCATCAGCCCACAAGCACGCACGCGGGCAACAGAGAGTCAGGGCAGAGGAGCGACACCGCGAGAGCAGCAGCACCACCACGCACACAACAGCTGCTGCCGCCACTCCGCTCGACGCGGCCGCAGCGCCGCCATCGCAGTACACCAGGCACGTCCTCTCGTCCGTCAGGAAGTAGTCCTCACGGCACCTGGCGCACCTCGCAGCGGAGTCCCCCTCGCACACCTCACACCCATCCACATCGCACTCCGTCTAGGGAGCGGGCGCAGGAGTAGGCGTGTTTGTTGGGGTAGCAGTGGTGGTGGGTTCAGTCGTGCGGCAGTCGTTACCGAGCCTGCAGTCCCTGCCCTTGTGCTCGTCCTCGATTCTTACAAGGAGACCAGCATTCTTGCCCCACGAGTCCGGCACACACCCGCAGAAGTGGTTGCCCCTCAGTCCGACAAGACGCAGCCTTGGCATCGCAGACCACTCGGGCGGCAGACTGCCGGACAGGTCGCAGTGCTCCAGCTGCAGGTTCTCGGCACTCAACATCCTGCTCCACTCGGGCGGCAGCCTGCCGGAGACCTGAGTACCCTCCAGATCAAGGGTTCTCAGCGATGTCAGTGAGCTCCACTGGGGCGGCAGACTGCCGGAGACCTGAGTACCCTCCAGATAGAGATTGGTCAGCGATTTCATCCCTCTCCATTCCGTGGGCAGACTGCCGGAGAGCTGAGTACCCTCCAGATAGAGATTGGTCAGCGATTTCATCTCACCCCATCCTGGGGGCAGCGCGCCGGAGACCTGAGTACCCTCCAGATTAAGAGTTCTCAGCGATTTCATCTCACTCCATCCTGGAGGCAGCGTGCCGGAGACCTGAGTACCCTCCAGCTCGAGATTGGTCAGCGATTTCATCTCACTCCATCCCGGGGGCAGTGTGCCGGAGACCTGAGTACCCTCCAGATTAAGAGTTCTCAGCGATTTTATCGAGCTCCATCCTGGGGGCAGCGTGCCGGAGACCTGAGTACCCTCCAGCTCGAGATTGGTCAGCGATTTCATCTCACTCCATCCCGGGGGCAGTGTGCCGGAGACCTGAGTACCCTCCAGATTAAGAGTTCTCAGCGATGCCATCGAGACCCACTGGGGCGGCAGACTGCCGGAGACCTGAGTACCCTCCAGCTCGAGATTGGTCAGCGATTTCATCTCACTCCATCCCGGGGGCAGTGTGCCGGAGACCTGAGTACCCTCCAGATTAAGAGTTCTCAGCGATTTTATCGAGCTCCACTCGGGCGGCAGCGTGCCGGTGATGTCGCCTGCAGCAACGATCTCCAGCTCAAGCAATGACGTCACCCGGCTCCACTCAGCCGGCAGCGTACCGCTCAGCTGCAGTTGCCTCAGCACCAGCTTCTGTAAATTAGGCAGCCAGCTCCACAAAGAAGGCAGGCTGCCGGTGAGGTGCCTGCAATCTCTCACAGTCAATTCACGTAAACGAACCATCAAGCCCCATGAGGCGGGCAGTGTACCGCTCACGCCGCAGCCCGACAACGTAACGGAGAGCAGTCCTCCCAGTTGGCTCCAGCTGTCCGGCAGCGTCCCGCTCAGCAGTGGCATATTCCAGAACCCCAGGTCCCGGATCATGACGTGCCTGTAGTCGACGTTCACAGGTATCTCCGGCAGCGTGCCGGCATACGTCGAAACATTGAGACCTACGAAGACGTTGACTGACACGCACGCTACGTGGTCCCACGAGCAGAAGTCGTTGCCCGTCCACTTCTTCTCAAGCTCAGGGATCGCACGCCCAAACGCCTGCAGCACCGCCAGCGTGTGCGTCCGCTGCTCCTCAGTGAAGTTGCCCGTCCCATCAGCACGCGCCACCGGCGCACTGCTCGTGCACAGCAGCAGCGCCACCGCAGCGGCGAGCGTCGCCGCCAGCACCAGCCGACGCACGCACTGCGCCATTCGCAGCCAGGGTCACGAGCAGAGCGGGGCGGCAGCAGGTCCGTGGGCGGGATTGCTCGGGCGTCGGTGTCTGCTGAGCTTACCAGGCAGAGCGAGGGGGCCGACACGTCGTACGTAGCCTCGTGCGGGGGAGAGAGGCGAGCAGCGGGGCGCAGCGACTGGGCAGGGTCCGTAGAGCTGTCACAGCAGCAGCAGCGAGGCGAGGGGTAGTGTGGATGCGCACGTACGTCTGCGTGTCCGTGAAGGTTGGCCGAGGTGACAACGAAGGATAGAGAGGGAGGGAGAGGGAGGGAGCGGTGCACATGAGGAGGAGGGGAGGGGCAGGGAGGGGCGAGCCATACGCAGCGCGGAGCTCCGCACAGACCAGCGGCGTGGAGTGGGCGGCCAGCGAAACAGAGAGCATGACCAGCGGGCGGGTGCGCCCCCGTCCGCCCGTCCGCTCCGTCTGGTCGGTCGCTGCGGCTCCCCCTCACTCCCGTGCGTGTGCGTGGCGCGGCCCCTGCACAGACACCGCAGCGCCAGCGGCAGCAGCACCAGAGCGCGCGCACACACGCGTGGGGGCGGTGGGCAAGCGTGCTGACAACACGGAGCAGTCGAGCCCGCATGGGGGAGAGAGGCGAGCGCCCATGCGCAGCCCCACCAGCCACCGCATACCATTGTCATGCACGTCACACAGAGAGAGAGAGAGAGAAGGATGTGCGAGGCAGCTGCAGCCGCGCCGTCGCTGTGCACGCCGCCGCACACGCCTCCGCTCAGCACGCAGCCGCGTAGCAAACCAGACAAGGGACACCCGCAACGCCACCGCGACGGCGGCACGGGCGGCAGCGCGGCATCGGGACACCCTCCATCGGCACGCACAGCCTCACCGGCATCCGTTCGCCTCCCCCTCCCTCCGCAGCTGCTCGTCAGCACAGGCGGTCAGGGGAGCCGACGCGCGTGCATGGCTCTGGCGGGGCGGGCGGCGTTGCCCATGTCTCCGGGCATGCGCTGAGAGAGACACACGTGCACGTGTGTGGCGCGGGGCGGGGAGGAGGAGAGGGAGGAGGCGCACCGCGAAGGGAAGCGAGGGGGCGCGCAGCACACCAGCAGGCAGAGGCAGATGTCACGGGCGGCGAGGCACGCAAGCAGCGCACCGGGCGCGGGCGGCGGTGCGGGAGGCCGGGGAGAGCGAGACGGGGAGGGACATGCGGGCCTGTGTGGCTGCATGCGCCCGCTGCACGGCCAGCAAGAGAGGCACACGCGCACGCGCACAGACGCACGCACGTGTATGTGTGGGTGCGTGCGCGATGCCCCGAGGCCTGCCGAGAGACACGCAAGGACGCGTAGAGGAGACGGAAGGCAGGGGATCGGCACCGTCGGCAGTCGCGCATCAGCGGGAGCAGATCGCAGGGCAGGGAGAGGGTGACGGCGCACGATCGTCCACCGCGCCGCGCCCCTTCACCCAGCGTGCACCCATCGCCGCCTCTCGCGTTCCGCAGCGGCCGCCGCCTCCGCCTCCCATTGCCCGAGCCGCTACGAGCTCAGCAGCGCATGCCAACCAGGAGACGCGGGAGGCGGCGAGCCGAGACGAGTGAGGGAAGGCGGAGGACGGTCCGTTGGCACACATGCGCAAGCGGCGCGACGCAGGGCAGCCCTATCGCCGCCGTCGCACCCGCACCGGCCCGCCTAATGCCACGGCGAATGCTGGTCTTGCAAGGCACCAGAGGGGAGCGGAGGTGCCGCGCAGACGGTGCCGGCGGGGCGCCAGCAGCAGGCGCGTGGCGGGCGGCGGCCAAACTCCCAAAGGACAGAGAGACGAGGCAGCACCCGTGCCGAGCGTGCCTCGCCGTCGTCACACCCACCCCTCCCGCCGCCGCCATGAGCACGCGCGCACACCGTAACCGAGAGGCGCCTCACCACCGCGCCCCTCCCCCTCGCTCTCCCCATCACGCGCCCCTGCGCCACACACGGGCCCGCTGCCCACTGCTCTGGCGCCCGAGCTCCGGCTGCGGCCAGATGGCAGCGGCGGGCCCGGCGCGCACCTCATCGGCCGGCAACCCGTCGGCAGAGGCGCCTTCGGCCCGCTCGGCGCGCCGCTCGTGTCGCCAAACAGCCTGCGATGCCGCGCCATCGCCTCGCTCAGCGACTGCTCACACGCAGCATTGTGCGCCGCTTCAGCTGCGCGGGCTGCACCGGCGTCCGCGTCCTCGTACCTCCCGTACGGCGCCTCCTTCGGCGCCGCCTCGTAGTGCGCCGCCGGGTGCGCTGGCGGGCCGCCCTCGTTCCCCTCGAAGCACAGTCCGTCGTTGAACGCTACGTGGAAGGGCAGCGACTCGCCGGGCTTGCGGCCCGACGCCCACAAATGCCGCCATTCCGCCCGCCGCCCATCGCGCGGCTCCACGTACTCGCTGGCCTGAACAAGGTCGTACTCGGGGTCCTCGCTCGGGTCCGTCTCCTTGCCGTGTCGGACCCGCTCGCGGAACCGCGCCTTCGCACGCTCCACCGCCCCCTCAAAGTCCCTCGGGCGGATCTTGCCCGGGTACGACCACGGCTCCTGCACCGCCTCCGTCCGCTTCACCATCTCCCACTCCCTGTCCTCCCCCTCCATGATGCGGCGCAGCACCTCCTCCTCCGCCTCGTCGCAGCGCAGGAGGTGGCCCTGCTGGAAGCCGTACCCCTCAGCGCGTCCGTGCTGGTCTGACCCGCCATGGTAAAGGTGAGAGAAGGGGCACCGCGGGTACGCCTCCCACTTGCCCGTGGGGCCCATCATATCGTAGTGGTACCTGTACCGGAACGCGCGGTTGCCGTGCTCGTCCACCGACTCGTCCCACCGCAGCAGCATCGGCGGCGGTCGCGGGAACATCTCCAGCGGGTCGTCCGGCTCCCTCGGCTGCCAGTCCTCGATGCGGAACAGCTCGTCGGCGTCCATGTACCAGTGTCCGACAATGTCGCCCTGCACGTTCGCCACGTGCCACCGGAACGGCGACGTGCTCTTCGTGTTGTACAGCAGTGGATCGCAGTAGCTGCCAGGCACCACGCCGTACGCGGACAGCGGCGCGAAGCACACCTGCTCGAGACGCTGCTGGTGCAGGTAGCCCTCCTGCATCGGCGACACCCACTCCTCATCCCACGCGTACAGCATCCATGCGCGGTGCCGCATCTGGCGCCACAGCCGCAGCAGCCGGCCAGGCCTCACGTTCCTGAAGGTTGTCCGCGGGGCGCTCGCGTCGTCCTCCTCCGCGGCCCACACAGCAGCAGCGGCGTGGCGCGGAACAGCTTGCTAGGGGCACAGCGCAGCATCACCAGGCAGCGGGCTGCACGAGGAGGGAGCGCGACGCACACGCGTCAGCCACCCCTGCACGCACAAAGGCACGTGCGCGCACGACCCCCCACGAAGAGCGCAGACAAGCGGCGACGGGCGCGGCGCTGCCCTGTTCTCGGCAGCCTTGCGTGTGCGTGTGTGCGTGTGTGTGTGTGCGTGTGTGTGTGTGCGTGTGTGTGTGTGTGTGTGTGTGTGCGTGTGTGTGTGTGCGTGTGTGTGTGCGTGTGCGTGTGTGTGTGTGTGTGTGTGTGTGTGTGTGTGCGTGTGTGTGTGTGCGTGTGTGCGTGTGTGTGTGTGCGTGTGTGTGTGTGTGTGCGTGTGTGTGTTCACGCGCGCAGAGCTGTGCGACGCGGCACGAGCCCCTCGATGCAGATAATAACGATGAGCGGCAGAGCAGTGGCCAAGTGCGTCGCAGTGGGCGCAAGCATCAAGCACGGTTCAAGACAGCAGCACGGGCACATGCTACGGACCGCAGGGACGCCGGTGACCCCGAGAGCAGGGAACGGGGAGGAGGGGGGGGAACACCACCCCCGCACCACAGCTGCCACCCTAACGAGCCCCGCCGAGTCGGCGGAGGGGGGAGGTGGCGCACGCTGTCGAGGACAGCAAAGAGGGGCAGGGAGAGAGCGGAGCACCTGTGCGAGATGTGCAGCGGGAGGAGAGGAGCGAGGCAGGGCGCAGCTCGGCCGTTGGGTGCTGTCGGGTCTCCTCCTCGCCGTCGGTGTGCGCGCATGTTCGTGCGCGCCATGGGCGCATGTGGCAGCAGGCGCACTGCTGGCGACGGCGCTGTCCTCCCTGTGAATGAGTGGTGCGCTGGGCACAGACGGGGACATACACATGCACGCAGCCGGGTAGGCAGTGCGCAGGGCTCAGGCGCGGCGGAGGAGAAGGGCAGGCAGAGAGAGAAGATGTCTGGGCAGGCAGGGAGAGGAGCATCGGTGGGGAGAGACGGCACGCACGCGTGTCCAGAGGCCCGCGCTGCGCACCACCGTCGCGACAGCATCCGCGCGCGGTCCTCGCCACAACGCCCACCGTCATCGGCGTTACCACAACACGTTTCCCCCTCCCACAGCACGGGTCGGGGTCACGGGGCCAAGCAGCTCTCGTTTGTTGACTCGAAGGGGAAACAGAGAAACAGAGAAATAGAGAAATAGGGGAGGGCCGCTGCCCACCTCCGCACGGCCACCACCCGGCGCCAGCCGCCAGCGCGCCCAGAGCGAGTGGCAAGCACAGGAGAGGCGGGCAAGAGAGCGTGACGCGACACACGCGTGCTGGCACACACGGATACACGCACACGCCTACGCACGGCACGCAGTCGGCTGTATACATCGATACGCATGTCTACATGTACATGCGTACCCTAAAACCTGTCTGTCGGCGTACACGCACATATTTGTAAGGTGGTGCACTGACACACATAAGCGTGTACGCGCACACCTGCACGCATACCCGCTTCCCTACACGTGTATATCCATCCACGCATGCATGCACCCCCCCCCACGGCATTGAACGAAGAGAATGAGGGAGTAGAGAGTGGCAGGGAGGAGGGGCACCGATGTCCCTTTCACACGGCCATGCGCACATCTACGGATTGTGGGAGGCAGCGGGAGGGCGGCACACCAGAGCAAGCAAGGACATACATGGAAGAGGCGGTGCGTGCTGGCACACACACACACACACACGGAGACGCACTGTGAGAAGACAATCACAGTAAGGCTGAAGTCTGAGAGGCGGCACACGCGAACGCGGCTCTGCGGACGAGGCGCCGAGGCAACGCGAAGAGACGGTCCAACGAGATGTGCAACAGACAGGGCCTACACGGGAGGAGGGAGGAGCGAGGCCGAAGGGGGATCGGCTCGGCGCTCCATGAAAGGGGGGAGGCACAGCGGCATATCCCTCGTCTGCGCACCGCACGGCAGAGGAGGGGAGACCGCAGTGCGGGGGAGGGGGGAGAAGAGAGAAGACAAGCGAACGGAAAGAGAAAGAGGAGAGAGCGCACGGCAGTGCGCAGCACAAGAAGCAGCGCGCGCAGACGCGTGGAAGAGAGTGCGACGCTGCTCCGAGGGAGGGGCACACCGCCCTCAACGCCGCCAGAGACAGCCCGAGAAGGCGTGACGGGATCACGTGCTGAAGGCCCACACACGGACACGCTCGCAAGCGCAGCGGCACGCGCGCACGTGCCACCCCTCCCTCACCGGCATGCGAGAGAGGAGGGTGGGGGGAGAGGGGCAAGGTGCACGGGAGAGCACGGGCCTGCTCACACGCCGCGTACGCACAGCGGCATGGCCCGATAGCGAGGGTGCGTGCCATCGCGCCGCGTGCACCGAGCCTCACCACGCAGCGCAGTAGAGCGCCGCCGCACGCGCATCCCCGCATGGCACCCACGAGGGCGCCCACGTCCTCCCCATCCTCCAGCTTCCCCGTCGCACCTGGCGGAGGCGCCAGTCAGGGTTCGACGGCGTGCCGCTGACTCCGGCACACCACCGCTGCTGCAAAGACGGCCCGAGCGCGCGTGCCAGCGGCAGCGTCAGCGACGAAGCCGCCGATGGCAGCGGCGCAAGGGGCGCGGCAAGGCGTGCCGGCGCAGCCACACCAGGCGCCTGCGCACCGCGCCGATGCCCCCCGCCAGCTCTGACCGCCTCCGCAGCACCGGCCCACACCGCCAAAACAGAGCACCGCTATCGCAGCCCGTTGACGAGGCCCGGGACGGTGCACGCGTGCGTCGCCCACGCGGCAGCAGAGGCTCGCTCGCCCGCCGTGGGGGAGAAGGCGGACCCCGAGGTGCAGCAGCACAGCAGACCGCACGGCAGACGGCGAGTCGCGGACGTCCGCACCCGCTGTTCACGGCGAGCCTCCACCGCCATGCACACATCCGATTGGCGCGGGTGCCGAGTGCTGGTCACAGAGAGCGCGACAGACACGAGCCGGCACGCACACACGCGCCTGCATGCGCACGCCCCCGCGTCCCCGTACACCCGTGCCGGCGCGGCAGCGGGAGAACGCACAAACCGTGCACGATGGGGTGTCTGCGTCCGCGTGTGGCCGTCCGTCTCTCCTGTGGCAGGCGGGGGTGAGAGGGCAGCGAGGGCGTCGCGCCGAGGGGGAGCGGAGGCACCACGGATAAGAGGGGTCCGCCTCACCTGAGCAGCACTGCACCCCACACCCACACCCTGCGGCATGCCATTGCGGCTGCTGCTCCTCCAGCAGCCGTGCTCGCAGGCCGTGGGCACGCATCCTCAGCGCAGCAGCGCATCACAACACGCGGCAGGAGCGGGGGACAGAGCGCACGCCACCGAAGTGCCCGAGCAACAAGGTGCCGGAGAGCGGGGCCGCAAAGAAGAAGTCGCACCAAGACACCATACACGCTGCCTTGTGTGTGCGCCGCAGCAGCCGTGGGTGCGCCGCTCTCACGTGCAACGAGGCAGCGAGGGAGGGCGAGCCCGGCAGCCACACGCGCAGACGGACATCAACGAGAGGGAGGAGGAGAGCCAACACAACACAAACGGAAAAGAAGCGGCGGGGCGGGCGCACGAGTGCACAGCAGCGCAAGGCGCGCCAGCGCCGCCATCGCGTGCTCGAGGGGGGACGCGGAGGCGAGGGAAGGCGTGCGGGCTGTCGGTCCGAAGTCGATGCCCGCGTCGCCCCGGGTGCCGCACACCCGCACATGGCCGCACAAACCCCGCGGCCCTTGCCCCTCGGCTATCGCCCTCCCCCTCTCTCCAGCTGCTGCCCCGCTCCACACCCGCACACGTTCCGCCTCCATCAGCCCACAAGCACGCACGCGGGCAACAGAGAGTCAGGGCAGAGGAGCGACACCGCGAGAACAGCAGCACCACCACGCACACAACAGCTGCTGCCGCCACTCCGCTCGACGCGGCCGCAGCGCCGCCATCGCAGTACACCAGGCACGTCCTCTCGTCCGTCAGGAAGTAGTCCTCACGGCACCTGGCGCACCTCGCAGCGGAGTCCCCCTCGCACACCTCACACCCATCCACCTCGCACTCCATCTAAGGAGCGGGCGCAGGAGTAGGCGTGTTTGTTGGGGTAGCAGTGGTGGTGGGTTCAGTCGTGCGGCAGTCGTTACCGAGCCTGCAGTCCCTGCCCTTGTGCTCGTCCTCGATTCTTACAAGGAGACCAGCATTCTTGCCCCACGAGTCCGGCACACACCCGCAGAAGTGGTTGCCCCTCAGTCCGACAAGACGCAGCCTTGGCATCGCAGACCACTCGGGCGGCAGACTGCCGGACAGGTCGCAGTGCTCCAGCTGCAGGTTCTCGGCACTCAACATCCTGCTCCACTCGGGCGGCAGCCTGCCGGAGACCTGAGTACCCTCCAGATCAAGGGTTCTCAGCGATGTCAGTGAGCTCCACTGGGGCGGCAGACTGCCGGAGACCTGAGTACCCTCCAGATAGAGATTGGTCAGCGATTTCATCCCTCTCCATTCCGTGGGCAGACTGCCGGAGAGCTGAGTACCCTCCAGATAGAGATTGGTCAGCGATTTCATCTCACCCCATCCCGGGGGCAGTGTGCCGGAGACCTGAGTACCCTCCAGATTAAGAGTTCTCAGCGATTTCATCTCACTCCATCTTGGGGGCAGCGTGCCGGAGACCTGAGTACCCTCCAGCTCGAGACTGGTCAGCGATTTCATCTCACTCCATCCCGGGGGCAGTGTGCCGGAGACCTGAGTACCCTCCAGATTAAGAGTTCTCAGCGATGCCATCGAGACCCACTCGGGCGGCAGACTGCCGGAGACCTGAGTACCCTCCAGATTAAGAGTTCTCAGCGATTTTATCGAGCTCCATCCTGGGGGCAGCGTGCCGGAGACCTGAGTACCCTCCAGCTCGAGATTGGTCAGCGATTTCATCTCACTCCATCCCGGGGGCAGTGTGCCGGAGACCTGAGTACCCTCCAGATTAAGAGTTCTCAGCGATTTTATCGAGCTCCACTCGGGCGGCAGCGTGCCGGTGATGTCGCCTGCAGCAACGATCTCCAGCTCAAGCAGTGACGTCACCCGGCTCCACTCAGCCGGCAGCGTACCGCTCAGCTGCAGTTGCCTCAGCACCAGCTTCTGTAAATTAGGCAGCCAGCTCCACAAAGAAGGCAGGCTGCCGGTGAGGTGCCTGCAATCTCTCACAGTCAATTCACGTAAACGAACCATCAAGCCCCATGAGGCGGGCAGTGTACCGCTCACGCCGCAGCCCGACAACGTAACGGAGAGCAGTCCTCCCAGTTGGCTCCAGCTGTCCGGCAGCGTCCCGCTCAGCAGTGGCATATTCCAGAACCCCAGGTCCCGGATCATGACGTGCCTGTAGTCGACGTTCACAGGTATCTCCGGCAGCGTGCCGGCATACGTCGAAACATTGAGACCTACGAAGACGTTGACTGACACGCACGCTACGTGGTCCCACGAGCAGAAGTCGTTGCCCGTCCACTTCTTCTCAAGCTCAGGGATCGCACGCCCAAACGCCTGCAGCACCGCCAGCGTGTGCGTCCGCTGCTCCTCAGTGAAGTTGCCCGTCCCATCAGCACGCGCCACCGGCGCACTGCTCGTGCACAGCAGCAGCGCCACCGCAGCGGCGAGCGTCGCCGCCAGCACCAGCCGACGCACGCACTGCGCCATTCGCAGCCAGGGTCACGAGCAGAGCGGGGCGGCAGCAGGTCCGTGGGCGGGATTGCTCGGGCGTCGGTGTCTGCTGAGCTTACCAGGCAGAGCGAGGGGGCCGACACGTCGTACGTAGCCTCGTGCGGGGGAGAGAGGCGAGCAGCGGGGCGCAGCGACTGGGCAGGGTCCGTAGAGCTGTCACAGCAGCAGCGAGGTGAGGGGTAGTGTGGATGCGCACGCACGTCTGCGTGTCCGTGAAGGTTGGCCGAGGTGACAACGAAGGATAGAGAGGGAGGGAGAGGGAGGGGGAGGGAGGGAGCGGTGCTTATGAGGAGGAGGCGAGGGGAAGGGAGGGGCAGGGAGGGGCGAGCCATACGCAGCGCGGAGCTCCGCACAGACCAGCGGCGTGGAGTGGGCGGCCAGCGAAACAGAGAGCATGACCAGCGGGCGGGTGCGCCCCCGTCCACCCGTCCGCTCCGTCTGGTCAGTCGCTGCGGCTCCCCCTCACTCCCGTGCGTGCGTGTGTGCGTGCGTGCGTGCGCGCTGAGCTGTGCGACGCGGCACGAGCTCCTCGATGCAGATAATAATGATGAGCGGCAGGGCAGTGGCCAAGTGCGTCGCAGTGGGTGCAAGCACCAAGCACGGTTCAAGACAGCAGCACGGGCAGCACGACCACGCGCTACGGATGGTAGGGACGCCAGTGACGCCGAGAGGGGGAGGCAGAAACACCACCCCCGCACCACAGCCGCCACTGCGGCTGCGCCTGCCCGCACGGACTGGTGCCCGTTGTGGCTACAGGGGCGATGCCTTCAGCCACGCCAGCCTGGGCGTGTGCGGGTGTCAGCCCTCGCCAGCGTACGCGAGAGTCGACGAGAACAGAGGAAAAGCAAACGCAGTGCAACGACGCGCAAGACGCCGGCCCCGCCCACGGACGGGTGTGTGCGCACACGAGGCGGGGGGGATGCGGCAGCACCGGCCCGCTCGCCATGCGCAGGCAGCAGCGGCACCAGGCACAGGGGGAACGGCACCACACAGGGAAAGAGCCGAAGGCCCGCAGCAGCACAGGCAAGGCCGCCGTTGTGGCTCACGTGTGCCGGTCGCTGCTCGGTGGGGCGGGAGAGACCGGCGAGGGGCACTCGCTTGCTCGCCTCCCATCACCGATGGGAGGTGAAGCGGGGACAAGAGAGCAGGCAGTGGCGGGGCATCCCCTCTGCCCATGAGGCCCCACCGCTGCATGGGCGCGCTGTCCACGCGCAGTGGGGGTGTGGAAGCACAGGACACCAAACCCTCATGAGTGCCGATGTCGCTCGCCGCCCGCATGCGTGTGCAGCCGCATATGGCAGGTGGGGAGAGGGGCGAGTGCCAGGCAACACTCGGGGTGGCGATGTCTGCAACAGCGCGAGCAGCTCCACTTCGACGCGTCCATCCCTCCGTCCTGCAACAGCAGGCCGACGCCGCGCCACACCCCGCACCAGGCCCCGCGCGCGGCCCCTCGCACAGCCTCTGCCCACCCATCCGCCACGCAGGTCGCCCCACAGCAGCGCACACCGTGCCGGCAGCCACCTGGCGCGTCCGCCTCGGCGTGGCCCAGGCACCCCACCAGCAGGCAGCACGGGCCGGGCGGGAGACGCCCGAGCCCCGTTGACCCCTCGCCCAGCATGCGGGCAGCACAAGCGCGCCCACTGCCGCACGTCGCTCCGGCGCCGCGCCATCCACGACCTCACTGCCCACACCGGTGGCGACGCACCGCCCTCGCCTCCCCCCGGCGCCGTAGGGGCCTAGCCCTTCCGCCACCAGAAGCGGTCCCGTATGCGCAGGGATGAGGGGAGAGGGGGGAGGGGCCGCTCCGCCTCCCCACACAGAGAGTGCGGCGCCACTGGATGCCGCGCACTGGGGTGCCCCCCTGTCACCAGCATCGTCACGTATGCGGCGGGGAGAAAGGAGCGACTACATGACGCGCATCGCAACGAGCGGGGGTGCGGACGCTGACCACTGTCGCATGTGGGTGGGGGACGCGGCAGATCATTGAGGGCCCAGCACCTCCGTGAGGTCTCCGCTCCGTCCCCACAGCTCGCACTCGGTGCAGTGCGTAGGTGCGGCCCCCTTCGCCTCACCTCCCCGTGCGCACCGCCCACACCCCTGCGGACAGCACAGGCACCACGTTCTCCCTCGGCCTCGCTGTGCGTGCCTCTCCCCCATCGCCCAGTCCACCCACGAGCGCCGGCACCCGGATGCACGGCCGACGTGTGCCAGCAGGGGAGAACGCTCGCACACACGCCGTCACCACCGAGGTGAGAGCACGCCCTCGCCGCACACGATGCGGCCGCAGGGAGGAGGGAGGAGGGATGGGGTGCGCCGTGCCGAGTCCGGCCAGCCAACAAGCCACCAGCACGCTCGCACGCAAGCAAGCCAAGCAGAAGCCATTCCCGGCCTCACTCCACACACCGATACGCGCCGTGTCTCAACGCAGCGGTGCGGCCTGCGACGCGGCGGCGCAGAAGGGAGGCTGGCCACAGTAGCCGCGCACACACGCACACAGACGGGCTCCAGCGCGCTCCACCGGCATCGGGGGCGGGAGGGATAGCTGCACCTGTCCCCACACACGCGGCCGCCCTCACGCGCACAGCACGCAGCAGAGGCGACGCCGTCCCCTTCCCCACACACCCTTGTTCGCCCACCCTGCACGGCACACGCAGTGCTTCGCGCCGCGATGGCGAGGCCAGTCGTGCGCCCACGCCACACCTACGGAGCGCCACCCTCCGTCCTCGGCTTCCCCTCGGCGAGCATAGCCAGCAAGGGGAGCGTGTCCTTCCGCTGCCCAGCCTTCTCCAGTCGCGGCCGCCTGTCGCCTCGTGCCCAGCTCGCCGCCGTCGCCGAGCCGCTCGCCGATGTCTATGGACGCTGCGGCTGTCGGCGAGCAGGCTGGCGCCGCTGCGCCATCGGCTAGACCGCAGGCCACCGCAAGAGCCGCGCGCAGCCGGCCCGGCACGTACTCGGCCACCACCCAACACGCAACAGCCATGGCGACCCCCACGCACGCCTCGGCGGGCGCAGCCGACGCGCTCTACTTGCCTCGTCAGACACCCCACCGCCACGGACTCGGATGGCCCGTGGTGCACAGCGTCGCGGCTGTCAACGGACACACCACAGGATGCCGTCTGCGCAGAGACGCTGCAGCCGACTTCACGGGCCTCGCACAGCCGCCGCAGCACGCCGTCGGACTCAGGCACGCCCAGGCAGCCCGCCCGTGAGGCGTGGCAGAGCACAAGGACGACGTCGTCGGCCGCGACCGCGGGTCAGCAGTCCAGCCGTGCGGGCCCCCGCACCCCACGGGCGTGTCTCATCCGCTCCACCCCAGGCGGAAAGCTCTGCCGTCAGCGGCGCACACGCGGACCTCGGCGACCGCCAGTCCTCGCCGCCACCGCGCACACCGCCGAGCGCGGACACAAGCGCGTTCGCCACCGGCGCCGCGGCCTCGCAGCCAGCAGCGGTGGCGGAGGTGCGAGCTGAGAAGACCACGCCCCCGGCCCGGTACAGGTCTGCCGCTGGCACGAAGGTGCGCGCCACGCGGTCGCAGCGCTGTGCATCGCCGAGCAGCTCATCGTGCGCAGAGAAGGTCAGGTCCAACGGGGTCGCGGCCAGCAGCTCGCCAGCACCGACGGTGCTCGGGACACCGCGCCCCTTCACAGGCCAGCGCTGCGCACAGCCGCTTGGCGGGGCGTGCGCCAGCGCCGCGTGCAGCAGCGAGAACGAGGCATGCGCCGGGCACGGCAGCGTCGGCGTGCGCGTCCTCGCCACGGCGCACACGATGGGATCGCGCACGACGAAGCACAGGAACGGCTGGCCGTGACGAGGGCGGGACAGCCGCACGACGCCGGCGCCCATCATGCGCTGCGACAGCAGGGGCGCCGTGCCCACCGCTGACCGGTCCGGACGCGGTGCGGGCAGGAGAAGCGCATCGGCATCGCCTGTCGTGGCACACGCCACGCGGGGGGCACAGGTGCGAGCGCACACGCAAGCGCTGCTGCGGCCACTTCGGGCGCACGCCTCCGCATCTCGGCAAGACGTCGCGGCGCGGTTGCGGCGGCACGGCAGGGAGGGCACTGAAGCAAGAGCTTCACAGCACAGGGCGCAGCTCGAGCGATGGGTGCTGTCGGGTCTCCCCTCGCCGTCGGTGTGCGCGCATGTTCGTGCGCGCCATGGGCGCATGTGGCAGCAGGCGCACTGCTGGCGACGGCGCTGTCCTCCCTGTGAATGAGTGGTGCGCTGGGCACAGACGGGGACACACACATGCACGCAGCCGGGCAGGCAGTGCGCAGGGCTCAGGCGCGGCGGAGGGGGAGGGCAGGCAGAGAGAGAAGATGTCTGGGCAGGCAGGGAGAGGAGCATCGGTGGGGAGAGACGGCACGCACGCGTGTCCAGAGGCCCGCGCCGCGCACCACCGTCGCGACAGCATCCGCGCGCGGTCCTCGCCACAACGCCCACCGTCATCGGCGTTACCACAACACGTTTCCCCCTCCCACAGCACGGGTCGGGGTCACGGGGCCGAGCAGCTCTCGTTTGTTGACTCGAAGGGGAAACAGAGAAACAGAGAAATAGAGAAATAGGGGAGGGCCGCCGCCCACCTTCCGCACGGCCACCACCCGGCGCCAGCCGCCAGCGCGCCCAGAGCGAGTGGCAAGCACAGAAGAGGCGGGCAAGAGAGCGTGGCGCAGCACGCGGATACACGCACATACATATGTATACACACACACATACATGCCCAAGACTATACAGATGTGCAGATAAAACATGCATACCCACCCTTCTATATATTTGCACATAGAGAGAGAGGGAGACATACCTACTTATAGCTATATATATATATATATATGCACACACACGCACACACGCGCACATATGAATCCACAGAAGGACACATTACTACGCAGACATATACATACAGACGCACACGTACATACAGGCGTGCACGCATCTAGCACCGCCTCCCTCCCTATTCCCTAGATATATATATATATACAACAACCACGTAATAGCACGAAGAGAGTGAGGAAGTAGAGAGTGGCAGGGAGGGGCACCGATGTCCCCTCCACACGGCCATGCGCACAGGCACGGATTGTGGGAGGCAGCGGGAGGGTGGCACACCAGAGCAAGCAAGGACATACATGGAAGAGGCGGTGCGTGCTGGCACACACACACACACGGAGACGCACTGTGAGAAGACAATCACAGTAAGGCCAAAGTCTGAGAGGCGGCACACGCGAACGTGGCTCTGCAGAGAAGACGGTCCAACGAGAGGCAACGCGAAGAGACGGTCCAACGAGATGTGCAACAGACAGGGCCTACACGGGAGGAGGGAGGAGCGAGGCCGAAGGGGGATCGGCTCGGCGCTCCATGAAAGGGGGGAGGCACAGCGGCATATCCCTCGTCTGCGCACCGCACGGCAGAGGAGGGGAGACCGCAGTGCGGGGGAGGGGGGAGAAGAGAGAAGACAAGCGAACGGAAAGAGAAAGAGGAGAGAGCGCACGGCAGTGCACAGCACACTCGCAAGCGCAGCGGCGCGCGCGCACGTGCCACCCCTCCCTCGCCCGCATGCGAGAGAGGAGGGCAGCAGAGAGAGTCGGGGCAGAGGAGCGACACCGCGGGAGCAGCAGCGCCGCATGAGAGCCCCACACACAGCCCACAGCATCAACACGCCGAGAGAGGCAGAGGCACCGAGAGGCAGGAGCGAGGGCACCACTGGCAGCCATGCTCACAGAGACACGCACGCGCACGCCAACGCAGGGGGCGGCGCTGCACGCAAGCACGCAGACAGTCGTGTGCCACGCAGCGGGGGCCGCTGCCTGCGCGCGACAGCAGCAGCGTCCTCACGCCGCCAGCCCCACGCTAAACAGCACAGCCACGCACACAACAGCTGCTGCTGCCACTCCGCTCGACACAGCAGCAACACCGCCATCGTTGTGCTTCAGGCACGTCTTCTCGTCCGTCAGGAAGTAGTCCTCACGGCACCTCGCGCACCTCGCAGCGGAGTCCCCCTCGCACACCTCACACCCATCCACCTCGCACTCCGTCTCTGGTGCAGGAGTCGGCGTGTTTGTTGGGGTAGCAGTGGTCGTGGGTTCAGCCGGTGCCTCAGTGGTGGTTGTGGGTTCAGCCGGTGCCTCAGTGCTGGTCGTTGTCCTTGTGCACTCCTTAGCAGCCAAGCAGTCGCTGCCCTTGTGCTTGTCCTCGATTTGGACAACGAGACCAGCCTTCTTGGCCCACGAGTCCGGCACACACCCGCAGAAGTGGTTGCCGCTCAGTGAGATACCGCGCAGCTTTGGCATCGACGACCACTCAGGCGGCAGACTGCCGGACAGGTCGCAGTGTTCCAGCCAGAAGTATGCGGCCTCCGACATCCCACTCCACTCGGGCGGCAACGTGCCGGAGACCTTTGCGCCATTCAGGTTCAGAAGGCTCAGCGATGTCATCGAGCTCCACTGGGGCGGCAGACTGCCGGAGACTTGAGTTCCCTGCACATACAGGGCGGTCAGCGACGTCATCGACGACCACTGGTGCGGCAGAGTGCCGGAGACCTTTGTGCCATTCAGATTCAGAAGGCTCACCGATGACATCGCGCTCCACTGAGGAGGCAGACTGCCGGAGATCTGAGTGCCCACAAGATCCAGAGCGGTCAGCGACGTCATCGACGACCACTCGTGCGGCAGAGTCCCAGCGACCTTTGTGCCATTGAGATTGAGAAGGCTCAGCGATTTCAGCTCACTCCATCCCGGGGGCAGACTGCCGGAGACCTGAGTATCCCCCAGATCGAGAGTTCTCAGCGATGTCATTGAGCTCCACTGGGGCGGCAGCGTGCCGGAGACCTGAGTACCCAGCAGATCGAGGAAGGTCAGCGATGTCATCGAGCTCCACTGGGGCGGCAGCGTGCCGGAGACATTCACGTAATCCAGATTGAGAAGGCTCAGCGATGTCATTGAGCTCCACTGGGGCGGCACCGTGCCCGAGACCTGAGTGCCCCGCAGATTGAGAAGGCTCAGCGATGTCATCGAGCTCCACTGGAGCGGCAGCGTGCCGGAGACCTTCGTGTATTGCAGATTGATAAAAATCAGCGATTTCATCGAGCTCCACTGGGGCGGCAGCGTCCCGCTCAGCCCCAGCCTCATTTCGGAAAAGTCGAGCTGCTGAATGACAACGTTATTGTAGCTGACGTTATCAGGCACCTCCGGCAGCGTGCCGGCATACGTCGGACTGATTCCCCGTACATTCACACCTATAACATTACACACTATGAACTCCCACGAGCAGAAGTCGTTGCCCGTCCACTTCTTCTCAAGCTCAGGGATCGCACGCCCAAACGCCTGCAGCACCGCCAGCGTGTGCGTCCGCTGCTCCTCAGTGAAGTCGTTCGTCCCAGCAGCACGCGCCACCGGCGCACTGCTCGTGCACAGCAGCAGCGCCACCGCAGCGGCGAGCGTCGCCGCCAGCACCAGCCGACGCACGCACTGCGCCATTCGCAGCCAGGGTCACGAGCAGAGCGGGGCGGCAGCAGGTCCGTGGGCGGGATTGCTCGGGCGTCGGTGTCTGCTGAGCTTACCAGGCAGAGCGAGGGGGCCGACACGTCGTACGTAGCCTCGTGCGGGGGAGAGAGGCGAGCAGCGGGGCGCAGCGACTGGGCAGGGTCCGTAGAGCTGTCACAGCAGCAGCAGCGAGGCGAGGGGTAGTGTGGATACGCACGTACGTCTGCGTGTCCGTGAAGGTTGGCCGAGGTGACAACGAAGGATAGAGAGGGAGGGAGAGGGAGGGAGCGGTGCACATGAGGAGGAGGGGAGGGGCAGGGAGGGGCGAGCCATACGCAGCGCGGAGCTCCGCACAGACCAGCGGCGTGGAGTGGGCGGCCAGCGAAACAGAGAGCATGACCAGCGGGCGGGTGCGCCCCCGTCCACCCGTCCGCTCCGTCTGGTCGGTCGCTGCAGCTCCCCCTCACTCCCGTGCGTGCGCGCAGAGCTGTGCGACGCGGCACGAGCTCCTCGATGCAGATAATAATGATGAGCGGCAGGGCAGTGGCCAAGTGCGTCGCAGTGGGTGCAAGCACCAAGCACGGCTCAAGACAGCAGCACGGGCAGCACGACCACGCGCTACGGATGGTAGGGACGCCAGTGACGCCGAGAACAGAGGAAAAGCAAACGCAGTGCAACGACGCGCAAGACGCCGGCCCCGCCCACGGACGGGTGTGTGCGCACACGAGGCGGGGGGGGATGCGGCAGCACCGGCCCGCTCGCCATGCGCAGGCAGCAGCGGCACCAGGCACAGGGGGAACGGCACCACACAGGGAAAGAGCCGAAGGCCCGCAGCAGCACAGGCAAGGCCGCCGTTGTGGCTCACGTGTGCCGGTCGCTGCTCGGTGGGGCGGGAGAGACCGGCGAGGGGCACTCGCTTGCTCGCCTCGCATCACCGATGGGAGGTGAAGCGGGGACAAGAGAGCAGGCAGTGGCGGGGCATCCCCTCTGCCCATGAGGCCCCACCGCTGCATGGGCGCGCTGTCCACGCGCAGTGGGGGTGTGGAAGCACAGGACACCAAACCCTCATGAGTGCCGATGTCGCTCGCCGCCCGCATGCGTGTGCAGCCGCATATGGCAGGTGGGGAGAGGGGCGAGTGCCAGGCAACACTCGGGGTGGCGATGTCTGCAACAGCGCGAGCAGCTCCACTTCGACGCGTCCATCCCTCCGTCCTGCAACAGCAGGCCGACGCCGCGCCACACCCCGCACCAGGCCCCGCGCGCGGCCCCTCGCACAGCCTCTGCCCACCCATCCGCCACGCAGGTCGCCCCACAGCAGCGCACACCGTGCCGGCAGCCGCCTGGCGCGTCCGCCTCGGCGTGGCCCAGGCACCCCACCAGCAGGCAGCACGGGCCGGGCGGGAGACGCCCGAGCCCCGTTGACCCCTCGCCCAGCATGCGGGCAGCACAAGCGCGCCCACTGCCGCACGTCGCTCCGGCGCCGCGCCATCCACGACCTCACTGCCCACACCGGTGGCGACGCACCGCCCTCGCCTCCCCCCGGCGCCGTAGGGGCCTAGCCCTTCCGCCACCAGAAGCGGTCCCGTATGCGCAGGGATGAGGGGAGAGGGGGGAGGGGCCGCTCCGCCTCCCCACACAGAGAGTGCGGCGCCACTGGATGCCGCGCACTGGGGTGCCCCCCTGTCACCAGCATCGTCACGTATGCGGCGGGGAGAAAGGAGCGACTACATGACGCGCATCGCAACGAGCGGGGGTGCGGACGCTGACCACTGTCGCATGTGGGTGGGGGACGCGGCAGATCATTGAGGGCCCAGCACCTCCGTGAGGTCTCCGCTCCGTCCCCACAGCTCGCACTCGGTGCAGTGCGTAGGTGCGGCCCCCTTCGCCTCACCTCCCCGTGCGCACCGCCCACACCCCTGCGGACAGCACAGGCACCACGTTCTCCCTCGGCCTCGCTGTGCGTGCCTCTCCCCCATCGCCCAGTCCACCCACGAGCGCCGGCACCCGGATGCACGGCCGACGTGTGCCAGCAGGGGAGAACGCTCGCACACACGCCGTCACCACCGAGGTGAGAGCACGCCCTCGCCGCACACGATGCGGCCGCAGGGAGGAGGGAGGAGGGATGGGGTGCGCCGTGCCGAGTCCGGCCAGCCAACAAGCCACCAGCACGCTCGCACGCAAGCAAGCCAAGCAGAAGCCATTCCCGGCCTCACTCCACACACCGATACGCGCCGTGTCTCAACGCAGCGGTGCGGCCTGCGACGCGGCGGCGCAGAAGGGAGGCTGGCCACAGTAGCCGCGCACACACGCACACAGACGGGCTCCAGCGCGCTCCACCGGCATCGGGGGCGGGAGGGATAGCTGCACCTGTCCCCACACACGCGGCCGCCCTCACGCGCACAGCACGCAGCAGAGGCGACGCCGTCCCCTTCCCCACACACCCTTGTTCGCCCACCCTGCACGGCACACGCAGTGCTTCGCGCCGCGATGGCGAGGCCAGTCGTGCGCCCACGCCACACCTACGGAGCGCCACCCTCCGTCCTCGGCTTCCCCTCGGCGAGCATAGCCAGCAAGGGGGGCGTGTCCTTCCGCTGCCCAGCCTTCTCCAGTCGCGGCCGCCTGTCGCCTCGTGCCCAGCTCGCCGCCGTCGCCGAGCCGCTCGCCGATGTCTATGGACGCTGCGGCTGTCGGCGAGCAGGCTGGCGCCGCTGCGCCATCGGCTAGACCGCAGGCCACCGCAAGAGCCGCGCGCAGCCGGACCGGCACGTACTCGGCCACCACCCCAAACGCAACAGCCATGGCGACCCCCACGCACGCCTCGGCGGGCGCAGCCGACGCGCTCTACTTGCCTCGTCAGACACCCCACCGCCACGGACTCGGATGGCCCGTGGTGCACAGCGTCGCGGCTGTCAACGGACACACCACAGGATGCCGTCTGCGCAGAGACGCTGCAGCCGACTTCACGGGCCTCGCACAGCCGCCGCAGCACGCCGTCGGACTCAGGCACGCCCAGGCAGCCCGCCCGTGAGGCGTGGCAGAGCACAAGGACGACGTCGTCGGCCGCGACCGCGGGTCAGCAGTCCAGCCGTGCGGGCCCCCGCACCCCACGGGCGTGTCTCATCCGCTCCACCCCAGGCGGAAAGCTCTGCCGTCAGCGGCGCACACGCGGACCTCGGCGACCGCCAGTCCTCGCCGCCACCGCGCACACCGCCGAGCGCGGACACAAGCGCGTTCGCCACCGGCGCCGCGGCCTCGCAGCCAGCAGCGGTGGCGGAGGTGCGAGCTGAGAAGACCACGCCCCCGGCCCGGTACAGGTCTGCCGCTGGCACGAAGGTGCGCGCCACGCGGTCGCAGCGCTGTGCATCGCCGAGCAGCTCATCGTGCGCAGAGAAGGTCAGGTCCAACGGGGTCGCGGCCAGCAGCTCGCCAGCACCGACGGTGCTCGGGACACCGCGCCCCTTCACAGGCCAGCGCTGCGCACAGCCGCTTGGCGGGGCGTGCGCCAGCGCCGCGTGCAGCAGCGAGAACGAGGCATGCGCCGGGCACGGCAGCGTCGGCGTGCGCGTCCTCGCCACGGCGCACACGATGGGATCGCGCACGACGAAGCACAGGAACGGCTGGCCGTGACGAGGGCGGGACAGCCGCACGACGCCGGCGCCCATCATGCGCTGCGACAGCAGGGGCGCCGTGCCCACCGCTGACCGGTCCGGACGCGGTGCGGGCAGGAGAAGCGCATCGGCATCGCCTGTCGTGGCACACGCCACGCGGGGGGCACAGGTGCGAGCGCACACGCAAGCGCTGCTGCGGCCACTTCGGGCGCACGCCTCCGCATCTCGGCAAGACGTCGCGGCGCGGTTGCGGCGGCACGGCAGGGAGGGCACTGAAGCAAGAGCTTCACAGCACAGGGCGCAGCTCGGCCGTTGGGTGCTGTCGGGTCTCCTCCTCGCCGTCGGTGTGCGCGCATGTTCGTGCGCGCCATGGGCGCATGTGGCAGCAGGCGCACTGCTGGCGACGGCGCTGTCCTCCCTGTGAATGAGTGGTGCGCTGGGCACAGACGGGGACACACACATGCACGCAGCCGGGTAGGCAGTGCGCAGGGCTCAGGCGCGGCGGAGGGGGAGGGCAGGCAGAGAGAGAAGATGTCTGGGCAGGCAGGGAGAGGAGCATCGGTGGGGAAAAACGGCACGCACGCGTGTCCAGAGGCCCGCGCTGCGCACCACCGTCGCGACAGCATCCGCGCGCGGTCCTCGCCACAACGCCCACCGTCATCGGCGTTACCACAACACGTTTCCCCCTCCCACAGCACGGGTCGGGGTCACGGGGCCGAGCAGCTCTCGTTTGTTGACTCGAAGGGGAAACAGAGAAACAGAGAAATAGGGGAGGGCCGCCGCCCACCTTCCGCACGGCCACCACCCGGCGCCAGCCGCCAGCGCGCCCAGAGCGAGTGGCAAGCACAGAAGAGGCGGGCAAGAGAGCGTGGCGCAGCACGCGGATACACGCACATACATATGTATACACACACACATACATGCCCAATACTATACAGATGTGCAGATAAAGCATGCATACCCACCCTTCTATATATTTGCACATAGAGAGAGAGGGAGAGATACCTACTTATATATATATATATATATATATGCACACACACGCACACACACACATATGAATCCACAGAAGGACACATTACTACGCAGACATATACATACAGACGCACACGTACATACAGGTGTGCACGCATCTAGCACCGCCTCCCTCCCTATTTCCTGGATATATATATATATACAACAACCACGTAATAGCACGAAGAGAGTGAGGAAGTAGAAAGTGGCAGGGAGGGGCATCGATGTCGCCTCCACACGGCCATGCGCACAGGCACGGATTGTGGGAGGCAGCGGGAGGGCGGCACACCAGAGCAAGCAAGGACATACATGGAAGAGGCGGTGCGTGCTGGCACACACACACACACACGGAGGCGCACTGTGAGAAGACAATCACAGTAAGGCTGAAGTCTGAGGGGCGGCACACGCGAACGTGGCTCTGCAGAGAAGAAGGTCCAACGAGAGGCAACGCGAAGAGACGGTCCAACGAGATGTGCAACAGACAGGGCCTACACGGGAGGAGCAAGGAGCGAGGCCGAAGGGGGATCGGCTCGGCGCTCCATGAAAGGGGGGAGGCACAGCGGCATATCCCTCGTCTGCGCACCGCACGGCAGAGGAGGGGAGACCGCAGTGCGGGGGAGGGGGGAGAAGAGAGAAGACAAGCGAACGGAAAGAGAAAGAGGAGAGAGCGCACGGCAGTGCGCAGCACACTCGCAAGCGCAGCGGCGCGCGCGCACGTGCCACCCCTCCCTCGCCCGCATGCGAGAGAGGAGGGCAGCAGAGAGAGTCGCGGCAGAGGAGCGACACCGCGGGAGCAGCAGCGCCGCATGAGAGCCCCACACACAGCCCACAGCATCAACACGCAGAGAGAGGCAGAGGCACCGAGAGGCAGGAGCGAGGGCACCACTGGCAGCCATGCTCACAGAGACACGCACGCGCACGCCAACGCAGGGGGCGGCGCTGCACGCAAGCACGCAGACAGTCGTGTGCCATGCAGCGGGGGCCGCTGCCTGCGCGCGACAGCAGCAGCGTGCTCACGCCGCCAGCCCCACGCTGAACAGCACAGCCACGCACACAACAGCTGCTGCCGCCACTCCGCTCGACACAGCAGCAACACCGCCATCGCAGTACACCAGGCACGTCCTCTCGTCCGTCAGGAAGTAGTCCTCACGGCACCTCGCGCACCTCGCAGCGGAGTCCCCCTCGCACACCTCACACCCATCCACCTCGCACTCCGTCTCTGGTGCAGGAGTCGGCGTGTTTGTTGGGGTAGCAGTGGTCGTGGGTTCAGCCGGTGCCTCAGTGGTGGTTGTGGTGGGCAGCTTAGTAGTGCTCGTTATCGTGGTCGGCGGCTTAGTGGTGGTCGTGGTCGTGGTAGGGGGTTTAGTGGTGGTCGCTGTCGTGATGGGGGGCTTAGTGGTGGTCGTGGTCGTGGTGGTCGTTGTCGTGGTGGTCGTTGTCGTGGTGGGGGGTTTTGTGGTGGTCGTTGTCGTGGTGGGGAGCTTAGTGGTGGTCGTTGTCGTGGTGGGGGGTTTTGTGGTGGTCGTTGTCGTGGTGGGGAGCTTAGTGGTGGTCGTGGTCGTGGTGGGGGGTTTAGTTGTGGTCGTGGTCGTGGTGGGGGGTTTTGTGGTGGTCGTTGTCGTGGTGGGGGGCTTAGTGGTGGTCGTTGTCGTGGTGGGGAGCTTAGTGGTGGTCGTTGTGCAGTCCTTACCAGCCAAGCAGTCGCTGCCCTTGTGCTTGTCCTCGATTTCCACAGCAAGATCAGCCTTGTTGGCCCACGACTCCGGCACACACCCGCAGAAGCGGTTGCCCCTCAGTCCGACAAGACGCAGCCTTGGCATCGCAGACCACTCGGGCGGCAGACTGCCGGACAGGTCGCAGTGCTCCAGCTGCAGGTTCTCGGCACTCAACATCCTGCTCCACTCGGGCGGCAGCCTGCCGGAGACCTGAGTACCCTCCAGATCAAGGGTTCTCAGCGATGTCAGTGAGCTCCACTGGGGCGGTAGACTGCCGGAGACCTGAGTACCTTTCAGATAGAGATTGGTCAGCGATTTTATCCCTCTCCATTCCGTGGGCAGACTGCCGGAGAGCTGAGTACCCTCCAGATAGAGATTGGTCAGCGATTTCATCTCACTCCATCCCGGGGGCAGTGTGCCGGAGACCTGAGTACCCTCCAGATTAAGAGTTCTCAGCGATGCCATCGAGACCCACTGGGGCGGCAGACTGCCGGAGACCTGAGTACCCTCCAGATTAAGAGTTCTCAGCGATTTCATCTCACTCCATCCTAGAGGCAGCGTGCCGGAGACCTGAGTACCCTCCAGCTCGAGACTGGTCAGCGATTTCATCTCACTCCATCCCGGGGGCAGCGTGCCGGAGACCTGAGTACCCTCCAGATTAAGAGTTCTCAGCGATGCCATCGAGACCCACTGGGGCGGCAGACTGCCGGAGACCTGAGTACCCTCCAGATTAAGAGTTCTCAGCGATTTTATCGAGCTCCATCCTGGAGGCAGCGTGCCGGAGACCTGAGTACCCTCCAGCTCGAGACTGGTCAGCGATTTCATCTCACTCCATCCCGAGGGCAGTGTGCCGGAGACCTGAGTACCCTCCAGATTAAGAGTTCTCAGCGATTTTATCGAGCTCCACTTAGCCGGCAGCGTGCCGGTGATGTCGCCTGCAGCAACGATCTCCAGCTCAAGCAATGACGTCACCCGGCTCCACTCAGCCGGCAGCGTACCGCTCAGCTGCAGTTGCCTCAGCACCAGAATTTGAAAATTAGGCAGCCAGCTCCACTCAGAAGGCAGGCTGCCGGTGAGGTGCCTGCAATTTCCCACAGTCAAGGCACGTAAACGAACCATCAAGCCCCATGAGGCGGGCAGTGTACCGCTCACGCCGCAGCCCGAGAACGTAACGGAGAGCAGTCCTCCCAGTTTGCTCCAGCTGTCCGGCAGCGTCCCGCTCAGCAGTGGCATATTCCAGAACCCCAGGTCCCGGATCATGACGTGCCTGTAGTCGACGTTCACAGGTATCTCCGGCAGCGTGCCGGCATACGTCGAAACATTGAGACCTACGAAGACGTCGACTGACACGCACGCTACGTGGTCCCACGAGCAGAAGTCGTTGCCCGTCCACTTCTTCTCAAGCTCAGGGATCGCACGCCCAAACGCCTGCAGCACCGCCAGCGTGTGCGTCCGCTGCGCCGCAGTGAAGTCGCCCGTCCCAGCAGCACGCGCCACCGGCGCACTGCTCGTGCACAGCAGCAGCGCCACCGCAGCGGCGAGCGTCGCCGCCAGCACCAGCCGACGCACGCACTGCGCCATTCGCAGCCAGGGTCACGAGCAGAGCGGGGCGGCAGCAGGTCCGTGGGCGGGATTGCTCGGGCGTCGGTGTCTGCTGAGCTTACCAGGCAGAGCGAGGGGGCCGACACGTCGTACGTAGCCTCGTGCGGGGGAGAGAGGCGAGCAGCGGGGCGCAGCGACTGGGCAGGGTCCGTAGAGCTGTCACAGCAGCAGCAGCGAGGCGAGGGGTAGTGTGGATGCGCACGTACGTCTGCGTGTCCGTGAAGGTTGGCCGAGGTGACAACGAAGGATAGAGAGGGAGGGAGAGGGAGGGAGAGGGAGGGAGCGGTGCACATGAGGAGGAGGCGAGGGGCAGGGAGGGGCGAGCCATACGCAGCGCGGAGCTCCGCACAGACCAGCGGCGTGGAGTGGGCGGCCAGCGAAACAGAGAGCATGACCAGCGGGCGGGTGCGCCCCCGTCCACCCGTCCGCTCCGTCTGGTCGGTCGCTGCAGCTCCCCCTCACTCCCGTGCGTGCGCGCAGAGCTGTGCGACGCGGCACGAGCTCCTCGATGCAGATAATAATGATGAGCGGCAGGGCAGTGGCCAAGTGCGTCGCAGTGGGCGCAAGCATCAAGCACGGCTCAAGACAGCAGCACGGGCAGCACGACCACGCGCTACGGATGGTAGGGACGCCAGTGACGCCGAGAACAGAGGAAAAGCAAACGCAGTGCAACGACGCGCAAGACGCCGGCCCCGCCCACGGACGGGTGTGTGCGCACACGAGGCGGGGGGGATGCGGCAGCACCGGCCCGCTCGCCATGCGCAGGCAGCAGCGGCACCAGGCACAGGGGGAACGGCAGCACACAGGGAAAGAGCCGAAGGCCCGCAGCAGCACAGGCAAGGCCGCCGTTGTGGCTCACGTGTGCCGGTCGCTGCTCGGTGGGGCGGGAGAGACCGGCGAGGGGCACTCGCTTGCTCGCCTCGCATCACCGATGGGAGGTGAAGCGGGGACAAGAGAGCAGGCAGTGGCGGGGCATCCCCTCTGCCCATGAGGCCCCACCGCTGCATGGGCGCGCTGTCCACGCGCAGTGGGGGTGTGGAAGCACAGGACACCAAACCCTCATGAGTGCCGATGTCGCTCGCCGCCCGCATGCGTGTGCAGCCGCATATGGCAGGTGGGGAGAGGGGCGAGTGCCAGGCAACACTCGGGGTGGCGATGTCTGCAACAGCGCGAGCAGCTCCACTTCGACGCGTCCATCCCTCCGTCCTGCAACAGCAGGCCGACGCCGCGCCACACCCCGCACCAGGCCCCGCGCGCGGCCCCTCGCACAGCCTCTGCCCACCCATCCGCCACGCAGGTCGCCCCACAGCAGCGCACACCGTGCCGGCAGCCGCCTGGCGCGTCCGCCTCGGCGTGGCCCAGGCACCCCACCAGCAGGCAGCACGGGCCGGGCGGGAGACGCCCGAGCCCCGTTGACCCCTCGCCCAGCATGCGGGCAGCACAAGCGCGCCCACTGCCGCACGTCGCTCCGGCGCCGCGCCATCCACGACCTCACTGCCCACACCGGTGGCGACGCACCGCCCTCGCCTCCCCCCGGCGCCGTAGGGGCCTAGCCCTTCCGCCACCAGAAGCGGTCCCGTATGCGCAGGGATGAGGGGAGAGGGGGGAGGGGCCGCTCCGCCTCCCCACACAGAGAGTGCGGCGCCACTGGATGCCGCGCACTGGGGCCCCCCCCTGTCACCAGCATCGTCACGTATGCGGCGGGGAGAAAGGAGCGACTACATGACGCGCATCGCAACGAGCGGGGGTGCGGACGCCGACCACTGTCGCATGTGGGTGGGGGACGCGGCAGATCATTGAGGGCCCAGCACCTCCGTGAGGTCTCCGCTCCGTCCCCACAGCTCGCACTCGGTGCAGTGCGTAGGTGCGGCCCCCTTCGCCTCACCTCCCCGTGCGCACCGCCCACACCCCTGCGGACAGCACAGGCACCACGTTCTCCCTCGGCCTCGCTGTGCGTGCCTCTCCCCCATCGCCCAGTCCACCCACGAGCGCCGGCACGCGGATGCACGGCCGACGTGTGCCAGCAGGGGAGAACGCTCGCACACACGCCGTCACCACCAAGGTGAGAGCACGCCCTCGCCGCACACGATGCGGCCGCAGGGAGGAGGGAGGAGGGATGGGGTGCGCCGTGCCGAGTCCGGCCAGCCAACAAGCCACCAGCACGCTCGCACGCAAGCAAGCCAAGCAGAAGCCATTCCCGGCCTCACTCCACACACCGATACGCGCCGTGTCTCAACGCAGCGGTGCGGCCTGCGACGCGGCGGCGCAGAAGGGAGGCTGGCCACAGTAGCCGCGCACACACGCACACAGACGGGCTCCAGCGCGCTCCACCGGCATCGGGGGCGGGAGGGATAGCTGCACCTGTCCCCACACACGCGGCCGCCCTCACGCGCACAGCACGCAGCAGAGGCGACGCCGTCCCCTTCCCCACACACCCTTGTTCGCCCACCCTGCACGGCACACGCAGTGCTTCGCGCCGCGATGGCGAGGCCAGTCGTGCGCCCACGCCACACTACGGAGCGCCACCCTCCGTCCTCGGCTTCCCCTCGGCGAGCATAGCCAGCAAGGGGAGCGTGTCCTTCCGCTGCCCAGCCTTCTCCAGTCGCGGCCGCCTGTCGCCTCGTGCCCAGCTCGCCGCCGTCGCCGAGCCGCTCGCCGATGTCTATGGACGCTGCGGCTGTCGGCGAGCAGGCTGGCGCCGCTGCGCCATCGGCTAGACCGCAGGCCACCGCAAGAGCCGCGCGCAGCCGGCCCGGCACGTACTCGGCCACCACCCAAAACGCAACAGCCATGGCGACCCCCACGCACGCCTCGGCGGGCGCAGCCGACGCGCTCTACTTGCCTCGTCAGACACCCCACCGCCACGGACTCGGATGGCCCGTGGTGCACAGCGTCGCGGCTGTCAACGGACACACCACAGGACGCCGTCTGCGCAGAGACGCTGCAGCCGACTTCACGGGCCTCGCACAGCCGCCGCAGCACGCCGTCGGACTCAGGCACGCCCAGGCAGCCCGCCCGTGAGGCGTGGCAGAGCACAAGGACGACGTCGTCGGCCGCGACCGCGGGTCAGCAGTCCAGCCGTGCGGGCCCCCGCACCCCACGGGCGTGTCTCATCCGCTCCACCCCAGGCGGAAAGCTCTGCCGTCAGCGGCGCACACGCGGACCTCGGCGACCGCCAGTCCTCGCCGCCACCGCGCACACCGCCGAGCGCGGACACAAGCGCGTTCGCCACCGGCGCCGCGGCCTCGCAGCCAGCAGCGGTGGCGGAGGTGCGAGCTGAGAAGACCACGCCCCCGGCCCGGTACAGGTCTGCCGCTGGCACGAAGGTGCGCGCCACGCGGTCGCAGCGCTGTGCATCGCCGAGCAGCTCATCGTGCGCAGAGAAGGTCAGGTCCAACGGGGTCGCGGCCAGCAGCTCGCCAGCACCGACGGTGCTCGGGACACCGCGCCCCTTCACAGGCCAGCGCTGCGCACAGCCGCTTGGCGGGGCGTGCGCCAGCGCCGCGTGCAGCAGCGAGAACGAGGCATGCGCCGGGCACGGCAGCGTCGGCGTGCGCGTCCTCGCCACGGCGCACACGATGGGATCGCGCACGACGAAGCACAGGAACGGCTGGCCGTGACGAGGGCGGGACAGCCGCACGACGCCGGCGCCCATCATGCGCTGCGACAGCAGGGGCGCCGTGCCCACCGCTGACCGGTCCGGACGCGGTGCGGGCAGGAGAAGCGCATCGGCATCGCCTGTCGTGGCACACGCCACGCGGGGGGCACAGGTGCGAGCGCACACGCAAGCGCTGCTGCGGCCACTTCGGGCGCACGCCTCCGCATCTCGGCAAGACGTCGCGGCGCGGTTGCGGCGGCACGGCAGGGAGGGCACTGAAGCAAGAGCTTCACAGCACAGGGCGCAGCTCGGCCGTTGGGTGCTGTCGGGTCTCCTCCTCGCCGTCGGTGTGCGCGCATGTTCGTGCGCGCCATGGGCGCATGTGGCAGCAGGCGCACTGCTGGCGACGGCGCTGTCCTCCCTGTGAATGAGTGGTGCGCTGGGCACAGACGGGGACACACACATGCACGCAGCCGGGCAGGCAGTGCGCAGGGCCCAGGCGCGGCGGAGGAGAAGGGCAGGCAGAGAGAGAAGATGTCTGGGCAGGCAGGGAGAGGAGCATCGGTGGGGAGAGACGGCACGCACGCGTGTCCAGAGGCCCGCGCTGCGCACCACCGTCGCGACAGCATCCGCGCGCGGTCCTCGCCACAACGCCCACCGTCATCGGCGTTACCACAACACGTTTCCCCCTCCCACAGCACGGGTCGGGGTCACGGGGCCGAGCAGCTCTCGTTTGTTGACTCGAAGGGGAAACAGAGAAACAGAGAAATAGAGAAATAGGGGAGGGCCGCCGCCCACCTCCGCACGGCCACCACCCGGCGCCAGCCGCCAGCGCGCCCAGAGCGAGTGGCAAGCACAGGAGAGGCGGGCAAGAGAGCGTGACGCGACACACGCGTGCTGGCACACACGGATACACGCACATACATATACATACATATACATACATCTACATATATATATATATATATGTATACATGGATGCACCGCCCACGAAATCGAACGCAGAAAATGAGGAAGGAGAGGGGAGGAGGGGCACCGATGTCGCCTCCACACGGCCATGCGCACATCTACGGATTGTGGGAGGCAGCGGGAGGGTGGCACACCAGAGCAAGCAAGGACATACATGGAAGAGGCGGTGCGTGCTGGCACACACACACACACGGAGACGCACTGTGAGAAGACAATCACAGTAAGGCTGAAGTCTGAGAGGCGGCACACGCGAACGCGGCTCTGCGGACGAGGCGCCGAGGCAACACGAAGAGACGGTCCAACGAGATGTGCAACAGACAGGGCCTACACGGGAGGAGGGAGGAGCGAGGCCGAAGGGGGATCGGCTCGGCGCTCCATGAAAGGGGGGAGGCACAGCGGCATATCCCTCGTCTGCGCACCGCACGGCAGAGGAGGGGAGACCGCAGTGCGGGGGAGGGGGGAGAAGAGAGAAGACAAGCGAACGGAAAGAGAAAGAGGAGAGAGCGCACGGCAGTGCGCAGCACAAGAAGCAGCGCGCGCAGACGCGTGGAAGAGAGTGCGACGCTGCTCCGAGGGAGGGGCACACCGCCCTCAACGCCGCCAGAGACAGCCCGAGAAGGCGTGACGGGATCACGTGCTGAAGGCCCACACACGGACACGCTCGCAAGCGCAGCGGCACGCGCGCACGTGCCACCCCTCCCTCACCGGCATGCGAGAGAGGAGGGTGGGGGGAGAGGGGCAAGGTGCACGGGAGAGCACGGGCCTGCTCACACGCCGCGTACGCACAGCGGCATGGCCCGATAGCGAGGGTGCGTGCCATCGCGCCGCGTGCACCGAGCCTCACCACGCAGCGCAGTAGAGCGCCGCCGCACGCGCATCCCCGCATGGCACCCACGAGGGCGCCCACGTCCTCCCCATCCTCCAGCTTCCCCGTCGCACCTGGCGGAGGCGCCAGTCAGGGTTCGACGGCGTGCCGCTGACTCCGGCACACCACCGCTGCTGCAAAGACGGCCCGAGCGCGCGTGCCAGCGGCAGCGTCAGCGACGAAGCCGCCGATGGCAGCGGCGCAAGGGGCGCGGCAAGGCGTGCCGGCGCAGCCACACCAGGCGCCTGCGCACCGCGCCGATGCCCCCCGCCAGCTCTGACCGCCTCCGCAGCACCGGCCCACACCGCCAAAACAGAGCACCGCTATCGCAGCCCGTTGACGAGGCCCGGGACGGTGCACGCGTGCGTCGCCCACGCGGCAGCAGAGGCTCGCTCGCCCGCCGTGGGGGAGAAGGCGGACCCCGAGGTGCAGCAGCACAGCAGACCGCACGGCAGACGGCGAGTCGCGGACGTCCGCACCCGCTGTTCACGGCGAGCCTCCACCGCCATGCACACATCCGATTGGCGCGGGTGCCGAGTGCTGGTCACAGAGAGCGCGACAGACACGAGCCGGCACGCACACACGCGCCTGCATGCGCACGCCCCCGCGTCCCCGTACACCCGTGCCGGCGCGGCAGCGGGAGAACGCACAAACCGTGCACGATGGGGTGTCTGCGTCCGCGTGTGGCCGTCCGTCTCTCCTGTGGCAGGCGGGGGTGAGAGGGCAGCGAGGGCGTCGCGCCGAGGGGGAGCGGAGGCACCACGGATAAGAGGGGTCCGCCTCACCTGAGCAGCACTGCACCCCACACCCACACCCTGCGGCATGCCATTACTGCTGCTGCTCCTCCAGCAGCCGTGCTCGCAGGCCGTGGGCACGCATCCTCAGCGCAGCAGCGCATCACAACACGCGGCAGGAGCGGGGGACAGAGCGCACGCCACCGAAGTGCCCGAGCAACAAGGTGCCGGAGAGCGGGACCGCAAAGAAGAAGTCGCACCAAGACACCATACACGCTGCCTTGTGTGTGCGCCGCAGCAGCCATGGGCGCGCCGCTCTCACGTGCAACGAGGCAGCGAGGGAGGGCGAGCCCGGCAGCCACACGCGCAGACGGACATCAACGAGAGGGAGGAGGAGAGCCAACACAACACAAACGGAAAAGAAGCGGCGGGGCGGGCGCACGAGTGCACAACAGCGCAAGGCGCGCCAGCGCCGCCATCGCGTGCTCGAGGGGGGACGCGGAGGCCAGGGAAGGCGTGCGGGCTGTCGGTCGGAAGTCGATGCCCGCGTCGCCCCGGGTGCCGCACACCCGCACATGGCCGCACAAACCCCGCGGCCCTTGCCCCTCGGCTATCGCCCTCCCCCTCTCTCCAGCTGCTGCCCCGCTCCACACCCGCACACGTTCCGCCTCCATCAGCCCACAAGCACGCACGCGGGCAACAGAGAGTCAGGGCAGAGGAGCGACTCCGCGAGAGCAGCAGCGCCGCATGAGAGCCCCACACACAGCCCACAGCATCAACACGCAGAGAGAGGCAGAGGCACCGAGAGGCAGGAGCGAGGGCACCACTGGCAGCCATGCTCACAGAGACACGCACGCGCACGCCGATGCAGGGGGCGGCGCTGCACGCAAGCACGCAGACAGTCGTGTGCCACGCAGCGGGGGCCACTGCCTGCGCGCGACAGCAGCAGCGTCCTCACGCCGCCAGCCCCACGCTGAACAGCACAGCCACGCACACAACAGCTGCTGCTGCCACTCCGCTCGACACAGCAGCAACACCGCCATCGCAGTACACCAGGCACGTCTTCTCGTCCGTCAGGAAGTAGTCCTCACGGCACCTCGCGCACCTCGCAGCGAAGTCCCCCTCGCACACCTCACACCCATCCACCTCGCACTCCGTCTCTGGTGCAGGAGTCGGCGTGTTTGTTGGGGTAGCAGTGGTCGTGGGTTCAGCAGGTGCCTCAGTGGTGGTTGCGGCAGGCGGCTTAGTGGTGGTCGTTGTCGTCGTGGTCGTTGGCGTCGTGGGTGGCTTAGTGGTGGTCGTTGTCGTCGTGGTCGTTGTCGTCGTGGGCGGCTTAGTGGTCGTCGTTGTCGTCGTGGTCGTTGTCGTCGTGGGCGGCTTAGTGGTCGTCGTTGTCGTCGTGGTCGTTGTCGTCGTGGGCGGCTTAGTGGTGGTCGTTGTGCAGTCCTTACCAGCCAAGCAGTCGCTGCCCTTGTGCTTGTCCTCGATGTCCACAACAAGACCAGCCTTCTGATCCCACGAGTCCGGCACACACCCGCAGAACTTGTTGCCCTTAAGAGAGACGGAAGCCAGCATCGGTATCGCAGACCACGAAGAGGGCAGACTGCCGGACAGGTCGCAGTCCTGCAGCTGCAGGGACTGGGCCTTCGACATCCCACTCCACTGGGGCGGCAGCGTGCCGGAGACCTTACTGCCGGACAGCTGCAGTGTAACAAGCGACTGCAGCGCACTCCACTCAGCAGGAAGCGTGCCGGACAACAAAGTATCGTCGAGCAGCAGCTGCGTAAGCTTTTTCATGGCGCTCCACTGGGGCGGCAGCGTGCCCTGAACAAGCGACCTGCTCAGAAACAGCTGCGCAAGCGACGACATCGATATCCACTCAGGCGGCAGCGTGCCGGAGAGCTTTGTGCCCTCCAAGTGCAGGTGATCAACACGGGTTAGGGCTGTCCAACTGGACGGCAGCGTCCCGGAGATATCAGTGTTCGCCAGGTACACTCTCCTCAGTGTCTTGATGCTGCTCCACTGAGGAGGGAGGGGGCCGGCCAACGGCGATTCCCGAAACGAAAACTCCCTCACGGTCGTCATCTCACTCCACTCAACGGGCAATGAGCCGCTAATCCTCGATTTGGTAACGTACAGATACAGAATTGATTTCATCGATTTCCACTCGGGCGGCAGCGTGCCGGTGATCTCGCCAACGTCACGAAGCGACAGCGTATCCAATGACGTCATCGAGCTCCACTGGGGCGGCAGCGTACCGCTCAGCTTCATAACCCTCAGGTCAACAAACTGGATGGACTTCATCGAGCTCCACTCGGGCGGCAGCGTGCCCGAGAAAAACCCGCATCTTTCTATCCTAAGCTCCGTCAGCCGAGTCATCGAGCTCCATGAGGCCGGCAGCGTACCACCCATGCCGCAGTCCGACAACGTAAGGGAAGTCAGTCCTTCCAGCTTGCTCCAGCTGTCCGGCAGCGTCCCGCTCAGCCCCAGGCCCATTTTGGAAAAGTCGAGCTGCTTGATCATGACGTGCCGGTAGTCGACGCCCACAGGCATCTCTGGCAGCGTGCCGGCATACGTCGGACTGATTCCCGACACGGACACGTCCGGCGCATTGCACAAGACGGCCTCCCACGAGCAGAAGTCGTTGCCCGTCCACTTCTCCCCAAGCTCAGGGATCGCACGCCCAAACGCCTGCAGCACCGCCAGCGTGTGCGTCCGCTGCGCCGCAGTGAAGTCGCCCGTCCCAGCAGCACGCGCCACCGGCGCACTGCTCGTGCACAGCAGCAGCGCCACCGCAGCGGCGAGCGTCGCCGCCAGCACCAGCCGACGCACGCACTGCGCCATTCGCAGCCAGGGTCACGAGCAGAGCGGGGCGGCAGCAGGTCCGTGGGCGGGATTGCTCGGGCGTCGGTGTCTGCTGAGCTTACCAGGCAGAGCGAGGGGGCCGACACGTCGTACGTAGCCTCGTGCGGGGGAGAGAGGCGAGCAGCGGGGCGCAGCGACTGGGCAGGGTCCGTAGAGCTGTCACAGCAGCAGCAGCGAGGTGAGGGGTAGTGTGGATGCGCACGCACGTCTGCGTGTCCGTGAAGGTTGGCCGAGGTGACAACGAAGGATAGAGAGGGAGGGAGAGGGAGGGGGAGGGAGGGAGCGGTGCTTATGAGGAGGAGGCGAGGGGAAGGGAGGGGCAGGGAGGGGCGAGCCATACGCAGCGCGGAGCTCCGCACAGACCAGCGGCGTGGAGTGGGCGGCCAGCGAAACAGAGAGCATGACCAGCGGGCGGGTGCGCCCCCGTCCGCCCGTCCGCTCCGTCTGGTCGGTCGCTGCGGCTCCCCCTCACTCCCGTGCGTGTGCGTGGCGCGGCCCCTGCACAGACACCGCAGCGCCAGCGGCAGCAGCACCAGAGCGCGCGCACACACGCGTGGGGGCGGTGGGCAAGCGTGCTGACAACACGGAGCAGTCGAGCCCGCATGGGGGAGAGAGGCGAGCGCCCATGCGCAGCCCCACCAGCCACCGCATACCATTGTCATGCACGTCACACAGAGAGAGAGAGAGAAGGATGTGCGAGGCAGCTGCAGCCGCCCCGTCGCTGTGCACGCCGCCGCACACGCCTCCGCTCAGCACGCAGCCGCGTAGCAAACCAGACAAGGGACACCCGCAACGCCACCGCGACGGCGGCACGGGCGGCAGCGCGGCATCGGGACACCCTCCATCGGCACGCACAGCCTCACCGGCATCCGTTCGCCTCCCCCTCCCTCCGCAGCTGCTCGTCAGCACAGGCGGTCAGGGGAGCCGACGCGCGTGCATGGCTCTGGCGGGGCGGGCGGCGTTGCCCATGTCTCCGGGCATGCGCTGAGAGAGACACACGTGCACGTGTGTGGCGCGGGGCGGGGAGGAGGAGAGGGAGGAGGCGCACCGCGAAGGGAAGCGAGGGGGCGCGCAGCACACCAGCAGGCAGAGGCAGATGTCACGGGCGGCGAGGCACGCAAGCAGCGCACCGGGCGCGGGCGGCGGTGCGGGAGGCCGGGGAGAGCGAGACGGGGAGGGACATGCGGGCCTGTGTGGCTGCATGCGCCCGCTGCACGGCCAGCAAGAGAGGCACACGCGCACGCGCACAGACGCACGCACGTGTATGTGTGGGTGCGTGCGCGATGCCCCGAGGCCTGCCGAGAGACACGCAAGGACGCGTAGAGGAGACGGAAGGCAGGGGATCGGCACCGTCGGCAGTCGCGCATCAGCGGGAGCAGATCGCAGGGCAGGGAGAGGGTGACGGCGCACGATCGTCCACCGCGCCGCGCCCCTTCACCCAGCGTGCACCCATCGCCGCCTCTCGCGTTCCGCAGCGGCCGCCGCCTCCGCCTCCCATTGCCCGAGCCGCTACGAGCTCAGCAGCGCATGCCAACCAGGAGACGCGGGAGGCGGCGAGCCGAGACGAGTGAGGGAAGGCGGAGGACGGTCCGTTGGCACACATGCGCAAGCGGCGCGACGCAGGGCAGCCCTAGCGCCGCCGTCGCACCCGCACCCGCCCGCCCAATGCCACACCGAATGCTGGTCTTGCAAGGCACCAGAGGGGAGCGGAGGTGCCGCGCAGACGGTGCCGGCGGGGCGCCAGCAGCAGGCGCGTGGCGGGCGGCGGCCAAACTCCCAAAGGACAGAGAGACGAGGCAGCACCCGTGCCGAGCGTGCCTCGCCGTCGTCACACCCACCCCTCCCGCCGCCGCCATGAGCACGCGCGCACACCGTAACCGAGAGGCGCCTCACCACCGCGCCCCTCCCCCTCGCTCTCCCCATCACGCGCCCCTGCGCCACACACGGGCCCGCTGCCCACTGCTCTGGCGCCCGAGCTCCGGCTGCGGCCAGATGGCAGCGGCGGGCCCGGCGCGCACCTCATCGGCCGGCAACCCGTCGGCAGAGGCGCCTTCGGCCCGCTCGGCGCGCCGCTCGTGTCGCCAAACAGCCTGCGATGCCGCGCCATCGCCTCGCTCAGCGACTGCTCACACGCAGCATTGTGCGCCGCTTCAGTTGCGCGGGCTGCAGCGGCGTCCGCGTCCTCGTACCTCCCGTACGGCGCCCCCTTCGGCGTCGCCTCGTAGTGCGCCGCCGGGTGCGCTGGCGGGCCGCCCTCGTTCCCCTCGAAGCACAGTCCGTCGTTGAACGCTACGTGGAAGGGCAGCGACTCGCCAGGCTTGCGGCCCGACGCTCACAAATGCCGCCATTCCGCCCGCCGCCCATCGCGCGGCTCCACGTACTCGCTGGCCTGAACAAGGTCGTACTCGGGGTCCTCGCTCGGGTCCGTCTCCTTGCCGTGTCGGACCCGCTCGCGGAACCGCGCCTTCGCACGCTCCACCGCCCCCTCAAAGTCCCTCGGGCGGATCTTGCCCGGGTACGACCACGGCTCCTGCACCGCCTCCGTCCGCTTCACCATCTCCCACTCCCTGTCCTCCCCCTCCATGATGCGGCGCAGCACCTCCTCCTCCGCCTCGTCGCAGCGCAGGAGGTGGCCCTGCTGGAAGCCGTACCCCTCAGCGCGTCCGTGCTGGTCTGGCCCGCCATGGTAAAGGTGAGAGAAGGGGCACCGCGGGTACGCCTCCCACTTGCCCGTGGGGCCCATCATATCGTAGTGGTACCTGTACCGGAACGCGCGGTTGCCGTGCTCGTCCACCGACTCGTCCCACCGCAGCAGCATCGGCGGCGGTCGCGGGAACATCTCCAGCGGGTCGTCCGGCTCCCTCGGCTGCCAGTCCTCGATGCGGAACAGCTCGTCGGCGTCCATGTACCAGTGTCCGACAATGTCGCCCTGCACGTTCGCCACGTGCCACCGGAACGGCGACGTGCTCTTCGTGTTGTACAGCAGTGGATCGCAGTAGCTGCCAGGCACCACGCCGTACGCGGACAGCGGCGCGAAGCACACCTGCTCGAGACGCTGCTGGTGCAGGTAGCCCTCCTGCATCGGCGACACCCACTCCTCATCCCACGCGTACAGCATCCATGCGCGGTGCCGCATCTGGCGCCACAGCCGCAGCAGCCGGCCAGGCCTCACGTTCCTGAAGGTTGTCCGCGGGGCGCTCGCGTCGTCCTCCTCCGCGGCCCACACACGCAGCAGCGGCGTGGCGCGGAACAGCTTGCTAGGGGCACAGCGCAGCATCACCAGGCAGCGGGCTGCACGAGGAGGGAGCGCGACGCACACGCGTCAGCCACCCCTGCACGCACAAAGGCACGTGCGCGCACGACCCCCCACAAAGAGCGCAGACAAGCGGCGACGGGCGAGGCGCTGCCCTGTTCTCGGCAGCCTTGCGTGTGTGTGTGTGCGTGTGTGTTCACGCGCGCAGAGCTGTGCGACGCGGCACGAGCCCCTCCATGCAGATAATAACGATGAGCGGCAGAGCAGTGGCCAAGTGCGTCGCAGTGGGCGCAAGCATCAAGCACGGTTCAAGACAGCAGCACGGGCACATGCTACGGACCGCAGGGACGCCGGTGACCCCGAGAGCAGGGGGCGGGGAGGGGGGGAACACCACCCCCGCACCACAGCTGCCACCCTAACGAGCCCCGCCGAGTCGGCGGAGGGGGGAGGTGGCGCACGCCGTCGAGGACAGCAAAGAGGGGCAGGGAGAGAGCGGAGCACCTGTGCGAGATGTGCAGCGGGAGGAGACGAGCGAGGCAGCGCGCAGCTCGGCCGTTGGGTGCTGTCGGGTCTCTCCTCGCCGTCGGCGTGCGCGCAGGCACACTGCTGGCGGCGGCGCTGTCCTCCCTGTGAATGAGTGGTGCGCTGGGCACAGACGGGGACACACACATGCACGCAGCCGGGCAGGCAGTGCGCAGGGCTCAGGCGCGGCGGGGGGGGAGGGCAGGCAGAGAGAGAAGATGTCTGGGCAGGCAGGGAGAGGAGCATCGGTGGGGAGAGACGGCACGCACGCGTGTCCAGAGGCCCGCGCTGCGCACCACCGTCGCGACAGCATCCGCGCACGGTCCTCGCCACAACGCCCACCGTCATCGGCGTTACCACAACACGTTTCCCCCTCCCACAGCACGGGTCGGGGTCACGGGGCCGAGCAGCTCTCGTTTGTTGACTCGAAGGGGAAACAGAGAAACAGAGAAATAGGGGAGGGCCGCCGCCCACCTCCGCACGGCCACCACCCGGCGCCAGCCGCCAGCGCGCCCAGAGCGAGTGGCAAGCACAGGGAAGGCGGGCAAGAGAGCATGGCGCGACACACGCGTGCTGGCACACACGGATACACGCACATACATATACATACATCTGCATATATATATATATATATACATACCTGGATGCACCGCCCACGAAATCGAACGAAGAGAATGAGAAAGGAGAGGGGAGGAGGGGCACCGATGTCCCCTCCACACGGCCATGCGCACAGGCACGGATTGTGGGAGGCAGCGGGAGGGTGGCACACCAGAGCAAGCAAGGACATACATGGAAGAGGCGGTGCGTGCTGGCACACACACACACACGGAGACGCACTGTGAGAAGACAATCACAGTAAGGCTGAAGTCTGAGAGGCGGCACACGCGAACGCGGCTCTGCGGACGAGGCGCCGAGGCAACACGAAGAGACGGTCCAACGAGATGTGCAACAGACAGGGCCTACACGGGGGGAGCGAGGAGCGAGGCCGAAGGGGGATCGGCTCGGCGCTCCATGAAAGGGGGGAGGCACAGCGGCATATCCCTCATCTGCGCACCGCACGGCAGAGGAGGGGAGACCGCAGTGCGGGGGAGGGGGGAGAAGAGAGAAGACAAGCGAATGGAAAGAGAAAGAGGAGAGAGCGCACGGCAGTGCACAGCACACTCGCAAGCGCAGCGGCGCGCGCGCACGTGCCACCCCTCCCTCGCCCGCATGTGAGAGAGGAGGGCAGCAGAGAGAGTCGGGGCAGAGGAGCGACACCGCGGGAGCAGCAGCGCCGCATGAGAGCCCCACACACAGCCCACAGCATCAACACGCAGAGAGAGGCAGAGGCACCGAGAGGCAGGAGCGAGGGCACCACTGGCAGCCATGCTCACAGAGACACGCACGCGCACGCCAACGCAGGGGGCGGCGCTGCACGCAAGCACGCAGACAGTCGTGTGCCACGCAGCGGGGGCCGCTGCCTGCGCGCGACAGCAGCAGCGTCCTCACGCCGCCAGCCCCACGCTGAACAGCACAGCCACGCACACAACAGCTGCTGCTGCCACTCCGCTCGACACAGCAGCAACACCGCCATCGCAGTACACCAGGCACGTCTTCTCGTCCGTCAGGAAGTAGTCCTCACGGCACCTCGCGCACCTCGCAGCGGAGTCCCCCTCGCACACCTCACACCCATCCACCTCGCACTCCGTCTCTGGTGCAGGAGTCGGCGTGTTTGTTGGGGTAGCAGTGGTCGTGGGTTCAGCCGGTGCCTCAGTGCTGGTTGCGGCAGGCGGCTTAGTGGTGGTCGTTGTCGTCGTGGTCGTTGGCGTCGTGGGTGGCTTAGTGCTGGTAGTTGTCGTCGTGGTCGTTGTCGTCGTGGGCGGCTTAGTGGTCGTCGTTGTCGTCGTGGGCGGCTTAGTGGTCGTCGTTGTCGTCGTGGTCGTTGTCGTCGTGGGCGGCTTAGTGGTGGTCGTTGTCGTCGTGGGCGGCTTAGTGGTCGTCGTTGTCGTCGTGGTCGTTGTCGTCGTGGGCGGCTTAGTGGTGGTCGTTGTCGTCGTGGGCGGCTTAGTGGTGGTCGTTGTCGTCGTGGTCGTTGTCGTCGTGGGCGGCTTAGTGGTGGTCGTTGTGCAGTCCTTAGCAGCCAAGCAGTCGCTGCCCTTGTGCTTGTCCTCGATGTCCACAACAAGACCAGCCTTCTGATCCCACGAGTCCGGCACACACCCGCAGAACTTGTTGCCCTTAAGAGAGACGGAAGCCAGCATCGGTATCGCAGACCACGAAGAGGGCAGACTGCCGGACAGGTCGCAGTGCTGCAGCTGCAGGGACCGGGCCTTCGACATCCCACTCCACTGGGGCGGCAGCGTGCCGGAGAACTTACTGCCGGACAGCTGCAGTATAACAAGCGACTGCAGCGCACTCCACTCAGCAGGAAGCGTGCCGGACAACAAAGTATCGGTGAGCAGCAGCTGCGTAAGCTTTTTCATCGAGCTCCACTGGGGCGGCAGCGTGCCGGAGACCTGAGTAAGAGAAAGTTGAAGGTTCGCCAGGCTGCCCATAGAACTCCATTCGGGCGGCAGAGTGCCGGATACTTTCGTGCGCCGCAGATTCAGAGTTTGCAGCCTGCTCATCGATATCCACTCAGGCGGCAGCGTGCCAGAGACCTCAGTACCCTCCAGATTAAGAGATATCACCGATGCCATCGCGCTCCACTGGGGCGGCAGCGTGCCGGATAGATTCGTGCCATCCAGAGTAAGAAACCGCAATGCCTTCATTGGGCTCCACTGAGGAGGGAGAGGGCCGGTCACCTTCAATTTCCGTAGAACCAGCTGCTGTATTCTCTCCAGCGAGCCCCACTCCGGGGGCAACAAGCCTGTGATCGGCATGTCCTCAAGAACGACGTTCGACAGTGATTTCAAAGAGCTCCAGTCCGCAGGCAACGTACCGCTCAGTTTTAGTCGCTTCAGCTCCACAGCGTTTAAATTAGGCATCGAGCTCCACTCAGGCGGCAGGCTGCCGGTGATACTGTCAAAGTCTGCAATTACCAAAGATGTCAACCGCTTCATCAAGTGCCATGAGGCGGGCAGCGTCCCGACCACTTGTGGCATATTCCAGAGCCCCAGGTTCCCGATCATGACGTGCCCGTAGTCGACGTTCACAGGCATCTCCGGCAGCGTGCCGGCATACGTGGAAACAAAAACACGTATGGTAACGCTCAAGGGCAAACACAGTAGGTGGTCCCACGAGCAGAAGTCGTCGCCCTTCCACACCTCCCCAAGCTTAGGGATCGCACGCCCAAACGCCTGCAGCACCGCCAGCGTGTTCGTCCGCTGCGCCGCAGTGAAGTCGCCCGTCCCAGCAGCACGCGCCACCGGCGCACTGCTCGTGCACAGCAGCAGCGCCACCGCAGCGGCGAGCGTCGCCGCCAGCACCAGCCGACGCACGCACTGCGCCATTCGCAGCCAGGGTCACGAGCAGAGCGGGGCGGCAGCAGGTCCGTGGGCGGGATTGCTCGGGCGTCGGTGTCTGCTGAGCTTACCAGGCAGAGCGAGGGGGCCGACACGTCGTACGTAGCCTCGTGCGGGGGAGAGAGGCGAGCAGCGGGGCGCAGCGACTGGGCAGGGTCCGTAGAGCTGTCACAGCAGCAGCGAGGTGAGGGGTAGTGTGGATGCGCACGCACGTCTGCGTGTCCGTGAAGGTTGGCCGAGGTGACAACGAAGGATAGAGAGGGAGGGAGAGGGAGGGGGAGGGAGGGAGCGGTGCACATGAGGAGGAGGCGAGGGGAAGGGAGGGGCGAGCCATACGCAGCGCGGAGCTCCGCACAGACCAGCGGCGTGGAGTGGGCGGCCAGCGAAAGAGAGAGCATGACCAGCGGGCGGGTGCGCCCCCGTCCGCCCGTCCGCTCCGTCTGGTCGGTCGCTGCGGCTCCCCCTCACTCCCGTGCGTGTGCGTGGCGCGGCCCCTGCACAGACACCGCAGCGCCAGCGGCAGCAGCACCAGAGCGCGCGCACACACGCGTGGGGGCGGTGGGCAAGCGCGCTGACAACACGGAGCAGTCGAGCCCGCATGGGGGAGAGAGGCGAGCGCCCATGCGCAGCCCCACCAGCCACCGCATACCATTGTCATGCACGTCACACACAGAGAGAGAGAAGGATGTGCGAGGCAGCTGCAGCCGCGCCGTCGCTGTGCACGCCGCCGCACACGCCTCCGCTCAGCACGCAGCCGCGTAGCAAACCAGACAAGGGACACCCGCAACGCCACCGCGACGGCGGCACGGGCGGCAGCGCGGCATCGGGACACCCTCCATCGGCACGCACAGCCTCACCGACATCCGTTCGCCTCCCCCTCCCTCCGCAGCTGCTCGTCAGCACAGGCGGTCAGGGGAGCCGACGCGCGTGCATGGCTCTGGCGGGGCGGGCGGCGTTGCCCATGTCTCCGGGCATGCGCTGAGAGAGACACACGTGCACGTGTGTGGCGCGGGGCGGGGAGGAGGAGAGGGAGGAGGCGCACCGCGAAGGGAAGCGAGGGGGCGCGCAGCACACCAGCAGGCAGAGGCAGATGTCACGGGCGGCGAGGCATGCAAGCAGCGCACCGGACGCGGGCGGCGGTGCGGGAGGCCGGGGAGAGCGAGACGGGGAGGGACATGCGGGCCTGTGTGGCTGCATGCGCCCGCTGCACGGCCAGCAAGAGAGGCACACGCGCACGCGCACAGACGCACGCACGTGTATGTGTGGGTGCGTGCGCGATGCCCCGAGGCCTGCCGAGAGACACGCAAGGACGCGTAGAGGAGACGGAAGGCAGGGGATCGGCACCGTCGGCAGTCGCGCATCAGCGGGAGCAGATCGCAGGGCAGGGAGAGGGTGACGGCGCACGATCGTCCACCGCGCCGCGCCCCTTCACCCAGCGTGCACCCATCGCCGCCTCTCGCGTTCCGCAGCGGCCGCCGCCTCCGCCTCCCATTGCCCGAGCCGCTACGAGCTCAGCAGCGCATGCCAACCAGGAGACGCGGGAGGCGGCGAGCCGAGACGAGTGAGGGAAGGCGGAGGACGGTCCGTTGGCACACATGCGCAAGCGGCGCGACGCAGGGCAGCCCTAGCGCCGCCGTCGCACCCGCACCCGCCCGCCCAATGCCACACCGAATGCTGGTCTTGCAAGGCACCAGAGGGGAGCGGAGGTGCCGCGCAGACGGTGCCGGCGGGGCGCCAGCAGCAGGCGCGTGGCGGGCGGCGGCCAAACTCCCAAAGGACAGAGAGACGAGGCGGCACCCGTGCCGAGCGTGCCTCGCCGTCGTCACACCCACCCCTCCCGCCGCCGCCATGAGCACGCGCGCGCACCGTAACCGAGAGGCGCCTCACCACCGCGCCCCTCCCCCTCGCTCTCCCCATCACGCGCCCCTGCGCCACACACGGGCCCGCTGCCCACTGCTCTGGCGCCCGAGCTCCGGCTGCGGCCAGATGGCAGCGGCGGGCCCGGCGCGCACCTCATCGGCCGGCAACCCGTCGGCAGAGGCGCCTTCGGCCCGCTCGGCGCGCCGCTCGTGTCGCCAAACAGCCTGCGATGCCGCGCCATCGCCTCGCTCAGCGACTGCTCACACGCAGCATTGTGCGCCGCTTCAGCCGCGCGGGCTGCAGCGGCGTCCGCGTCCTCGTACCTCCCGTACGGCGCCCCCTTCGGCGTCGCCTCGTAGTGCGCCGCCGGGTGCGCTGGCGGGCCGCCCTCGTTCCCCTCGAAGCACAGTCCGTCGTTGAACGCTACGTGGAAGGGCAGCGACTCGCCGGGCTTGCGGCCCGACGCCCACAAATGCCGCCATTCCGCCCGCCGCCCATCGCGCGGCTCCACGTACTCGCTGGCCTGAACAAGGTCGTACTCGGGGTCCTCGCTCGGGTCCGTCTCCTTGCCGTGTCGGACCCGCTCGCGGTACCGCGCCTTCGCATGCTCCACCGCCCCCTCAAAGTCCCTCGGGCGGATCTTGCCCGGGTACGACCACGGCTCCTGCACCGCCTCCGTCCGCTTCACCATCTCCCACTCCCTGTCCTCCCCCTCCATGATGCGGCGCAGCACCTCCTCCTCCGCCTCGTCGCAGCGCAGGAGGTGGCCCTGCTGGAAGCCGTACCCCTCAGCGCGTCCGTGCTGGTCTGGCCCGCCATGGTAAAGGTGAGAGAAGGGGCACCGCGGGTACGCCTCCCACTTGCCCGTGGGGCCCATCATATCGTAGTGGTACCTGTACCGGAACGCGCGGTTGCCGTGCTCGTCCACCGACTCGTCCCACCGCAGCAGCATCGGCGGCGGTCGCGGGAACATCTCCAGCGGGTCGTCCGGCTCCCTCGGCTGCCAGTCCTCGATGCGGAACAGCTCGTCGGCGTCCATGTACCAGTGTCCGACAATGTCGCCCTGCACGTTCGCCACGTGCCACCGGAACGGCGACGTGCGCTTCGTGTTGTACAGCAGTGGATCGCAGTAGCTGCCAGGCACCACGCCGTACGCGGACAGCGGCGCGAAGCACACCTGCTCGAGACGCTGCTGGTGCAGGTAGCCCTCCTGCATCGGCGACACCCACTCCTCATCCCACGCGTACAGCATCCATGCGCGGTGCCGCATCTGGCGCCACAGCCGCAGCAGCCGGCCAGGCCTCACGTTCCTGAAGGTTGTCCGCGGGGCGCTCGCGTCGTCCTCCTCCGCGGCCCACACACGCAGCAGCGGCGTGGCGCGGAACAGCTTGCTAGGGGCACAGCGCAGCATCACCAGGCAGCGGGCTGCACGAGGAGGGAGCGCGACGCACACGCGTCAGCCACCCCTGCACGCACAAAGGCACGTGCGCGCACGACCCCCCACAAAGAGCGCAGACAAGCGGCGACGGGCGAGGCGCTGCCCTGTTCTCGGCAGCCTTGCGTGTGTGTGTGTGTGCGTGTGTGTTCACGCGCGCAGAGCTGTGCGACGCGGCACGAGCCCCTCGATGCAGATAATAACGATGAGCGGCAGAGCAGTGGCCAAGTGCGTCGCAGTGGGCGCAAGCATCAAGCACGGTTCAAGACAGCAGCACGGGCACATGCTACGGACCGCAGGGACGCCGGTGACCCCGAGAGCAGGGGGCGGGGAGGGGGGGAACACCACCCCCGCACCACAGTTGCCATCCTAACGAGCCCCGCCGAGTCGGCGGAGGGGGGAGGTGGCGCACGCCATCGAGGACAGCAAAGAGGGGCAGGGAGAGAGCGGAGCACCTGTGCGAGATGTGCAGCGGGAGGAGACGAGCGAGGCAGCGCGCAGCTCGGCCGTTGGGTGCTGTCGGGTCTCTCCTCGCCGTCGGCGTGCGCGCAGGCACACTGCTGGCGGCGGCGCTGTCCTCCCTGTGAATGAGTGGTGCGCTGGGCACAGACGGGGACACACACATGCACGCAGCCGGGCAGGCAGTGCGCAGGGCTCAGGCGCGGCGGAGGGGGAGGGCAGGCAGAGAGAGAAGATGTCTGGGCAGGCAGGGAGAGGAGCATCGGTGGGGAGAGACGGCACGCACGCGTGTCCAGAGGCCCGCGCTGCGCACCACCGTCGCGACAGCATCCGCGCACGGTCCTCGCCACAACGCCCACCGTCATCGGCGTTACCACAACACGTTTCCCCCTCCCACAGCACGGGTCGGGGTCACGGGGCCGAGCAGCTCTCGTTTGTTGACTCGAAGGGGAAACAGAGAAACAGAGAAATAGGGGAGGGCCGCCGCCCACCTCCGCACGGCCACCACCCGGCGCCAGCCGCCAGCGCGCCCAGAGCGAGTGGCAAGCACAGGGAAGGCGGGCAAGAGAGCGTGGCGCACCACGCGGATACACGCACATACATATACATACATCTGCATGTATATATATATGTATACATGGATGCGCCGCCCACGAAATCGAACGCAGAAAATGAGGAAGGAGAGGGGAGGAGGGGCACCGATGTCGCCTCCACACGGCCATGCGCACATCTACGGATTGTGGGAGGCAGCGGGAGGGTGGCACACCAGAGCAAGCAAGGACATACATGGAAGAGGCGGTGCGTGCTGGCACACACACACACACGGAGACGCACTGTGAGAAGACAATCACAGTAAGGCTGAAGTCTGAGAGGCGGCACACGCGAACGCGGCTCTGCGGACGAGGCGCCGAGGCAACACGAAGAGACGGTCCAACGAGATGTGCAACAGACAGGGCCTACACGGGGGGAGCGAGGAGCGAGGCCGAAGGGGGATCGGCTCGGCGCTCCATGAAAGGGGGGAGGCACAGCGGCATATCCCTCGTCTGCGCACCGCACGGCAGAGGAGGGGAGACCGCAGTGCGGGGGAGGGGGGAGAAGAGAGAAGACAAGCGAATGGAAAGAGAAAGAGGAGAGAGCGCACGGCAGTGCACAGCACACTCGCAAGCGCAGCGGCGCGCGCGCACGTGCCACCCCTCCCTCGCCCGCATGTGAGAGAGGAGGGCAGCAGAGAGAGTCGGGGCAGAGGAGCGACACCGCGGGAGCAGCAGCGCCGCATGAGAGCCCCACACACAGCCCACAGCATCAACACGCCGAGAGAGGCAGAGGCACCGAGAGGCAGGAGCGAGGGCACCACTGGCAGCCATGCTCACAGAGACACGCACGCGCACGCCAACGCAGGGGGCGGCGCTGCACGCAAGCACGCAGACAGTCGTGTGCCACGCAGCGGGGGCCACTGCCTGCGCGCGACAGCAGCAGCGTCCTCACGCCGCCAGCCCCACGCTGAACAGCACAGCCACGCACACAACAGCTGCTGCTGCCACTCCGCTCGACACAGCAGCAACACCGCCATCGTTGTGCTTCAGGCACGTCTTCTCGTCCGTCAGGAAGTAGTCCTCACGGCACCTCGCGCACCTCGCAGCGGAGTCCCCCTCGCACACCTCACACCCATCCACCTCGCACTCCGTCTCTGGTGCAGGAGTCGGCGTGTTTGTTGGGGTAGCAGTGGTCGTGGGTTCAGCCGGTGCCTCAGTGGTGGTTGTGGGTTCAGCCGGTGCCTCAGTGCTGGTTGTGGTAAGCGGCTCAGTCGTGGTCCTCGGCGTAGGGGGAAAGTTAGTGAGGTTCGGGGTGGTCGCTGTCGTGGCGGAGGGCTTAGTGGTGGTCGTTGCGCAGTCCTTAGCAGCCAAGCAGTCGCTGCCCTTGTGCTTGTCCTCGATGTCCACAACAAGACCAGCCTTCTGATCCCACGAGTCCGGCACACACCCGCAGAACTTGTTGCCCTTAAGAGAGACGGAAGCCAGCATCGGTATCGCAGACCACGAAGAGGGCAGACTGCCGGACAGGTCGCAGTCCTGCAGCTGCAGGGACCGGGCCTTCGACATCCCACTCCACTGGGGCGGCAGCGTGCCGGAGATGCCTGTGCCCCGCAGATTGAGAACACTCAGCGATGTCATCGAGCCCCACTCGGGGGGCACACTGCCGGAGATGCTTTCACACTTTTCAATCGACAACGACTCCAAAGATGTCATCGAGTGCCATGAGGCGGGCAGCGTCCCGCTCAGCCCCGGCCCCATTTCGGAAAAGTCGAGCCGCCTGATCACGACGTGCCTGTAGTCGACGTTCACAGGCATCTCCGGCAGCGTGCCGGCATACGTCGGACTGATTCCCGACACGTACACGTCCGGCGCATTGCACAAGACGGCCTCCCACGAGCAGAAGTCGTTGCCCGCCCACTTCTCCCCAAGCTTAGGGATCGCACGCCCAAACGCCTGCAGCACCGCCAGCGTGTTCGTCCGCTGCGCCGCAGTGAAGTCGCCCGTCCCAGCAGCACGCGCCACCGGCGCACTGCTCGTGCACAGCAGCAGCGCCACCGCAGCGGCGAGCGTCGCCGCCAGCACCAGCCGACGCACGCACTGCGCCATTCGCAGCCAGGGTCACGAGCAGAGCGGGGCGGCAGCAGGTCCGTGGGCGGGATTGCTCGGGCGTCGGTGTCTGCTGAGCTTACCAGGCAGAGCGAGGGGGCCGACACGTCGTACGTAGCCTCGTGCGGGGGAGAGAGGCGAGCAGCGGGGCGCAGCGACTGGGCAGGGTCCGTAGAGCTGTCACAGCAGCAGCGAGGTGAGGGGTAGTGTGGATGCGCACGCACGTCTGCGTGTCCGTGAAGGTTGGCCGAGGTGACAACGAAGGATAGAGAGGGAGGGAGAGGGAGGGGGAGGGAGGGAGCGGTGCTTATGAGGAGGAGGCGAGGGGAAGGGAGGGGCAGGGAGGGGCGAGCCATACGCAGCGCGGAGCTCCGCACAGACCAGCGGCGTGGAGTGGGCGGCCAGCGAAACAGAGAGCATGACCAGCGGGCGGGTGCGCCCCCGTCCGCCCGTCCGCTCCGTCTGGTCGGTCGCTGCGGCTCCCCCTCACTCCCGTGCGTGTGCGTGGCGCGGCCCCTGCACAGACACCGCAGCGCCAGCGGCAGCAGCACCAGAGCGCGCGCACACACGCGTGGGGGCGGTGGGCAAGCGCGCTGACAACACGGAGCAGTCGAGCCCGCATGGGGGAGAGAGGCGAGCGCCCATGCGCAGCCCCACCAGCCACCGCATACCATTGTCATGCACGTCACACAGAGAGAGAGAGAGAAGGATGTGCGAGGCAGCTGCAGCCGCGCCGTCGCTGTGCACGCCGCCGCACACGCCTCCGCTCAGCACGCAGCCGCGTAGCAAACCAGACAAGGGACACCCGCAACGCCACCGCGACGGCGGCACGGGCGGCAGCGCGGCATCGGGACACCCTCCATCGGCACGCACAGCCTCACCGGCATCCGTTCGCCTCCCCCTCCCTCCGCAGCTGCTCGTCAGCACAGGCGGTCAGGGGAGCCGACGCGCGTGCATGGCTCTGGCGGGGCGGGCGGCGTTGCCCATGTCTCCGGGCATGCGCTGAGAGAGACACACGTGCACGTGTGTGGCGCGGGGCGGGGAGGAGGAGAGGGAGGAGGCGCACCGCGAAGGGAAGCGAGGGGGCGCGCAGCACACCAGCAGGCAGAGGCAGATGTCACGGGCGGCGAGGCACGCAAGCAGCGCACCGGGCGCGGGCGGCGGTGCGGGAGGCCGGGGAGAGCGAGACGGGGAGGGACATGCGGGCCTGTGTGGCTGCATGCGCCCGCTGCACGGCCAGCAAGAGAGGCACACGCGCACGCGCACAGACGCACGCACGTGTATGTGTGGGTGCGTGCGCGATGCCCCGAGGCCTGCCGAGAGACACGCAAGGACGCGTAGAGGAGACGGAAGGCAGGGGATCGGCACCGTCGGCAGTCGCGCATCAGCGGGAGCAGATCGCAGGGCAGGGAGAGGGTGACGGCGCACGATCGTCCACCGCGCCGCGCCCCTTCACCCAGCGTGCACCCATCGCCGCCTCTCGCGTTCCGCAGCGGCCGCCGCCTCCGCCTCCCATTGCCCGAGCCGCTACGAGCTCAGCAGCGCATGCCAACCAGGAGACGCGGGAGGCGGCGAGCCGAGACGAGTGAGGGAAGGCGGAGGACGGTCCGTTGGCACACATGCGCAAGCGGCGCGACGCAGGGCAGCCCTAGCGCCGCCGTCGCACCCGCACCCGCCCGCCCAATGCCACACCGAATGCTGGTCTTGCAAGGCACCAGAGGGGAGCGGAGGTGCCGCGCAGACGGTGCCGGCGGGGCGCCAGCAGCAGGCGCGTGGCGGGCGGCGGCCAAACTCCCAAAGGACAGAGAGACGAGGCGGCACCCGTGCCGAGCGTGCCTCGCCGTCGTCACACCCACCCCTCCCGCCGCCGCCATGAGCACGCGCGCACACCGTAACCGAGAGGCGCCTCACCACCGCGCCCCTCCCCCTCGCTCTCCCCATCACGCGCCCCTGCGCCACACACGGGCCCGCTGCCCACTGCTCTGGCGCCCGAGCTCCGGCTGCGGCCAGATGGCAGCGGCGGGCCCGGCGCGCACCTCATCGGCCGGCAACCCGTCGGCAGAGGCGCCTTCGGCCCGCTCGGCGCGCCGCTCGTGTCGCCAAACAGCCTGCGATGCCGCGCCATCGCCTCGCTCAGCGACTGCTCACACGCAGCATTGTGCGCCGCTTCAGCTGCGCGGGCTGCAGCGGCGTCCGCGTCCTCGTACCTCCCGTACGGCGCCTCGTAGTGCGCCGCCGGGTGCGCTGGCGGGCCGCCCTCGTTCCCCTCGAAGCACAGTCCGTCGTTGAACGCTACGTGGAAGGGCAGCGACTCGCCAGGCTTGCGGCCCGACGCCCACAAATGCCGCCATTCCGCCCGCCGCCCATCGCGCGGCTCCACGTACTCGCTGGCCTGAACAAGGTCGTACTCGGGGTCCTCGCTCGGGTCCGTCTCCTTGCCGTGTCGGACCCGCTCGCGGAACCGCGCCTTCGCACGCTCCACCGCCCCCTCAAAGTCCCTCGGGCGGATCTTGCCCGGGTACGACCACGGCTCCTGCACCGCCTCCGTCCGCTTCACCATCTCCCACTCCCTGTCCTCCCCCTCCATGATGCGGCGCAGCACCTCCTCCTCCGCCTCGTCGCAGCGCAGGAGGTGGCCCTGCTGGAAGCCGTACCCCTCAGCGCGTCCGTGCTGGTCTGGCCCGCCATGGTAAAGGTGAGAGAAGGGGCACCGCGGGTACGCCTCCCACTTGCCCGTGGGGCCCATCATATCGTAGTGGTACCTGTACCGGAACGCACGGTTGCCGTGCTCGTCCACCGACTCGTCCCACCGCAGCAGCATCGGCGGCGGTCGCGGGAACATCTCCAGCGGGTCGTCCGGCTCCCTCGGCTGCCAGTCCTCGATGCGGAACAGCTCGTCGGCGTCCATGTACCAGTGTCCGACAATGTCGCCCTGCACGTTCGCCACGTGCCACCGGAACGGCGACGTGCGCTTCGTGTTGTACAGCAGTGGATCGCAGTAGCTGCCAGGCACCACGCCGTACGCGGACAGCGGCGCGAAGCACACCTGCTCGAGACGCTGCTGGCGCAGGTAGCCCTCCTGCATCGGCGACACCCACTCCTCATCCCACGCGTATAGCATCCATGCGCGGTGCCGCATCTGGCGCCACAGCCGCAGCAGCCGGCCAGGCCTCACGTTCCTGAAGGTCGTCCGCGGGGCGCTCGCGTCGTCCTCCTCCGCGGCCCACACACGCAGCAGCGGCGTGGCGCGGAACAGCTTGCTAGGGGCACAGCGCAGCATCACCAGGCAGCGGGCTGCACGAGGAGGGAGCGCGACGCACACGCGTCAGCCACCCCTGCACGCACAAAGGCACGTGCGCGCACGACCCCCCACAAAGAGCGCAGACAAGCGGCGACGGGCGAGGCGCTGCCCTGTTCTCGGCAGCCTTGCGTGTGTGTGTGTGCGTGTGTGTTCACGCGCGCAGAGCTGTGCGACGCGGCACGAGCCCCTCCATGCAGATAATAACGATGAGCGGCAGAGCAGTGGCCAAGTGCGTCGCAGTGGGCGCAAGCATCAAGCACGGTTCAAGACAGCAGCACGGGCACATGCTACGGACCGCAGGGACGCCGGTGACCCCGAGAGCAGGGGGCGGGGAGGGGGGGAACACCACCCCCGCACCACAGCTGCCACCCTAACGAGCCCCGCCGAGTCGGCGGAGGGGGGAGGTGGCGCACGCCGTCGAGGACAGCAAAGAGGGGCAGGGAGAGAGCGGAGCACCTGTGCGAGATGTGCAGCGGGAGGAGACGAGCGAGGCAGGGCGCAGCTCGGCCGTTGGGTGCTGTCGGGTCTCTCCTCGCCGTCGGCGTGCGCGCAGGCACACTGCTGGCGGCGGCGCTGTCCTCCCTGTGAATGAGTGGTGCGCTGGGCACAGACGGGGACACACACATGCACGCAGCCGGGCAGGCAGTGCGCAGGGCTCAGGCGCGGCGGAGGGGGAGGGCAGGCAGAGAGAGAAGATGTCTGGGCAGGCAGGGAGAGGAGCATCGGTGGGGAGAGACGGCACGCACGCGTGTCCAGAGGCCCGCGCTGCGCACCACCGTCGCGACAGCATCCGCGCGCGGTCCTCGCCACAACGCCCACCGTCATCGGCGTTACCACAACACGTTTCCCCCTCCCACAGCACGGGTCGGGGTCACGGGGCCGAGCAGCTCTCGTTTGTTGACACGAAGGGGAAACAGAGAAACAGAGAAATAGGGGAGGGCCGCCGCCCACCTTCCGCACGGCCACCACCCGGCGCCAGCCGCCAGCGCGCCCAGAGCGAGTGGCAAGCACAGAAGAGGCGGGCAAGAGAGCGTGACGCGACACACGCGTGCTGGCACACACGGATACACGCACACGCCTACACACGGCACGCAGTCGGCTGTATACATCCATGCGCATGTAGACATGCGCATGCATACCCTAAAACTTGTCGATCAGCGTACACGCACATATTTATAAGGTGGGGCACTGACACACATAAGCGTGTACGCGCACACCTGCACGCATACCCGCTTCCCTACACGTGTATATCCATCCACGCATGCATGCATGCACCGCCCACGAAGTGGTACGAAGAGAGTGAGGAAGTAGAGAGTGGCAGGGAGGGGCACCGATGTCCCCTCCACACGGCCATGCGCACAGGCACGGATTGTGGGAGGCAGCGGGAGGGTGGCACACCAGAGCAAGCAAGGACATACATGGAAGAGGCGGTGCGTGCTGGCACACACACACACACGGAGGCGCACTGTGAGAAGACAATCACAGTAAGGCTGAAGTCTGAGAGGCGGCACACGCGAACAAAGATTTGCGGAAGAGGCGATGCTCATGAAGAGACGGTCCAACGAGATGTACAACAGACAGGGCCTACACGGGAGGAGGGAGGAGCGAGGCCGAAGGGGGATCGGCTCGGCGCTCCATGAAAGGGGGGAGGCACAGCGGCATATCCCTCGTCTGCGCACCGCACGGCAGAGGAGGGGAGACCGCAGTGCGGGGGAGGGGGGAGAAGAGAGAAGACAAGCGAACGGAAAGAGAAAGAGGAGAGAGCGCACGGCAGTGCACAGCACACTCGCAAGCGCAGCGGCGCGCGCGCACGTGCCACCCCTCCCTCGCCCGCATGCGAGAGAGGAGGGCAGCAGAGAGAGTCGGGGCAGAGGAGCGACACCGCGGGAGCAGCAGCGCCGCATGAGAGCCCCACACACAGCCCACAGCATCAACACGCCGAGAGAGGCAGAGGCACCGAGAGGCAGGAGCGAGGGCACCACTGGCAGCCATGCACACAGAGACACGCACGCGCACGCCAATGCAGGGGGCGGCGCTGCACGCAAGCACGCAGACAGTCGTGTGCCACGCAGCGGGGGCCGCTGCCTGCGCGCGACAGCAGCAGCGTCCTCACGCCGCCAGCCCCACGCTGAACAGCACAGCCACGCACACAACAGCTGCTGCCGCCACTCCGCTCGACACAGCAGCAACACCGCCATCGCAGTACACCAGGCACGTCCTCTCGTCCGTCAGGAAGTAGTCCTCACGGCACCTCGCGCACCTCGCAGCGGAGTCCCCCTCGCACACCTCACACCCATCCACCTCGCACTCCGTCTCTGGTGCAGGAGTCGGCGTGTTTGTTGGGGTAGCAGTGGTCGTGGGTTCAGCCGGTGCCTCAGTGGTGGTTGTGGTGGGCAGCTTAGTAGTGCTCGTTATCGTGGTCGGCGGCTTAGTGGTGGTCGTGGTCGTGGTAGGGGGTTTAGTGGTGGTCGCTGTCGTGATGGGGGGCTTAGTGGTGGTCGTGGTCGTGGTGGTCGTTGTCGTGGTGGTCGTTGTCGTGGTGGGGGGTTTTGTGGTGGTCGTTGTCGTGGTGGGGAGCTTAGTGGTGGTCGTTGTCGTGGTGGGGGGTTTTGTGGTGGTCGTTGTCGTGGTGGGGGGTTTTGTGGTGGTCGTGGTCGTGGTGGGGGGTTTTGTGGTGGTCGTGGTCGTGGTGGGGGGCTTAGTGGTGGTCGTTGTCGTGGTGGTCGTTGTCGTGGTGGGGGGCTTAGTGGTGGTCGTTGTCGTGGTGGGGAGCTTAGTGGTGGTCGTTGTGCAGTCCTTACCAGCCAAGCAGTCGCTGCCCTTGTGCTTGTCCTCGATTTCCACAGCAAGATCAGCCTTGTTGGCCCACGAGTCCGGCACACACCCGCAAAAGCGGTTGCCCTTCAGTGAGACGCCGCGCAGGTTTGGCATCGACGACCACTGGGGCGGCAGCGTGCCGGACAGGTCGCAGTTGTTCAGCCAGAAGTATGCGGCCTTCGACATCCCACTCCACTCGGGCGGCAGCGTGCCGGAGACCTTTGCGCCATTCAGGTTCAGAAGGCTCAGCGATCTCATCGAGCTCCACTGAGGAGGGAGAGGGCCGGTCAGCTTCGATTTCTCTAGAACCAGCTGCTGTATTCTCTCCAGCGAGCCCCACTCCGGGGGCAACAAGCCTGTGATCGGCGTGTCCTCAAGAAAGACGTTCACTAGTGATTTCCAAGAGCTCCACTCCGCAGGCAGCGTACCGCTCAGTTTTAGTCGCCTTAGCTGCAGAGTCTGTAAATTAGGCATCGAGCTCCACTCGGGCGGCAGCGCGCCGGTGATGCCGCCAGATTCTTCAATTATCAAGAATGACAGCCGCTTCATCGAGTGCCATGAGGCGGGCAGCGTACCGCTCACTTTGTTGCCCGACAACTTAAGGGAAGTCAGTCCTTCCAGCTTGCCCCAGCTGTCCGGCAGCGTCCCGCTCAGCAGCGACATATTCCAGAGCCACAAATCCCGGATCATGACGTGCCTGTAGTCGACGTTCACAGGCATCTCCGGCAGCGTGCCGGCATACGTTGGACTGATTCCCGTCACGTACACTCCCATCTTATTACACTTGATAAGCTCCCACGAGCAGAAGTCGTTGCCCGCCCACTTCTTCTCAAGCTCAGGGATCGCACGCCCAAACGCCTGCAGCACCGCCAGCGTGTTCGTCCGCTGCGCCGCAGTGAAGTCGTTCGTCCCAGCAGCACGCGCCACCGGCGCACTGCTCGTGCACAGCAGCAGCGCCACCGCAGCGGCGAGCGTCGCCGCCAGCACCAGCCGACGCACGCACTGCGCCATTCGCAGCCAGGGTCACGAGCAGAGCGGGGCGGCAGCAGGTCCGTGGGCGGGATTGCTCGGGCGTCGGTGTCTGCTGAGCTTACCAGGCAGAGCGAGGGGGCCGACACGTCGTACGTAGCCTCGTGTGGGGGAGAGAGGCGAGCAGCGGGGCGCAGCGACTGGGCAGGGTCCGTAGAGCTGTCACAGCAGCAGCAGCGAGGCGAGGGGTAGTGTGGATGCGCACGTACGTCTGCGTGTCCGTGAAGGTTGGCCGAGGTGACAACGAAGGATAGAGAGGGAGGGAGAGGGAGGGAGCGGTGCACATGAGGAGGAGGCGAGGGGCAGGGAGGGGCGAGCCATACGCAGCGCGGAGCTCCGCACAGACCAGCGGCGTGGAGTGGGCGGCCAGCGAAACAGAGAGCATGACCAGCGGGCGGGTGCGCCCCCGTCCACCCGTCCGCTCCGTCTGGTCGGTCGCTGCAGCTCCCCCTCACTCCCGTGCGTGCGCGCAGAGCTGTGCGACGCGGCACGAGCTCCTCGATGCAGATAATAATGATGAGCGGCAGGGCAGTGGCCAAGTGCGTCGCAGTGGGTGCAAGCACCAAGCACGGCTCAAGACAGCAGCACGGGCAGCACGACCACGCGCTACGGATGGTAGGGACGCCAGTGACGCCGAGAACAGAGGAAAAGCAAACGCAGTGCAACGACGCGCAAGACGCCGGCCCCGCCCACGGACGGGTGTGTGCGCACACGAGGCGGGGGGGGATGCGGCAGCACCGGCCCGCTCGCCATGCGCAGGCAGCAGCGGCACCAGGCACAGGGGGAACGGCAGCACACAGGGAAAGAGCCGAAGGCCCGCAGCAGCACAGGCAAGGCCGCCGTTGTGGCTCACGTGTGCCGGTCGCTGCTCGGTGGGGCGGGAGAGACCGGCGAGGGGCACTCGCTTGCTCGCCTCGCATCACCGATGGGAGGTGAAGCGGGGACAAGAGAGCAGGCAGTGGCGGGGCATCCCCTCTGCCCATGAGGCCCCACCGCTGCATGGGCGCGCTGTCCACGCGCAGTGGGGGTGTGGAAGCACAGGACACCAAACCCTCATGAGTGCCGATGTCGCTCGCCGCCCGCATGCGTGTGCAGCCGCATATGGCAGGTGGGGAGAGGGGCGAGTGCCAGGCAACACTCGGGGTGGCGATGTCTGCAACAGCGCGAGCAGCTCCACTTCGACGCGTCCATCCCTCCGTCCTGCAACAGCAGGCCGACGCCGCGCCACACCCCGCACCAGGCCCCGCGCGCGGCCCCTCGCACAGCCTCTGCCCACCCATCCGCCACGCAGGTCGCCCCACAGCAGCGCACACCGTGCCGGCAGCCGCCTGGCGCGTCCGCCTCGGCGTGGCCCAGGCACCCCACCAGCAGGCAACACGGGCCGGGCGGGAGACGCCCGAGCCCCGTTGACCCCTCGCCCAGCATGCGGGCAGCACAAGCGCGCCCACTGCCGCACGTCGCTCCGGCGCCGCGCCATCCACGACCTCACTGCCCACACCGGTGGCGACGCACCGCCCTCGCCTCCCCCCGGCGCCGTAGGGGCCTAGCCCTTCCGCCACCAGAAGCGGTCCCGTATGCGCAGGGATGAGGGGAGAGGGGGGAGGGGCCGCTCCGCCTCCCCACACAGAGAGTGCGGCGCCACTGGATGCCGCGCACTGGGGTGCCCCCCTGTCACCAGCATCGTCACGTATGCGGCGGGGAGAAAGGAGCGACTACATGACGCGCATCGCAACGAGCGGGGGTGCGGACGCCGACCACTGTCGCATGTGGGTGGGGGACGCGGCAGATCATTGAGGGCCCAGCACCTCCGTGAGGTCTCCGCTCCGTCCCCACAGCTCGCACTCGGTGCAGTGCGTAGGTGCGGCCCCCTTCGCCTCACCTCCCCGTGCGCACCGCCCACACCCCTGCGGACAGCACAGGCACCACGTTCTCCCTCGGCCTCGCTGTGCGTGCCTCTCCCCCATCGCCCAGTCCACCCACGAGCGCCGGCACGCGGATGCACGGCCGACGTGTGCCAGCAGGGGAGAACGCTCGCACACACGCCGTCACCACCAAGGTGAGAGCACGCCCTCGCCGCACACGATGCGGCCGCAGGGAGGAGGGAGGAGGGATGGGGTGCGCCGTGCCGAGTCCGGCCAGCCAACAAGCCACCAGCACGCTCGCACGCAAGCAAGCCAAGCAGAAGCCATTCCCGGCCTCACTCCACACACCGATACGCGCCGTGTCTCAACGCAGCGGTGCGGCCTGCGACGCGGCGGCGCAGAAGGGAGGCTGGCCACAGTAGCCGCGCACACACGCACACAGACGGGCTCCAGCGCGCTCCACCGGCATCGGGGGCGGGAGGGATAGCTGCACCGTCTCCCACACACGCGGCCGCCCTCACGCGCACAGCACGCAGCAGAGGCGACGCCGTCCCCTTCCCCACACACCCTTGTTCGCCCACCCTGCACGGCACACGCAGTGCTTCGCGCCGCGATGGCGAGGCCAGTCGTGCGCCCACGCCACACCTACGGAGCGCCACCCTCCGTCCTCGGCTTCCCCTCGGCGAGCATAGCCAGCAAGGGGGGCCGTGCCCACCGCGGACCGGTCTGGACGCGGTGCGGGCAGGAGAAGCGCATCGGCATCGCCTGTCGTGGCACACGCCACCGCTGCCGCCACGCGGGGGGCACAGGTGCGAGCGCACAGGCAAGCGCTGCTGCGGCAACTTCGGGCGCACGCCTCCGCATCGCGGCAAGACGTCGCGGCCGCGCCCACAGACGCGCGCGTCGGTCTGACCGAGGTCTTGCACGGCGGACACACACACACACACACACAAAAAAAAAAAAGCGTCACAGGGCGAGATCCACAGGCACCGCCGCTGCACCTTCCCGGTCGACGGCGACGCCGGCGCCTGCACCGGGTCTGCGGCGGTGTGGTCACGCGCGTCAAACACAGCAGGTCGGCACTGATCACCTAGGCTGCGGAGCTGGCGCACACCATGCTCTGACGCTGCCGTGCTGCGCACAGAGGTTCGAGGCGAACGTGCAAAAGTGCAGCCGCCGCTGATGTCAGCTCTGCAGGTTACATCGTGCCGGTGGGCTTCGACACCCGCGTCGGCCACAGACAGCGCCGCCACGGGTGCGCCACACGTCACACCCATGGCTGGTCCGGCGGTCCCTTCCGCCGCGGTACCGTGACAGCCCTCGTCGCTGCGCGGTTGCGGCGGCACTGCAGGGAGGGCGCTGAAGCAAGAGCTTCACAACACAGGGCGCAGCTCGGCCGTTGGGTGCTGTCGGGCCTCCTCCTCGCCGTCGGCGTGCGCTCAGGCACGCACGCGCCATGGGCGCATGTGGCAGCAGGCGCAGTGCTGGCGGCGGCGCTGTCCTCCCTGTGAATGAGTGGTGCGCTGGGCACAGACGGGGACACACACATGCACGCAGCCGGGCAGGCAGTGCGCAGGGCTCAGGCGCGGCGGAGGGGGAGGGCAGGCAGAGAGAGAAGATGTCTGGGCAGGCAGGGAGAGGAGCATCGGTGGGGAGAGACGGCACGCACGCGTGTCCAGAGGCCCGCGCTGCGCACCACCGTCGCGACAGCATCCGCGCACGGTCCTCGCCACAACGCCCACCGTCATCGGCGTTACCACAACACGTTTCCCCCTCCCACAGCACGGGTCGGGGTCACGGGGCCGAGCAGCTCTCGTTTGTTGACTCGAAGGGGAAACAGAGAAACAGAGAAATAGGGGAGGGCCGCCGCCCACCTCCGCACGGCCACCACCCGGCGCCAGCCGCCAGCGCGCCCAGAGCGAGTGGCAAGCACAGGGAAGGCGGGCAAGAGAGCATGGCGCAGCACACGGATACACGCACATACATATGTATACACACACACATACATGCCCAAGACTAGACAGATGTGCAGATAAAACATGCATACCCACCCTTCTATATATTCGCACATAGAGAGAGAGAGGGAGAGATACCTACTTATAGCTATAAATATATATATGCACACACACACATATGAATCCACACAAAGACACATTACTACGCAGACATATAGATACCGACGCACACGTAAATACAGGTGTGCACGCATCTAGCATCGCCTCCTTCCCCATCCCCTATATATAGGTATATACAACAACCACGTAATAGCACGAAGAGAGTGAGGAAGTAGAGAGTGGCAGGGAGGGGCACCGATGTCCTCTCCGCACGGCCATGCGCACATCTACGGATTGTGGGAGGCAGCGGGAGGGTGGCACACCAGAGCAAGCAAGGACATACATGGAAGAGGCGGTGCGTGCTGGCACACACACACACACGGAGACGCACTGTGAGAAGACAATCACAGTAAGGCCGAAGTCTGAGAGGCGGCACACGCGAACGCGGCTCTGCGGACGAGGCGCCGAGGCAACACGAAGAGACGGTCCAACGAGATGTGCAACAGACAGGGCCTACACGGGGGGAGCGAGGAGCGAGGCCGAAGGGGGATCGGCTCGGCGCTCCATGAAAGGGGGGAGGCACAGCGGCATATCCCTCGTCTGCGCACCGCACGGCAGAGGAGGGGAGACCGCAGTGCGGGGGAGGGGGGAGAAGAGAGAAGACAAGCGAATGGAAAGAGAAAGAGGAGAGAGCGCACGGCAGTGCACAGCACACTCGCAAGCGCAGCGGCGCGCGCGCACGTGCCACCCCTCCCTCGCCCGCATGTGAGAGAGGAGGGCAGCAGAGAGAGTCGGGGCAGAGGAGCGACACCGCGGGAGCAGCAGCGCCGCATGAGAGCCCCACACACAGCCCACAGCATCAACACGCCGAGAGAGGCAGAGGCACCGAGAGGCAGGAGCGAGGGCACCACTGGCAGCCATGCTCACAGAGACACGCACGCGCACGCCGATGCAGGGGGCGGCGCTGCACGCAAGCACGCAGACAGTCGTGTGCCACGCAGCGGGGGCCACTGCCTGCGCGCGACAGCAGCAGCGTCCTCACGCCGCCAGCCCCACGCTGAACAGCACAGCCACGCACACAACAGCTGCTGCTGCCACTCCGCTCGACACAGCAGCAACACCGCCATCGTTGTGCTTCAGGCACGTCTTCTCGTCCGTCAGGAAGTAGTCCTCACGGCACCTCGCGCACCTCGCAGCGGAGTCCCCCTCGCACACCTCACACCCATCCACCTCGCACTCCGTCTCTGGTGCAGGAGTCGGCGTGTTTGTTGGGGTAGCAGTGGTCGTGGGTTCAGCCGGTGCCTCAGTGCTGGTTGTGGTAAGCGGCTCAGTCGTGGTCCTCGGCGTAGGGGGAAAGTTAGTGAGGTTCGGGGTGGTCGCTGTCGTGGCGGAGGGCTTAGTGGTGGTCGTTGTGCAGTCCTTAGCAGCCAAGCAGTCGCTGCCCTTGTGCTTGTCCTCGATGTCCACAACAAGACCAGCCTTCTGATCCCACGAGTCCGGCACACACCCGCAGAACTTGTTGCCCTTAAGAGAGACGGAAGCCAGCATCGGTATCGCAGACCACGAAGAGGGCAGACTGCCGGACAGGTCGCAGTCCTGCAGCTGCAGGGACCGGGCCTTCGACATCCCACTCCACTGGGGCGGCAGCGTGCCGGAGATGCCTGTGCCCCGCAGATTGAGAACACTCAGCGATGTCATCGAGCCCCACTCGGGGGGCACACTGCCGGAGATGCTTTCACACTTTTCAATCGACAACGACTCCAAAGATGTCATCGAGTGCCATGAGGCGGGCAGCGTCCCGCTCAGCCCCGGCCCCATTTCGGAAAAGTCGAGCTGCTTGATCACGACGTGCCTGTAGTCGACGTTCACAGGCATCTCCGGCAGCGTGCCGGCATACGTCGGACTGATTCCCGACACGTACACGTCCGGCGCATTGCACAAGACGGCCTCCCACGAGCAGAAGTCGTTGCCCGCCCACTTCTCCCCAAGCTTAGGGATCGCACGCCCAAACGCCTGCAGCACCGCCAGCGTGTTCGTCCGCTGCGCCGCAGTGAAGTCGCCCGTCCCAGCAGCACGCGCCACCGGCGCACTGCTCGTGCACAGCAGCAGCGCCACCGCAGCGGCGAGCGTCGCCGCCAGCACCAACCGACGCACGCACTGCGCCATTCGCAGCCAGGGTCACGAGCAGAGCGGGGCGGCAGCAGGTCCGTGGGCGGGATTGCTCGGGCGTCGGTGTCTGCTGAGCTTACCAGGCAGAGCGAGGGGGCCGACACGTCGTACGTAGCCTCGTGCGGGGGAGAGAGGCGAGCAGCGGGGCGCAGCGACTGGGCAGGGTCCGTAGAGCTGTCACAGCAGCAGCGAGGTGAGGGGTAGTGTGGATGCGCACGCACGTCTGCGTGTCCGTGAAGGTTGGCCGAGGTGACAACGAAGGATAGAGAGGGAGGGAGAGGGAGGGGGAGGGAGGGAGCGGTGCACATGAGGAGGAGGCGAGGGGAAGGGAGGGGCAGGGAGGGGCGAGCCATACGCAGCGCGGAGCTCCGCACAGACCAGCGGCGTGGAGTGGGCGGCCAGCGAAAGAGAGAGCATGACCAGCGGGCGGGTGCGCCCCCGTCCGCCCGTCCGCTCCGTCTGGTCGGTCGCTGCGGCTCCCCCTCACTCCCGTGCGTGTGCGTGGCGCGGCCCCTGCACAGACACCGCAGCGCCAGCGGCAGCAGCACCAGAGCGCGCGCACACACGCGTGGGGGCGGTGGGCAAGCGCGCTGACAACACGGAGCAGTCGAGCCCGCATGGGGGAGAGAGGCGAGCGCCCATGCGCAGCCCCACCAGCCACCGCATACCATTGTCATGCACGTCACACAGAGAGAGAGAGAGAAGGATGTGCGAGGCAGCTGCAGCCGCGCCGTCGCTGTGCACGCCGCCGCACACGCCTCCGCTCAGCACGCAGCCGCGTAGCAAACCAGACAAGGGACACCCGCAACGCCACCGCGACGGCGGCACGGGCGGCAGCGCGGCATCGGGACACCCTCCATCGGCACGCACAGCCTCACCGGCATCCGTTCGCCTCCCCCTCCCTCCGCAGCTGCTCGTCAGCACAGGCGGTCAGGGGAGCCGACGCGCGTGCATGGCTCTGGCGGGGCGGGCGGCGTTGCCCATGTCTCCGGGCATGCGCTGAGAGAGACACACGTGCACGTGTGTGGCGCGGGGCGGGGAGGAGGAGAGGGAGGAGGCGCACCGCGAAGGGAAGCGAGGGGGCGCGCAGCACACCAGCAGGCAGAGGCAGATGTCACGGGCGGCGAGGCATGCAAGCAGCGCACCGGACGCGGGCGGCGGTGCGGGAGGCCGGGGAGAGCGAGACGGGGAGGGACATGCGGGCCTGTGTGGCTGCATGCGCCCGCTGCACGGCCAGCAAGAGAGGCACACGCGCACGCGCACAGACGCACGCACGTGTATGTGTGGGTGCGTGCGCGATGCCCCGAGGCCTGCCGAGAGACACGCAAGGACGCGTAGAGGAGACGGAAGGCAGGGGATCGGCACCGTCGGCAGTCGCGCATCAGCGGGAGCAGATCGCAGGGCAGGGAGAGGGTGACGGCGCACGATCGTCCACCGCGCCGCGCCCCTTCACCCAGCGTGCACCCATCGCCGCCTCTCGCGTTCCGCAGCGGCCGCCGCCTCCGCCTCCCATTGCCCGAGCCGCTACGAGCTCAGCAGCGCATGCCAACCAGGAGACGCGGGAGGCGGCGAGCCGAGACGAGTGAGGGAAGGCGGAGGACGGTCCGTTGGCACACATGCGCAAGCGGCGCGACGCAGGGCAGCCCTAGCGCCGCCGTCGCACCCGCACCCGCCCGCCCAATGCCACACCGAATGCTGGTCTTGCAAGGCACCAGAGGGGAGCGGAGGTGCCGCGCAGACGGTGCCGGCGGGGCGCCAGCAGCAGGCGCGTGGCGGGCGGCGGCCAAACTCCCAAAGGACAGAGAGACGAGGCGGCACCCGTGCCGAGCGTGCCTCGCCGTCGTCACACCCACCCCTCCCGCCGCCGCCATGAGCACGCGCGCACACCGTAACCGAGAGGCGCCTCACCACCGCGCCCCTCCCCCTCGCTCTCCCCATCACGCGCCCCTGCGCCACACACGGGCCCGCTGCCCACTGCTCTGGCGCCCGAGCTCCGGCTGCGGCCAGATGGCAGCGGCGGGCCCGGCGCGCACCTCATCGGCCGGCAACCCGTCGGCAGAGGCGCCTTCGGCCCGCTCGGCGCGCCGCTCGTGTCGCCAAACAGCCTGCGATGCCGCGCCATCGCCTCGCTCAGCGACTGCTCACACGCAGCATTGTGCGCCGCTTCAGCCGCGCGGGCTGCAGCGGCGTCCGCGTCCTCGTACCTCCCGTACGGCGCCTCGTAGTGCGCCGCCTCGTAGTGCGCCGCCGGGTGCGCTGGCGGGCCGCCCTCGTTCCCCTCGAAGCACAGTCCGTCGTTGAACGCTACGTGGAAGGGCAGCGACTCGCCGGGCTTGCGGCCCGACGCCCACAAATGCCGCCATTCCGCCCGCCGCCCATCGCGCGGCTCCACGTACTCGCTGGCCTGAACAAGGTCGTACTCGGGGTCCTCGCTCGGGTCCGTCTCCTTGCCGTGTCGGACCCGCTCGCGGAACCGCGCCTTCGCACGCTCCACCGCCCCCTCAAAGTCCCTCGGGCGGATCTTGCCCGGGTACGACCACGGCTCCTGCACCGCCTCCGTCCGCTTCACCATCTCCCACTCCCTGTCCTCCCCCTCCATGATGCGGCGCAGCACCTCCTCCTCCGCCTCGTCGCAGCGCAGGAGGTGGCCCTGCTGGAAGCCGTACCCCTCAGCGCGTCCGTGCTGGTCTGGCCCGCCATGGTAAAGGTGAGAGAAGGGGCACCGCGGGTACGCCTCCCACTTGCCCGTGGGGCCCATCATATCGTAGTGGTACCTGTACCGGAACGCGCGGTTGCCGTGCTCGTCCACCGACTCGTCCCACCGCAGCAGCATCGGCGGCGGTCGCGGGAACATCTCCAGCGGGTCGTCCGGCTCCCTCGGCTGCCAGTCCTCGATGCGGAACAGCTCGTCGGCGTCCATGTACCAGTGTCCGACAATGTCGCCCTGCACGTTCGCCACGTGCCACCGGAACGGCGACGTGCTCTTCGTGTTGTACAGCAGTGGATCGCAGTAGCTGCCAGGCACCACGCCGTACGCGGACAGCGGCGCGAAGCACACCTGCTCGAGACGCTGCTGGTGCAGGTAGCCCTCCTGCATCGGCGACACCCACTCCTCATCCCACGCGTACAGCATCCATGCGCGGTGCCGCATCTGGCGCCACAGCCGCAGCAGCCGGCCAGGCCTCACGTTCCTGAAGGTTGTCCGCGGGGCGCTCGCGTCGTCCTCCTCCGCGGCCCACACACGCAGCAGCGGCGTGGCGCGGAACAGCTTGCTAGGGGCACAGCGCAGCATCACCAGGCAGCGGGCTGCACGAGGAGGGAGCGCGACGCACACGCGTCAGCCACCCCTGCACGCACAAAGGCACGTGCGCGCACGACCCCCCACAAAGAGCGCAGACAAGCGGCGACGGGCGAGGCGCTGCCCTGTTCTCGGCAGCCTTGCGTGTGTGTGTGTGCGTGTGTGTTCACGCGCGCAGAGCTGTGCGACGCGGCACGAGCCCCTCGATGCAGATAATAACGATGAGCGGCAGAGCAGTGGCCAAGTGCGTCGCAGTGGGCGCAAGCATCAAGCACGGTTCAAGACAGCAGCACGGGCACATGCTACGGACCGCAGGGACGCCGGTGACCCCGAGAGCAGGGGGCGGGGAGGGGGGGAACACCACCCCCGCACCACAGTTGCCATCCTAACGAGCCCCGCCGAGTCGGCGGAGGGGGGAGGTGGCGCACGCCGTCGAGGACAGCAAAGAGGGGCAGGGAGAGAGCGGAGCACCTGTGCGAGATGTGCAGCGGGAGGAGACGAGCGAGGCAGCGCGCAGCTCGGCCGTTGGGTGCTGTCGGGTCTCTCCTCGCCGTCGGCGTGCGCGCAGGCACACTGCTGGCGGCGGCGCTGTCCTCCCTGTGAATGAGTGGTGCGCTGGGCACAGACGGGGACACACACATGCACGCAGCCGGGCAGGCAGTGCGCAGGGCTCAGGCGCGGCGGAGGGGGAGGGCAGGCAGAGAGAGAAGATGTCTGGGCAGGCAGGGAGAGGAGCATCGGTGGGGAGAGACGGCACGCACGCGTGTCCAGAGGCCCGCGCTGCGCACCACCGTCGCGACAGCATCCGCGCACGGTCCTCGCCACAACGCCCACCGTCATCGGCGTTACCACAACACGTTTCCCCCTCCCACAGCACGGGTCGGGGTCACGGGGCCGAGCAGCTCTCGTTTGTTGACTCGAAGGGGAAACAGAGAAACAGAGAAATAGGGGAGGGCCGCCGCCCACCTCCGCACGGCCACCACCCGGCGCCAGCCGCCAGCGCGCCCAGAGCGAGTGGCAAGCACAGGAGAGGCGGGCAAGAGAGCGTGACGCGACACACGCGTGCTGGCACACACGGATACACGCACATACATATACATACATCTGCATATATATATATGTATACATGGATGCACCGCCCACGAAATCGAACGCAGAAAATGAGGAAGGAGAGGGGAGGAGGGGCACCGATGTCGCCTCCACACGGCCATGCGCACATCTACGGATTGTGGGAGGCAGCGGGAGGGTGGCACACCAGAGCAAGCAAGGACGTACATGGAAGAGGCGGTGCGTGCTGGCACACACACACACACGGAGGCGCACTGTGAGAAGACAATCACAGTAAGGCTGAAGTCTGAGAGGCGGCACACGCGAACGCGGCTCTGCGGACGAGGCGCCGAGGCAACACGAAGAGACGGTCCAACGAGATGTGCAACAGACAGGGCCTACACGGGAGGAGCGAGGAGCGAGGCCGAAGGGGGATCGGCTCGGCGCTCCATGAAAGGGGGGAGGCACAGCGGCATATCCCTCGTCTGCGCACCGCACGGCAGAGGAGGGGAGACCGCAGTGCGGGGGAGGGGGGAGAAGAGAGAAGACAAGCGAACGGAAAGAGAAAGAGGAGAGAGCGCACGGCAGTGCACAGCACACTCGCAAGCGCAGCGGCGCGCGCGCACGTGCCACCCCTCCCTCGCCCGCATGCGAGAGAGGAGGGCAGCAGAGAGAGTCGGGGCAGAGGAGCGACACCGCGGGAGCAGCAGCGCCGCATGAGAGCCCCACACACAGCCCACAGCATCAACACGCCGAGAGAGGCAGAGGCACCGAGAGGCAGGAGCGAGGGCACCACTGGCAGCCATGCTCACAGAGACACGCACGCGCACGCCAACGCAGGGGGCGGCGCTGCACGCAAGCACGCAGACAGTCGTGTGCCACGCAGCGGGGGCCACTGCCTGCGCGCGACAGCAGCAGCGTCCTCACGCCGCCAGCCCCACGCTGAACAGCACAGCCACGCACACAACAGCTGCTGCTGCCACTCCGCTCGACACAGCAGCAACACCGCCATCGTTGTGCATCAGGCACGTCCTCTCGTCCGTCAGGAAGTAGTCCTCACGGCACCTGGCGCACCTCGCAGCGGAGTCCCCCTCGCACACCTCACACCCATCCACCTCGCACTCCGTCTCAGGAGCAGGAGTCGGCGTGTTTGTTGGGGTAGCAGTGGTCGTGGGTTCAGCCGGTGCCTCAGTGGTGGTTGTGGGTTCAGCTGGTGCCTCAGTGCTGGTTGTGGTAAGCGGCTCAGTCGTGGTCGTCGGCGTAGGGGGAAAGTTAGTGGGGTTCGTAGTGGTCGTTGTCGTGGCGGTGGGCTTAGTGGTGGTCGTGGTCATGGTAGGGGGCTTAGTGGTGGTCGTTGTGCACTCCCTCCCAGCCAAGCAGTCGCTGCCCTTGTGCTTGTCCTCGATGTCCACAGCAAGACCAGCCTTCTGATCCCACGAGTCCGGCACACACCCGCAGAACTTGTTGCCCTTAAGAGAGACGGAAGCCAGCATCGGCATCGCAGACCACGAAGAGGGCAGACTGCCGGACAGGTCGCAGTCCTGCAGCTGCAGGGACCGGGCCTTCGACATCCCACTCCACTGGGGCGGCAGCGTGCCGGAGACCTTACTGCCGGACAGCCGCAGTGTATCAAGCGACTGCAGCGCACTCCACTCAGCAGGAAGCGTGCCGGACAACAACGTATCGTCGAGCAGTAGCTGCGTAAGCTTTTTCATGGAGCTCCACTGGGGCGGCAGCGTGCCGGAGAACTTACTGCCGGACAGCCGCAGTGTATCAAGCGACTGCAGCGCACTCCACTCAGCAGGAAGCGTGCCGGACAACAAAGTATCGGTGAGCAGCAGATGTGTAAGCTTTCTCATCGAGCTCCACTGGGGCGGCAGCGTGCCGGAGACCTGAGTGCCCTGCACATCGAGAGCGGCGAGCAATGTCATCGAGCTCCACTGGGGCGGCAGCGTGCCGGAGACCTTCGTGTTTTCCAGATTGAGAAAACTCAGCGATTTCATCGAGCCCCACTGGGGAGGCAGCGTGCCGGAGATGCTTGTGCCCCGCAGATTGAGAGCAGTCAGCGATGTCATCGAGCTCCACTGGGGCGGCAGACTGCCGGAGACCTTCGCGCCATCCAGATTAAGAAAACTCAGCGATTTCATCGAGCCCCACTGGGGGGGCACACTGCCGGAGATGCTTTCACACTTTTCAATCGACAACGACTCCAAAGATCTCATCGAGTGCCATGAGGCGGGCAGCGTACCGCTCACTTTGTTGCCCGACAACGTAAAGAAAGTCAGTTTTTCCAGCTTGCTCCAGCTGTCCGGCAGCGTCCCGCTCAGCCCCGGCCCCATTTTGGAAAAGTCGAGCTGCTTGATCATGACGGTCGTGTAGTCGACGTTCACAGGCATCTCCGGCAGCGTGCCGGCATACGTCGGACTGATTCCCGACACGTACACGTCCGGCGCATCGCACAAGACGGCCTCCCACGAGCAGAAGTCGTTGCCCGTCCACTTCTCCCCAAGCTTAGGGATCGCACGCCCAAACGCCTGCAGCACCGCCAGCGTGTTCGTCCGCTGCGCCGCAGTGAAGTCGTTCGTCCCAGCAGCACGCGCCACCGGCGCACTGCTCGTGCACAGCAGCAGCGCCACCGCAGCGGCGAGCGTCGCCGCCAGCACCAGCCGACGCACGCACTGCGCCATTCGCAGCCAGGGTCACGAGCAGAGCGGGGCGGCAGCAGGTCCGTGGGCGGGATTGCTCGGGCGTCGGTGTCTGCTGAGCTTACCAGGCAGAGCGAGGGGGCCGACACGTCGTACGTAGCCTCGTGCGGGGGAGAGAGGCGAGCAGCGGGGCGCAGCGACTGGGCAGGGTCCGTAGAGCTGTCACAGCAGCAGCAGCGAGGCGAGGGGTAGTGTGGATGCGCACGTACGTCTGCGTGTCCGTGAAGGTTGGCCGAGGTGACAACGAAGGATAGAGAGGGAGGGAGAGGGAGGGAGCGGTGCACATGAGGAGGAGGGGAGGGGCAGGGAGGGGCGAGCCATACGCAGCGCGGAGCTCCGCACAGACCAGCGGCGTGGAGTGGGCGGCCAGCGAAACAGAGAGCATGACCAGCGGGCGGGTGCGCCCCCGTCCACCCGTCCGCTCCGTCTGGTCGGTCGCTGCAGCTCCCCCTCACTCCCGTGCGTGCGCGCAGAGCTGTGCGACGCGGCACGAGCTCCTCGATGCAGATAATAATGATGAGCGGCAGGGCAGTGGCCAAGTGCGTCGCAGTGGGTGCAAGCACCAAGCACGGCTCAAGACAGCAGCACGGGCAGCACGACCACGCGCTACGGATGGTAGGGACGCCAGTGACGCCGAGAACAGAGGAAAAGCAAACGCAGTGCAACGACGCGCAAGACGCCGGCCCCGCCCACGGACGGGTGTGTGCGCACACGAGGCGGGGGGGGATGCGGCAGCACCGGCCCGCTCGCCATGCGCAGGCAGCAGCGGCACCAGGCACAGGGGGAACGGCACCACACAGGGAAAGAGCCGAAGGCCCGCAGCAGCACAGGCAAGGCCGCCGGCACACGCGAACGGGCTCTGCGGCATGAGGCGCCGAGGCAGACATCAAGAGACGGTCCTGCGAGATGTGCAACAGACAGGGCCTACCCGGGGGGAGCGAGGAGCGAGGCCGAAGGGGGATCGGCTCGGCGCTCCATGAAAGGGGGGAGGCACAGCGGCATATCCCTCGTCTGCGCACCGCACGGCAGAGGAGGGGAGACCGCAGTGCGGGGGAGGGGGGAGAAGAGAGAAGACAAGCGAACGGAAAGAGAAAGAGGAGAGAGCGCACGGCAGTGCACAGCACACTCGCAAGCGCAGCGGCGCGCGCGCACGTGCCACCCCTCCCTCGCCCGCATGCGAGAGAGGAGGGCAGCAGAGAGAGTCGGGGCAGAGGAGCGACACCGCGGGAGCAGCAGCGCCGCATGAGAGCCCCACACACAGCCCACAGCATCAACACGCCGAGAGAGGCAGAGGCACCGAGAGGCAGGAGCGAGGGCACCACTGGCAGCCATGCTCACAGAGACACGCACGCGCACGCCAACGCAGGGGGCGGCGCTGCACGCAAGCACGCAGACAGTCGTGTGCCACGCAGCGGGGGCCGCTGCCTGCGCGCAACAGCAGCAGCGTCCTCACGCCGCCAGCCCCACGCTGAACAGCACAGCCACGCACACAACAGCTGCTGCTGCCACTCCGCTCGACACAGCAGCAACACCGCCATCGCAGTACACCAGGCACGTCCTCTCGTCCGTCAGGAAGTAGTCCTCACGGCACCTCGCGCACCTCGCAGCGGAGTCCCCCTCGCACACCTCACACCCATCCACCTCGCACTCCGTCTCTGGTGCAGGAGTCGGCGTGTTTGTTGGGGTAGCAGTGGTCGTGGGTTCAGCCGGTGCCTCAGTGGTGGTTGTGGGTTCAGCCGGTGCCTCAGTGGTGGTCGTGGGTTCAGCCGGTGCCTCAGTGGTGGTCGTGGGTTCAGCCGGTGCCTCAGTGGTGGTCGTGGGTTCAGCCGGTGCCTCAGTGGTGGTTGTGGCAGGCGGCTTAGTGGGGGTCGTTGTCGTGGTGGGGGGTTTTGTGGTGGTCGTTGTGCAGTCCTTAGCAGCCAAGCAGTCGCTGCCCTTGTGCTTGTCCTCGATGCCCACAACAAGACCAGCCTTCTGATCCCACGAGTCCGGCACACACCCGCAGAACTTGTTGCCGCTCAGTGAGATACCGCGCAGCTTTGGCATCGACGACCACTCGGGCGGCAGACTGCCGGACAGGTCGCAGTATTCCAGCCAGAAGTATGCGGCCTTCGACATCCCACTCCACTCGGGCGGCAGCGTGCCGGAGACCTGAGTAAGATAAAGGTGAAAGTACTCCAGGCTGCTCATAGAACTCCATTCGGGCGGCAGAGTGCCGGATACTTTCGTGCGCCGCAGATTCAGAGTTTGCAGCCTGCTCATCGATATCCACTCAGGCGGCAGCGTACCAGAGACCTCAGTACCCTCCAGGTTAAGAATTCGCACCGATGCCATCGCGCTCCACTGGGGCGGCAGCGTGCCGGAGACCTGAGTGCCATCCAGAGTAAGATACTGCAATATCTTCATTGAGCTCCACTGAGGAGGGAGAGGGCCGGTCAGCTTCAATTTCCGTAGAACCAGCTGCTGTATTCTCTCCAGCGAGGCCCACTCCGGGGGCAACAAGCCTGTGATCGGCGTGTCCTCAAGAACGACGTTCGACAGTGATTTCAAAGAGCTCCAGTCCGCAGGCAACGTACCGCTCAGTTTTAGTCGCTTCAGCTCCACAGCGTTTAAATTAGGCATCGAGCTCCACTCAGGCGGCAGGCTGCCGGTGATACTGTCAAAGTCTGCAATTACCAAAGATGTCAACCGCTTCATCAAGTGCCATGAGGCGGGCAGCGTACCGCTCACTTTGTTGCCCGACAACGTAAGGGAAGTCAGTCCTTCCAGCTTGCTCCAGCTGTCCGGCAGCGTCCCGCTCAGCCCCGGCCCCATTTCGGAAAAGTCGAGCTGCTTGATCACGACGTGCCTGTAGTCGACGTTCACAGGTATCTCCGGCAGCGTGCCGGCATACGTCGGACTGATTCCCCGTACGTTCACACCTATAACATTACACACGATAAACTCCCATGAGCAGAAGTCGTTGCCCGCCCACTTCTCCCCAAGCTCAGGGATCGCACGCCCAAACGCCTGCAGCACCGCCAGCGTGTTCGTCCGCTGCGCCGCAGTGAAGTCGTTCGTCCCAGCAGCACGCGCCACCGGCGCACTGCTCGTGCACAGCAGCAGCGCCACCGCAGCGGCGAGCGTCGCCGCCAGCACCAGCCGACGCACGCACTGCGCCATTCGCAGCCAGGGTCACGAGCAGAGCGGGGCGGCAGCAGGTCCGTGGGCGGGATTGCTCGGGCGTCGGTGTCTGCTGAGCTTACCAGGCAGAGCGAGGGGGCCGACACGTCGTACGTAGCCTCGTGCGGGGGAGAGAGGCGAGCAGCGGGGCGCAGCGACTGGGCAGGGTCCGTAGAGCTGTCACAGCAGCAGCAGCGAGGTGAGGGGTAGTGTGGATGCGCACGCACGTCTGCGTGTCCGTGAAGGTTGGCCGAGGTGACAACGAAGGATAGAGAGGGAGGGAGAGGGAGGGGGAGGGAGGGAGCGGTGCACATGAGGAGGAGGCGAGGGGCAGGGAGGGGCGAGCCATACGCAGCGCGGAGCTCCGCACAGACCAGCGGCGTGGAGTGGGCGGCCAGCGAAAGAGAGAGCATGACCAGCGGGCGGGTGCGCCCCCGTCCACCCGTCCGCTCCGTCTGGTCGGTCGCTGCAGCTCCCCCTCACTCCCGTGCGTGTGCGTGGCGCGGCCCCTGCACACACACCGCAGCGCCAGCGGCAGCAGCACCAGAGCGCGCGCACACACGCGTGGGGGCGGTGGGCAAGCGCGCTGACAACACGGAGCAGTCGAGCCCGCATGGGGGAGAGAGGCGAGCGCCCATGCGCAGCCCCACCAGCCACCGCATACCATTGTCATGCACGTCACACACAGAGAGAGAGAAGGATGTGCGAGGCAGCTGCAGCCGCCCCGTCGCTGTGCACGCCGCCGCACACGCCTCCGCTCAGCACGCAGCCGCGTAGCAAACCAGACAAGGGACACCCGCAACGCCACCGCGACGGCGGCACGGGCGGCAGCGCGGCATCGGGACACCCTCCATCGGCACGCACAGCCTCACCGGCATCCGTTCGCCTCCCCCTCCCTCCGCAGCTGCTCGTCAGCACAGGCGGTCAGGGGAGCCGACGCGCGTGCATGGCTCTGGCGGGGCGGGCGGCGTTGCCCATGTCTCCGGGCATGCGCTGAGAGAGACACACGTGCACGTGTGTGGCGCGGGGCGGGGAGGAGGAGAGGGAGGAGGCGCACCGCGAAGGGAAGCGAGGGGGCGCGCAGCACACCAGCAGGCAGAGGCAGATGTCACGGGCGGCGAGGCACGCAAGCAGCGCACCGGACGCGGGCGGCGGTGTGGCCGTCCGTCTCTCCTGTGGCAGGCGGGGGTGAGAGGGCAGCGAGGGCGTCGCGCCGAGGGGGAGCGGAGGCACCACGGATAAGAGGGGTCCGCCTCACCTGAGCAGCACTGCACCCCACACCCACACCCTGCGGCATGCCATTGCGGCTGCTGCTCCTCCAGCAGCCGTGCTCGCAGGCCGTGGGCACGCATCCTCAGCGCAGCAGCGCATCACAACACGCGGCAGGAGCGGGGGACAGAGCGCACGCCACCGAAGTGCCCGAGCAACAAGGTGCCGGAGAGCGGGGCCGCAAAGAAGAAGTCGCACCAAGACACCATACACGCTGCCTTGTGTGTGCGCCGCAGCAGCCGTGGGTGCGCCGCTCTCACGTGCAACGAGGCAGCGAGGGAGGGCGAGCCCGGCAGCCACACGCGCAGACGGACATCAACGAGAGGGAGGAGGAGAGCCAACACAACACAAACGGAAAAGAAGCGGCGGGGCGGGCGCACGAGTGCACAGCAGCGCAAGGCGCGCCAGCGCCGCCATCGCGTGCTCGAGGGGGGACGCGGAGGCGAGGGAAGGCGTGCGGGCTGTCGGTCCGAAGTCGATGCCCGCGTCGCCCCGGGTGCCGCACACCCGCACATGGCCGCACAAACCCCGCGGCCCTTGCCCCTCGGCTATCGCCCTCCCCCTCTCTCCAGCTGCTGCCCCGCTCCACACCCGCACACGTTCCGCCTCCATCAGCCCACAAGCACGCACGCGGGCAACAGAGAGTCAGGGCAGAGGAGCGACACCGCGAGAGCAGCAGCGCCGCATGAGAGCCCCACACACAGCCCACAGCATCAACACGCGGAGAGAGGCAGAGGCAGCGAGAGGCAGGAGCGAGGGCACCACTGGCAGCCATGCTCACAGAGACACGCACGCGCATGCCAATGCAGGGGGCGGTGCTGCACGCAAGCACGCAGACAGTCGTGTGCCACGCAGCGGGGGCCGCTGCCTGCGCGCGACAGCAGCAGCGTGCTCACGCCGCCAGCCCCACGCTGAACAGCACAGCCACGCACACAACAGCTGCTGCTGCCACTCCGCTCGACACAGCAGCAACACCGCCATCGCAGTACACCAGGCACGTCCTCTCGTCCGTCAGGAAGTAGTCCTCACGGCACCTCGCGCACCTCGCAGCGGAGTCCCCCTCGCACACCTCACACCCATCCACCTCGCACTCCGTCTCTGGTGCAGGAGTCGGCGTGTTTGTTGGGGTAGCAGTGGTCGTGGGTTCAGCCGGTGCCTCAGTGGTGGTTGTGGTGGGCAGCTTAGTAGTGCTCGTTGTCGTGGTCGGCGGCTTAGTGGTGGTCGTTGTCGTGGTGGGGGGTTTAGTGGTGGTCGTGGTCGTGGTGGGGGGTTTAGTGGTGGTCGAGGTCGTGGTGGGGGGCTTAGTGGTGGTCGTGGTCGTGGTGGTCGTTGTCGTGGTGGGCAGCTTAGTAGTGCTCGTTGTCGTGGTCGGCGGCTTAGTGGTGGTCGTTGTCGTGGTGGGGGGTTTAGTGGTGGTCGTGGTCGTGGTGGGGGGTTTAGTGGTGGTCGTTGTCGTCGTGGTCGTTGTCGTGGTGGGGGGTTTAGTTGTGGTCGTGGTCGTGGTGGGGGGTTTAGTGGTGGTCGTGGTCGTGGTGGGGGGCTTAGTGGTGGTCGTTGTCGTCGTGGTCGTTGTCGTGGTGGGGGGTTTAGTGGTGGTCTTTGTGCAATCTCTACCAGCCAAGCAGTCGCTGCCCTTGTGCTTGTCCTCGATGTCCACAACGAGACGAGCCTTCTTGGCCCACGAGTCGGGCACACACCCGCAGAACTTGTTGCCCCTAAGGGAGACGGAAGCCAGCATCGGTATCGCAGACCACGAGGAGGGCAGACTGCCGGACAGGTTGCAGTTTTCCAGCTGCAGGGACTGGGCCTTCGACATCCCACTCCACTGGGGCGGCAGCGTGCCGGAGACCTTACTGCTGGACAGCTGAAGCGTAACAAGCGACTGCAGCGCACTCCACTCAGCAGGAAGCGTGCCGGACAACAAAGTATCGGCAAGCAGCAGCTGCGTAAGCTTCTTCATCGAGCTCCACTCCGGCGGCAGCGTGCCCTGAACAAGCGACCTGCTCAGAAACAGCTGCGCAAGCGACGACATCGATATCCACTCAGGCGGCAGCGTGCCGGAGAGCTTTGTGCCCTCCAAGTGCAGGTGATCAACACGGGTTAGGGCTGTCCAACTGGACGGCAGCGTCCCGGAGATATCAGTGTTCGCCAGGTACACTCTCCTCAGTGTCTTGATGCTGCTCCACTGAGGAGGGAGGGGGCCGGCCAACGGCGATTCCCGAAACGAAAACTCCCTCACGGTCGTCATCTCACTCCACTCAACGGGCAATGAGCCGCTAATCCTCGATTTGGTAACGTACAGATACAGAATTGATTTCATCGATTTCCACTCGGGCGGCAGCGTGCCGGTGATCTCGCCAACGTCACGAAGCGACAGCGTATCCAATGATGTCATCGAGCTCCACTGAGGAGGCAGCGTACCGCTCAGCTTCATAACCCTCAGGTCAACAAACTGGATGGACTTCATCGAGCTCCACTCAGCCGGCAGCGTGCCAGTGAAAAACCCGCATCTTTCTATCCTAAGCTCCGTCAGCCGAGTCATCGAGCTCCATGAGGCCGGCAGCGTACCACCCATGCCGCTGTCCGACAACTTAAGGGAGGTCAGTCCTTCCAGCTTGCTCCAGCTGTCCGGCAGCGTCCCGCTCAGCCCCGGCCCCATTTCGGAAAAGTCGAGCTGCTTGATCACGACGTGCCTGTAGTCGACGTTCACAGGCATCTCCGGCAGCGTGCCGGCATACGTCGGACTGATTCCCCGTACATACACACCCGTCACATTGCAGTAGATGAACTCCCACGAGCAGAAGTCGTTGCCCGCCCACTTCTCCCCAAGCTTAGGGATCGCACGCCCAAACGCCTGCAGCACCGCCAGCGTGTTCGTCCGCTGCTCATCAGTGAAGTCGCCCGTCCCATCAGCACGCGCCACCGGCGCACTGCTCGTGCACAGCAGCAGCGCCACCGCAGCGGCGAGCGTCGCCGCCAGCACCAACCGACGCACGCACTGCGCCATTCGCAGCCAGGGTCACGAGCAGAGCGGGGCGGCAGCAGGTCCGTGGGCGGGATTGCTCGGGCGTCGGTGTCTGCTGAGCTTACCAGGCAGAGCGAGGGGGCCGACACGTCGTACGTAGCCTCGTGCGGGGGAGAGAGGCGAGCAGCGGGGCGCAGCGACTGGGCAGGGTCCGTAGAGCTGTCACAGCAGCAGCGAGGTGAGGGGTAGTGTGGATGCGCACGTACGTCTGCGTGTCCGTGAAGGTTGGCCGAGGTGACAACGAAGGATAGAGAGGGAGGGAGAGGGAGGGGGAGGGAGGGAGCGGTGCACATGAGGAGGAGGCGAGGGGAAGGGAGGGGCAGGGAGGGGCGAGCCATACGCAGCGCGGAGCTCCGCACAGACCAGCGGCGTGGAGTGGGCGGCCAGCGAAACAGAGAGCATGACCAGCGGGCGGGTGCGCCCCCGTCCACCCGTCCGCTCCGTCTGGTCAGTCGCTGCGGCTCCCCCTCACTCCCGTGCGTGCGTGTGTGCGTGCGTGCGTGCGCGCTGAGCTGTGCGACGCGGCACGAGCTCCTCGATGCAGATAATAATGATGAGCGGCAGGGCAGTGGCCAAGTGCGTCGCAGTGGGTGCAAGCACCAAGCACGGCTCAAGACAGCAGCACGGGCAGCACGACCACGCGCTACGGATGGTAGGGACGCCAGTGACGCCGAGAGGGGGAGGCAGAAACACCACCCCCGCACCACAGCCGCCACTGCGGCTGCGCCTGCCCGCACGGACTCGTGCCCGTTGTGGCTACAGGGGCGATGCCTTCAGCCACGCCAGCCTGGGCGTGTGCGGGTGTCAGCCCTCGCCAGCGTACGCCAGAGTCGACGAGAACAGAGGAAAAGCAAACGCAGTGCAACGACGCGCAAGACGCCGGCCCCGCCCACGGACGGGTGTGTGCGCACACGAGGCGGGGGGGGGGATGCGGCAGCACCGGCCCGCTCGCCATGCGCAGGCAGCAGCGGCACCAGGCACAGGGGGAACGGCAGCACACAGGGAAAGAGCCGAAGGCCCGCAGCAGCACAGGCAAGGCCGCCGTTGTGGCTCACGTGTGCCGGTCGCTGCTCGGTGGGGCGGGAGAGACCGGCGAGGGGCACTCGCTTGCTCGCCTCCCATCACCGATGGGAGGTGAAGCGGGGACAAGAGAGCAGGCAGTGGCGGGGCATCCCCTCTGCCCATGAGGCCCCACCGCTGCATGGGCGCGCTGTCCACGCGCAGTGGGGGTGTGGAAGCACAGGACACCAAACCCTCATGAGTGCCGATGTCGCTCGCCGCCCGCATGCGTGTGCAGCCGCATATGGCAGGTGGGGAGAGGGGCGAGTGCCAGGCAACACTCGGGGTGGCGATGTCTGCAACAGCGCGAGCAGCTCCACTTCGACGCGTCCATCCCTCCGTCCTGCAACAGCAGGCCGACGCCGCGCCACACCCCGCACCAGGCCCCGCGCGCGGCCCCTCGCACAGCCTCTGCCCACCCATCCGCCACGCAGGTCGCCCCACAGCAGCGCACACCGTGCCGGCAGCCGCCTGGCGCGTCCGCCTCGGCGTGGCCCAGGCACCCCACCAGCAGGCAGCACGGGCCGGGCGGGAGACGCCCGAGCCCCGTTGACCCCTCGCCCAGCATGCAGGCAGCACAAGCGCGCCCACTGCCGCACGTCGCTCCGGCGCCGCGCCATCCACGACCTCACTGCCCACACCGGTGGCGACGCACCGCCCTCGCCTCCCCCCGGCGCCGTAGGGGCCTAGCCCTTCCGCCACCAGAAGCGGTCCCGTATGCGCAGGGATGAGGGGAGAGGGGGGAGGGGCCGCTCCGCCTCCCCACACAGAGAGTGCGGCGCCACTGGATGCCGCGCACTGGGGTGCCCCCCTGTCACCAGCATCGTCACGTATGCGGCGGGGAGAAAGGAGCGACTACATGACGCGCATCGCAACGAGCGGGGGTGCGGACGCCGACCACTGTCGCATGTGGGTGGGGGACGCGGCAGATCATTGAGGGCCCAGCACCTCCGTGAGGTCTCCGCTCCGTCCCCACAGCTCGCACTCGGTGCAGTGCGTAGGTGCGGCCCCCTTCGCCTCACCTCCCCGTGCGCACCGCCCACACCCCTGCGGACAGCACAGGCACCACGTTCTCCCTCGGCCTCGCTGTGCGTGCCTCTCCCCCATCGCCCAGTCCACCCACGAGCGCCGGCACGCGGATGCACGGCCGACGTGTGCCAGCAGGGGAGAACGCTCGCACACACGCCGTCACCACCAAGGTGAGAGCACGCCCTCGCCGCACACGATGCGGCCGCAGGGAGGAGGGAGGAGGGATGGGGTGCGCCGTGCCGAGTCCGGCCAGCCAACAAGCCACCAGCACGCTCGCACGCAAGCAAGCCAAGCAGAAGCCATTCCCGGCCTCACTCCACACACCGATACGCGCCGTGTCTCAACGCAGCGGTGCGGCCTGCGACGCGGCGGCGCAGAAGGGAGGCTGGCCACAGTAGCCGCGCACACACGCACACAGACGGGCTCCAGCGCGCTCCACCGGCATCGGGGGCGGGAGGGATAGCTGCACCTGTCCCCACACACGCGGCCGCCCTCACGCGCACAGCACGCAGCAGAGGCGACGCCGTCCCCTTCCCCACACACCCTTGTTCGCCCACCCTGCACGGCACACGCAGTGCTTCGCGCCGCGATGGCGAGGCCAGTCGTGCGCCCACGCCACACCTACGGAGCGCCACCCTCCGTCCTCGGCTTCCCCTCGGCGAGCATAGCCAGCAAGGGGGGCGTGTCCTTCCGCTGCCCAGCCTTCTCCAGTCGCGGCCGCCTGTCGCCTCGTGCCCAGCTCGCCGCCGTCGCCGAGCCGCTCGCCGATGTCTATGGACGCTGCGGCTGTCGGCGAGCAGGCTGGCGCCGCTGCGCCATCGGCTAGACCGCAGGCCACCGCAAGAGCCGCGCGCAGCCGGACCGGCACGTACTCGGCCACCACCCCAAACGCAACAGCCATGGCGACCCCCACGCACGCCTCGGCGGGCGCAGCCGACGCGCTCTACTTGCCTCGTCAGACACCCCACCGCCACGGACTCGGATGGCCCGTGGTGCACAGCGTCGCGGCTGTCAACGGACACACCACAGGATGCCGTCTGCGCAGAGACGCTGCAGCCGACTTCACGGGCCTCGCACAGCCGCCGCAGCACGCCGTCGGACTCAGGCACGCCCAGGCAGCCCGCCCGTGAGGCGTGGCAGAGCACAAGGACGACGTCGTCGGCCGCGACCGCGGGTCAGCAGTCCAGCCGTGCGGGCCCCCGCACCCCACGGGCGTGTCTCATCCGCTCCACCCCAGGCGGAAAGCTCTGCCGTCAGCGGCGCACACGCGGACCTCGGCGACCGCCAGTCCTCGCCGCCACCGCGCACACCGCCGAGCGCGGACACAAGCGCGTTCGCCACCGGCGCCGCGGCCTCGCAGCCAGCAGCGGTGGCGGAGGTGCGAGCTGAGAAGACCACGCCCCCGGCCCGGTACAGGTCTGCCGCTGGCACGAAGGTGCGCGCCACGCGGTCGCAGCGCTGTGCATCGCCGAGCAGCTCATCGTGCGCAGAGAAGGTCAGGTCCAACGGGGTCGCGGCCAGCAGCTCGCCAGCACCGACGGTGCTCGGGACACCGCGCCCCTTCACAGGCCAGCGCCGCGTGCAGCAGCGAGAACGAGGCATGCGCCGGGCACGGCAGCGTCGGCGTGCGCGTCCTCGCCACGGCGCACACGATGGGATCGCGCACGACGAAGCACAGGAACGGCTGGCCGTGACGAGGGCGGGACAGCCGCACGACGCCGGCGCCCATCATGCGCTGCGACAGCAGGGGCGCCGTGCCCACCGCTGACCGGTCCGGACGCGGTGCGGGCAGGAGAAGCGCATCGGCATCGCCTGTCGTGGCACACGCCACGCGGGGGGCACAGGTGCGAGCGCACACGCAAGCGCTGCTGCGGCCACTTCGGGCGCACGCCTCCGCATCTCGGCAAGACGTCGCGGCGCGGTTGCGGCGGCACGGCAGGGAGGGCACTGAAGCAAGAGCTTCACAGCACAGGGCGCAGCTCGGCCGTTGGGTGCTGTCGGGTCTCCTCCTCGCCGTCGGTGTGCGCGCATGTTCGTGCGCGCCATGGGCGCATGTGGCAGCAGGCGCACTGCTGGCGACGGCGCTGTCCTCCCTGTGAATGAGTGGTGCGCTGGGCACAGACGGGGACACACACATGCACGCAGCCGGGCAGGCAGTGCGCAGGGCTCAGGCGCGGCGGAGGGGGAGGGCAGGCAGAGAGAGAAGATGTCTGGGCAGGCAGGGAGAGGAGCATCGGTGGGGAGAGACGGCACGCACGCGTGTCCAGAGGCCCGCGCCGCGCACCACCGTCGCGACAGCATCCGCGCGCGGTCCTCGCCACAACGCCCACCGTCATCGGCGTTACCACAACACGTTTCCCCCTCCCACAGCACGGGTCGGGGTCACGGGGCCGAGCAGCTCTCGTTTGTTGACTCGAAGGGGAAACAGAGAAACAGAGAAATAGAGAAATAGGGGAGGGCCGCCGCCCACCTCCGCACGGCCACCACCCGGCGCCAGCCGCCAGCGCGCCCAGAGCGAGTGGCAAGCACAGGAGAGGCGGGCAAGAGAGCGTGACGCGACACACGCGTGCTGGCACACACGGATACACGCACATACATATACATACATATACATACATCTACATATATATATATATATATATATATGTATACATGGATGCACCGCCCACGAAATTGAACGCAGAAAATGAGGAAGGAGAGGGGAGGAGGAGCACCGATGTCCCCTTCACACGGCCATGCGCACATCTACGGATTGTGGGAGGCAGCGGGAGGGTGGCACACCAGAGCAAGCAAGGACATACATGGAAGAGGCGGTGCGTGCTGGCACACACACACACACGGAGGCGCACTGTGAGAAGACAATCACAGTAAGGCTGAAGTCTGAGAGGCGGCACACGCGAACGCGGCTCTGCGGACGAGGCGCCGAGGCAACACGAAGAGACGGTCCAACGAGATGTGCAACAGACAGGGCCTACACGGGAGGAGGGAGGAGCGAGGCCGAAGGGGGATCGGCTCGGCGCTCCATGAAAGGGGGGAGGCACAGCGGCATATCCCTCGTCTGCGCACCGCACGGCAGAGGAGGGGAGACCGCAGTGCGGGGGAGGGGGGAGAAGAGAGAAGACAAGCGAACGGAAAGAGAAAGAGGAGAGAGCGCACGGCAGTGCGCAGCACAAGAAGCAGCGCGCGCAGACGCGTGGAAGAGAGTGCGACGCTGCTCCGAGGGAGGGGCACACCGCCCTCAACGCCGCCAGAGACAGCCCGAGAAGGCGTGACGGGATCACGTGCTGAAGGCCCACACACGGACACGCTCGCAAGCGCAGCGGCACGCGCGCACGTGCCACCCCTCCCTCACCGGCATGCGAGAGAGGAGGGTGGGGGGAGAGGGGCAAGGTGCACGGGAGAGCACGGGCCTGCTCACACGCCGCGTACGCACAGCGGCATGGCCCGATAGCGAGGGTGCATGCCATCGCGCCGCGTGCACCGAGCCTCACCACGCAGCGCAGTAAAGCGCCACCGCACGCGCATCCCCGCATGGCACCCACGAGGGCGCGCACGTCCTCCCCATCCTCCAGCTTCCCCGTCGCACCTGGCGGAGGCGCCAGTCAGGGTTCGACGGCGTGCCGCTGACTCCGGCACACCACCGCTGCTGCAAAGACGGCCCGAGCGCGCGTGCCAGCGGCAGCGTCAGCGACGAAGCCGCCGATGGCAGCGGCGCAAGGGGCGCGGCAAGGCGTGCCGGCGCAGCCACACCAGGCGCCTGCGCACCGCGCCGATGCCCCCCGCCAGCTCTGACCGCCTCCGCAGCACCGGCCCACACCGCCAAAACAGAGCACCGCTATCGCAGCCCGTTGACGAGGCCCGGGACGGTGCACGCGTGCGTCGCCCACGCGGCAGCAGAGGCTCGCTCGCCCGCCGTGGGGGAGAAGGCGGACCCCGAGGTGCAGCAGCACAGCAGACCGCACGGCAGACGGCGAGTCGCGGACGTCCGCACCCGCTGTTCACGGCGAGCCTCCACCGCCATGCACACATCCGATTGGCGCGGGTGCCGAGTGCTGGTCACAGAGAGCGCGACAGACACGAGCCGGCACGCACACACGCGCCTGCATGCGCACGCCCCCGCGTCCCCGTACACCCGTGCCGGCGCGGCAGCGGGAGAACGCACAAACCGTGCACGATGGGGTGTCTGCGTCCGCGTGTGGCCGTCCGTCTCTCCTGTGGCAGGCGGGGGTGAGAGGGCAGCGAGGGCGTCGCGCCGAGGGGGAGCGGAGGCACCACGGATAAGAGGGGTCCGCCTCACCTGAGCAGCACTGCACCCCACACCCACACCCTGCGGCATGCCATTGCGGCTGCTGCTCCTCCAGCAGCCGTGCTCGCAGGCCGTGGGCACGCATCCTCAGCGCAGCAGCGCATCACAACACGCGGCAGGAGCGGGGGACAGAGCGCACGCCACCGAAGTGCCCGAGCAACAAGGTGCCGGAGAGCGGGGCCGCAAAGAAGAAGTCGCACCAAGACACCATACACGCTGCCTTGTGTGTGCGCCGCAGCAGCCGTGGGTGCGCCGCTCTCACGTGCAACGAGGCAGCGAGGGAGGGCGAGCCCGGCAGCCACACGCGCAGACGGACATCAACGAGAGGGAGGAGGAGAGCCAACACAACACAAACGGAAAAGAAGCGGCGGGGCGGGCGCACGAGTGCACAGCAGCGCAAGGCGCGCCAGCGCCGCCATCGCGTGCTCGAGGGGGGACGCGGAGGCGAGGGAAGGCGTGCGGGCTGTCGGTCCGAAGTCGATGCCCGCGTCGCCCCGGGTGCCGCACACCCGCACATGGCCGCACAAACCCCGCGGCCCTTGCCCCTCGGCTATCGCCCTCCCCCTCTCTCCAGCTGCTGCCCCGCTCCACACCCGCACACGTTCCGCCTCCATCAGCCCACAAGCACGCACGCGGGCAACAGAGAGTCAGGGCAGAGGAGCGACACCGCGAGAGCAGCAGCACCACCACGCACACAACAGCTGCTGCCGCCACTCCGCTCGACGCGGCCGCAGCGCCGCCATCGCAGTACACCAGGCACGTCCTCTCGTCCGTCAGGAAGTAGTCCTCACGACACCTGGCGTACCTCGCAGCGGAGTCCCCCTCGCACACCTCACACCCATCCACCTCGCACTCCATCTAAGGAGCGGGCGCAGGAGTAGGCGTGTTTGTTGGGGTAGCAGTGGTGGTGGGTTCAGTCGTGCGGCAGTCGTTACCGAGCCTGCAGTATTTGCCCTTGTGCTCGTCCTCGATTCTTACAAGGAGACCAGCATTCTTGCCCCACGAGTCCGGCACACACCCGCAGAAGTGGTTGCCCCTCAGTCCGACAAGACGCAGCTGTCGCATCGCAGACCACTCGGGCGGCAGACTGCCGGACAGGTCGCAGTGCTCCAGCTGCAGGTTCTCGGCACTCAACATCCTGCTCCACTCGGGCGGCAGCCTGCCGGAGACCTGAGTACCCTCCAGATCAAGGGTTCTCAGCGATTTCATTGAGCTCCACTCGGGCGGCAGACTGCCGGAGACCTGAGTACCCTCCAGATAGAGACTGGTCAGCGATGCCATTGAGCTCCACTGGGGCGGCAGACTGCCGGAGACCTCAGTACCCTCCAGATAGAGATTGGTCAGCGATTTCATCTCACTCCATCCCGGGGGCAGTGTGCCGGAGACCTGAGTACCCTCCAGATCAAGAGTTCTCAGCGATGCCAATGAGACCCACTGGGGCGGCAGCGCGCCGGAGACCTGAGTACCCTCCAGATCGAGACGGATCAGCAATGCCAATGAGCTCCACTGGGGCGGCAGTGTACCGGAGAACTTCTTGCCCCGCAGCTTAAGACCCCTCAGCGCTCTCATCGAGCTCCATTCGGGCGGCAGCGTGCCGGAGATGTTTGTGTCCCGCAGAGAAAGAGTCTGCAGCCCCACTAGCGAGCCCCATTGAGGAGGAAGGGGGCCGGCCAACGGCAATTCCCAGATCTTCAGCTTTCTGAGGACGGCCGTCGAGCCCCACTCGGGTGGCAGACTGCCACCAATCGGCAAATCGCCCAGATACAGATTCACCAGCCGTCTCATCGAGCCCCACTCGGGTGGCAGACTGCCACCAATCGGCAAATCGGTCAGATACAGATTCGTCAGCGCTTTCATCGAGCCCCACTCAGCCGGCAGCGTGCCGGTGAAGCTGCCAGCTGCAGCGATCTCCAGCGTAGTTACGAACTTCATCCGACTCCACTCAGCCGGCAGCGTACCGCTCAGCTGCAGTTGCCTCAGCACCAGAGTCTGTAAATTAGGCAGCCAGCTCCACTCAGAAGGCAGGCTGCCGGTGAGGTGCCTGCAATTTCCCACAGTCAAGGCACGTAAACGAACCATCGAGCTCCATGAGGCGGGCAGTGTCCCGCTCACGCCGCAGCCCAACAACGTAAGGGAAGTCAGTCCTTCCAGTTTGCTCCAGCTGTCCGGCAGCGTCCCGACCAGTTTTAGCATATTCCAGAACCCCAGGTCCCGGATCATGACGTGCCTGTATTTGACGCCCACAGGCATCTCCGGCAGCGTGCCGGCATACGTCGAAACATTGAGACCTACGAAGACGTTGACTGACACGCACGCTACGTGGTCCCACGAGCAGAAGTCGTTGCCCGTCCACTTCTTCTCAAGCTCAGGGATCGCACGCCCAAACGCCTGCAGCACCGCCAGCGTGTTTGTCCGCTGCTCCTCAGTGAAGTCGCCCGTCCCAGCAGCACGCGCCACCGGCGCACTGCTCGTGCACAGCAGCAGCGCCACCGCAGCGGCGAGCGTCGCCGCCAGCACCAGCCGACGCACGCACTGCGCCATTCGCAGCCAGGGTCACGAGCAGAGCGGGGCGGCAGCAGGTCCGTGGGCGGGATTGCTCGGGCGTCGGTGTCTGCTGAGCTTACCAGGCAGAGCGAGGGGGCCGACACGTCGTACGTAGCCTCGTGCGGGGGAGAGAGGCGAGCAGCGGGGCGCAGCGACTGGGCAGGGTCCGTAGAGCTGTCACAGCAGCAGCAGCGAGGCGAGGGGTAGTGTGGATGCGCACGTACGTCTGCGTGTCCGTGAAGGTTGGCCGAGGTGACAACGAAGGATAGAGAGGGAGGGAGAGGGAGGGAGCGGTGCACATGAGGAGGAGGCGAGGGGCAGGGAGGGGCGAGCCATACGCAGCGCGGAGCTCCGCACAGACCAGCGGCGTGGAGTGGGCGGCCAGCGAAACAGAGAGCATGACCAGCGGGCGGGTGCGCCCCCGTCCACCCGTCCGCTTCGTTTGGTCGGTATACCCACGATGAAAAGACGATGTCGAGGCAAAAGAAAGGGAAGAGGGGGAAGGAGGGGTCGTAAGAGAAATATCGGAGGGTGGGGGTATAAAAGCACGAGTACGAGGCACGAAAAAGCAAAACGAAAAAGAGTGGGCGAACAAAAAAATAACCCGCTGCCCACTGCTCTGGCGCCCGAGCTCCGGCTGCGGCCAGATGGCAGCGGCGGGCCCGGCGCGCACCTCATCGGCCGGCAACCCGTCGGCAGAGGCGCCTTCGGCCCGCTCGGCGCGCCGCTCGTGTCGCCAAACAGCCTGCGATGCCGCGCCATCGCCTCGCTCAGCGACTGCTCACACGCAGCATTGTGCGCCGCTTCAGCTGCGCGGGCTGCAGCGGCGTCCGCGTCCTCGTACCTCCCGTACGGCGCCCCCTTCGGCGTCGCCTCGTAGTGCGCCGCCGGGTGCGCTGGCGGGCCGCCCTCGTTCCCCTCGAAGCACAGTCCGTCGTTGAACGCTACGTGGAAGGGCAGCGACTCGCCGGGCTTGCGGCCCGACGCCCACAAATGCCGCCATTCCGCCCGCCGCCCATCGCGCGGCTCCACGTACTCGCTGGCCTGAACAAGGTCGTACTCGGGGTCCTCGCTCGGGTCCGTCTCCTTGCCGTGTCGGACCCGCTCGCGGTACCGCGCCTTCGCACGCTCCACCGCCCCCTCAAAGTCCCTCGGGCGGATCTTGCCCGGGTACGACCACGGCTCCTGCACCGCCTCCGTCCGCTTCACCATCTCCCACTCCCTGTCCTCCCCCTCCATGATGCGGCGCAGCACCTCCTCCTCCGCCTCGTCGCAGCGCAGGAGGTGGCCCTGCTGGAAGCCGTACCCCTCAGCGCGTCCGTGCTGGTCTGACCCGCCATGGTAAAGGTGAGAGAAGGGGCACCGCGGGTACGCCTCCCACTTGCCCGTGGGGCCCATCATATCGTAGTGGTACCTGTACCGGAACGCGCGGTTGCCGTGCTCGTCCACCGACTCGTCCCACCGCAGCAGCATCGGCGGCGGTCGCGGGAACATCTCCAGCGGGTCGTCCGGCTCCCTCGGCTGCCAGTCCTCGATGCGGAACAGCTCGTCGGCGTCCATGTACCAGTGTCCGACAATGTCGCCCTGCACGTTCGCCACGTGCCACCGGAACGGCGACGTGCGCTTCGTGTTGTACAGCAGTGGATCGCAGTAGCTGCCAGGCACCACGCCGTACGCGGACAGCGGCGCGAAGCACACCTGCTCGAGACGCTGCTGGTGCAGGTAGCCCTCCTGCATCGGCGACACCCACTCCTCATCCCACGCGTACAGCATCCATGCGCGGTGCCGCATCTGGCGCCACAGCCGCAGCAGCCGGCCAGGCCTCACGTTCCTGAAGGTTGTCCGCGGGGCGCTCGCGTCGTCCTCCTCCGCGGCCCACACACGCAGCAGCGGCGTGGCGCGGAACAGCTTGCTATGGGCACAGCGCAACATCACCAGGCAGCGGGCTGCACGATGAGGGAGCGCGACGCACACGCGTCAGCCACCCCTGCACGCACAAAGGCACGTGCGCGCACGACCCCCCACAAAGAGCGCAGACAAGCGGCGACGGGCGAGGCGCTGCCCTGTTCTCGGCAGCCTTGCGTGTGTGTGTGTGCGTGTGTGTTCACGCGCGCAGAGCTGTGCGACGCGGCACGAGCCCCTCCATGCAGATAATAACGATGAGCGGCAGAGCAGTGGCCAAGTGCGTCGCAGTGGGCGCAAGCATCAAGCACGGTTCAAGACAGCAGCACGGGCACATGCTACGGACCGCAGGGACGCCGGTGACCCCGAGAGCAGGGGGCGGGGAGGGGGGGAACACCACCCCCGCACCACAGCTGCCACCCTAACGAGCCCCGCCGAGTCGGCGGAGGGGGGAGGTGGCGCACGCCATCGAGGACAGCAAAGAGGGGCAGGGAGAGAGCGGAGCACCTGTGCGAGATGTGCAGCGGGAGGAGACGAGCGAGGCAGGGCGCAGCTCGGCCGTTGGGTGCTGTCGGGTCTCTCCTCGCCGTCGGCGTGCGCGCAGGCACACTGCTGGCGGCGGCGCTGTCCTCCCTGTGAATGAGTGGTGCGCTGGGCACAGACGGGGACACACACATGCACGCAGCCGGGCAGGCAGTGCGCAGGGCTCAGGCGCGGCGGGGGGGGAGGGCAGGCAGAGAGAGAAGATGTCTGGGCAGGCAGGGAGAGGAGCATCGGTGGGGAGAGACGGCACGCACGCGTGTCCAGAGGCCCGCGCTGCGCACCACCGTCGCGACAGCATCCGCGCACGGTCCTCGCCACAACGCCCACCGTCATCGGCGTTACCACAACACGTTTCCCCCTCCCACAGCACGGGTCGGGGTCACGGGGCCGAGCAGCTCTCGTTTGTTGACTCGAAGGGGAAACAGAGAAACAGAGAAATAGGGGAGGGCCGCCGCCCACCTCCGCACGGCCACCACCCGGCGCCAGCCGCCAGCGCGCCCAGAGCGAGTGGCAAGCACAGGGAAGGCGGGCAAGAGAGCGTGGCGCACCACGCGGATACACGCACATACATATACATACATCTGCATGTATATATATATGTATACATGGATGCGCCGCCCACGAAATCGAACGCAGAAAATGAGGAAGGAGAGGGGAGGAGGGGCACCGATGTCGCCTCCACACGGCCATGCGCACATCTACGGATTGTGGGAGGCAGCGGGAGGGTGGCACACCAGAGCAAGCAAGGACATACATGGAAGAGGCGGTGCGTGCTGGCACACACACACACACGGAGACGCACTGTGAGAAGACCATCACAGTAAGGCTGAAGTCTGAGAGGCGGCACACGCGAACGCGGCTCTGCGGACGAGGCGCCGAGGCAACACGAAGAGACGGTCCAACGAGATGTGCAACAGACAGGGCCTACACGGGGGGAGCGAGGAGCGAGGCCGAAGGGGGATCGGCTCGGCGCTCCATGAAAGGGGGGAGGCACAGCGGCATATCCCTCGTCTGCGCACCGCACGGCAGAGGAGGGGAGACCGCAGTGCGGGGGAGGGGGGAGAAGAGAGAAGACAAGCGAATGGAAAGAGAAAGAGGAGAGAGCGCACGGCAGTGCACAGCACACTCGCAAGCGCAGCGGCGCGCGCGCACGTGCCACCCCTCCCTCGCCCGCATGTGAGAGAGGAGGGCAGCAGAGAGAGTCGGGGCAGAGGAGCGACACCGCGGGAGCAGCAGCGCCGCATGAGAGCCCCACACACAGCCCACAGCATCAACACGCCGAGAGAGGCAGAGGCACCGAGAGGCAGGAGCGAGGGCACCACTGGCAGCCATGCTCACAGAGACACGCACGCGCACGCCGATGCAGGGGGCGGCGCTGCACGCAAGCACGCAGACAGTCGTGTGCCACGCAGCGGGGGCCACTGCCTGCGCGCGACAGCAGCAGCGTCCTCACGCCGCCAGCCCCACGCTGAACAGCACAGCCACGCACACAACAGCTGCTGCTGCCACTCCGCTCGACACAGCAGCAACACCGCCATCGCAGTACACCAGGCACGTCTTCTCGTCCGTCAGGAAGTAGTCCTCACGGCACCTCGCGCACCTCGCAGCGGAGTCCCCCTCGCACACCTCACACCCATCCACCTCGCACTCCGTCTCTGGTGCAGGAGTCGGCGTGTTTGTTGGGGTAGCAGTGGTCGTGGGTTCAGCCGGTGCCTCAGTGGTGGTTGTGGGTTCAGCCGGTGCCTCAGTGGTGGTTGCGGCAGGCGGCTTAGTGGTGGTCGTTGTCGTCGTGGGCGGCTTAGTGGTGGTCGTTGTCGTCGTGGTCGTTGTCGTCGTGGGCGGCTTAGTGGTGGTCGTTGTCGTCGTGGTCGTTGTCGTCGTGGGCGGCTTAGTGGTCGTCGTTGTCGTCGTGGTCGTTGTCGTCGTGGGCGGCTTAGTGGTGGTCGTTGTCGTCGTGGGCGGCTTAGTGGTGGTCGTTGTCGTCGTGGGCGGCTTAGTGGTCGTCGTTGTCGTCGTGGTCGTTGTCGTCGTGGGCGGCTTAGTGGTGGTCGTTGTCGTCGTGGGCGGCTTAGTGGTCGTCGTTGTCGTCGTGGTCGTTGTCGTCGTGGGCGGCTTAGTGGTGGTCGTTGTGCAGTCCTTACCAGCCAAGCAGTCGCTGCCCTTGTGCTTGTCCTCGATGTCCACAACAAGACCAGCCTTCTGATCCCACGAGTCCGGCACACACCCGCAGAACTTGTTGCCCTTAAGAGAGACGGAAGCCAGCATCGGTATCGCAGACCACGAAGAGGGCAGACTGCCGGACAGGTCGCAGTCCTGCAGCTGCAGGGACCGGGCCTTCGACATCCCACTCCACTGGGGCGGCAGCGTGCCGGAGAACTTACTGCCGGACAGCTGCAGTATAACAAGCGACTGCAGCGCACTCCACTCAGCAGGAAGCGTGCCGGACAACAAAGTATCGGTGAGCAGCAGCTGCGTAAGCTTTCTCATCGAGCTCCACTGGGGCGGCAGCGTGCCGGAGACCTGAGTAAGAGAAAGTTGAAGGTTCGCCAGGCTGCCCATAGAACTCCATTCGGGCGGCAGAGTGCCGGATACTTTCGTGCGCCGCAGATTCAGAGTTTGCAGCCTGCTCATCGATATCCACTTAGGCGGCAGCGTGCCAGAGACCTCAGTACCCTCCAGATTAAGAGATATCACCGATGCCATCGCGCTCCACTGGGGCGGCAGCGTGCCGGATAGATTCGTGCCATCCAGAGTAAGAAACCGCAATGCCTTCATTGGGCTCCACTGAGGAGGGAGAGGGCCGGTCAGCTTCAATTTCCGTAGAACCAGCTGCTGTATTCTCTCCAGCGAGCCCCACTCCGGGGGCAACAAGCCTGTGATCGGCATGTCCTCAAGAACGACGTTCGACAGTGATTTCAAAGAGCTCCAGTCCGCAGGCAACGTACCGCTCAGTTTTAGTCGCCTCACCTGCAGAGTCTGTAAATTAGGCATCGAGCTCCACTCAGGCGGCAGGCTGCCGGTGATACTGTCAAAGTCTTCAATTACCAAAGATGTCAACCGCTTCATCAAGTGCCATGACGCGGGCAGCGTCCCGACCACTTGTGGCATATTCCAGAGCCCCAGGTTCCCGATCATGACGTGCCCGTAGTCGACGTTCACAGGCATCTCCGGCAGCGTGCCGGCATACGTGAAAACAAAAACACGTATGGTAACGCTCAAGGGCAAACACAGTAGGTGGTCCCACGAGCAGAAGTCGTCGCCCTTCCACACCTCCCCAAGCTTAGGGATCGCACGCCCAAACGCCTGCAGCACCGCCAGCGTGTTCGTCCGCTGCGCCGCAGTGAAGTCGCCCGTCCCAGCAGCACGCGCCACCGGCGCACTGCTCGTGCACAGCAGCAGCGCCACCGCAGCGGCGAGCGTCGCCGCCAGCACCAACCGACGCACGCACTGCGCCATTCGCAGCCAGGGTCACGAGCAGAGCGGGGCGGCAGCAGGTCCGTGGGCGGGATTGCTCGGGCGTCGGTGTCTGCTGAGCTTACCAGGCAGAGCGAGGGGGCCGACACGTCGTACGTAGCCTCGTGCGGGGGAGAGAGGCGAGCAGCGGGGCGCAGCGACTGGGCAGGGTCCGTAGAGCTGTCACAGCAGCAGCGAGGTGAGGGGTAGTGTGGATGCGCACGCACGTCTGCGTGTCCGTGAAGGTTGGCCGAGGTGACAACGAAGGATAGAGAGGGAGGGAGAGGGAGGGGGAGGGAGGGAGCGGTGCACATGAGGAGGAGGCGAGGGGAAGGGAGGGGCAGGGAGGGGCGAGCCATACGCAGCGCGGAGCTCCGCACAGACCAGCGGCGTGGAGTGGGCGGCCAGCGAAACAGAGAGCATGACCAGCGGGCGGGTGCGCCCCCGTCCGCCCGTCCGCTCCGTCTGGTCGGTCGCTGCGGCTCCCCCTCACTCCCGTGCGTGTGCGTGGCGCGGCCCCTGCACAGACACCGCAGCGCCAGCGGCAGCAGCACCAGAGCGCGCGCACACACGCGTGGGGGCGGTGGGCAAGCGCGCTGACAACACGGAGCAGTCGAGCCCGCATGGGGGAGAGAGGCGAGCGCCCATGCGCAGCCCCACCAGCCACCGCATACCATTGTCATGCACGTCACACACAGAGAGAGAGAGAAGGATGTGCGAGGCAGCTGCAGCCGCGCCGTCGCTGTGCACGCCGCCGCACACGCCTCCGCTCAGCACGCAGCCGCGTAGCAAACCAGACAAGGGACACCCGCAACGCCACCGCGACGGCGGCACGGGCGGCAGCGCGGCATCGGGACACCCTCCATCGGCACGCACAGCCTCACCGGCATCCGTTCGCCTCCCCCTCCCTCCGCAGCTGCTCGTCAGCACAGGCGGTCAGGGGAGCCGACGCGCGTGCATGGCTCTGGCGGGGCGGGCGGCGTTGCCCATGTCTCCGGGCATGCGCTGAGAGAGACACACGTGCACGTGTGTGGCGCGGGGCGGGGAGGAGGAGAGGGAGGAGGCGCACCGCGAAGGGAAGCGAGGGGGCGCGCAGCACACCAGCAGGCAGAGGCAGATGTCACGGGCGGCGAGGCACGCAAGCAGCGCACCGGGCGCGGGCGGCGGTGCGGGAGGCCGGGGAGAGCGAGACGGGGAGGGACATGCGGGCCTGTGTGGCTGCATGCGCCCGCTGCACGGCCAGCAAGAGAGGCACACGCGCACGCGCACAGACGCACGCACGTGTATGTGTGGGTGCGTGCGCGATGCCCCGAGGCCTGCCGAGAGACACGCAAGGACGCGTAGAGGAGACGGAAGGCAGGGGATCGGCACCGTCGGCAGTCGCGCATCAGCGGGAGCAGATCGCAGGGCAGGGAGAGGGTGACGGCGCACGATCGTCCACCGCGCCGCGCCCCTTCACCCAGCGTGCACCCATCGCCGCCTCTCGCGTTCCGCAGCGGCCGCCGCCTCCGCCTCCCATTGCCCGAGCCGCTACGAGCTCAGCAGCGCATGCCAACCAGGAGACGCGGGAGGCGGCGAGCCGAGACGAGTGAGGGAAGGCGGAGGACGGTCCGTTGGCACACATGCGCAAGCGGCGCGACGCAGGGCAGCCCTAGCGCCGCCGTCGCACCCGCACCCGCCCGCCCAATGCCACACCGAATGCTGGTCTTGCAAGGCACCAGAGGGGAGCGGAGGTGCCGCGCAGACGGTGCCGGCGGGGCGCCAGCAGCAGGCGCGTGGCGGGCGGCGGCCAAACTCCCAAAGGACAGAGAGACGAGGCAGCACCCGTGCCGAGCGTGCCTCGCCGTCGTCACACCCACCCCTCCCGCCGCCGCCATGAGCACGCGCGCACACCGTAACCGAGAGGCGCCTCACCACCGCGCCCCTCCCCCTCGCTCTCCCCATCACGCGCCCCTGCGCCACACACGGGCCCGCTGCCCACTGCTCTGGCGCCCGAGCTCCGGCTGCGGCCAGATGGCAGCGGCGGGCCCGGCGCGCACCTCATCGGCCGGCAACCCGTCGGCAGAGGCGCCTTCGGCCCGCTCGGCGCGCCGCTCGTGTCGCCAAACAGCCTGCGATGCCGCGCCATCGCCTCGCTCAGCGACTGCTCACACGCAGCATTGTGCGCCGCTTCAGCTGCGCGGGCTGCAGCGGCGTCCGCGTCCTCGTACCTCCCGTACGGCGCCTCCTTCGGCGTCGCCTCGTAGTGCGCCGCCGGGTGCGCTGGCGGGCCGCCCTCGTTCCCCTCGAAGCACAGTCCGTCGTTGAACGCTACGTGGAAGGGCAGCGACTCGCCGGGCTTGCGGCCCGACGCCCACAAATGCCGCCATTCCGCCCGCCGCCCATCGCGCGGCTCCACGTACTCGCTGGCCTGAACAAGGTCGTACTCGGGGTCCTCGCTCGGGTCCGTCTCCTTGCCGTGTCGGACCCGCTCGCGGAACCGCGCCTTCGCACGCTCCACCGCCCCCTCAAAGTCCCTCGGGCGGATCTTGCCCGGGTACGACCACGGCTCCTGCACCGCCTCCGTCCGCTTCACCATCTCCCACTCCCTGTCCTCCCCCTCCATGATGCGGCGCAGCACCTCCTCCTCCGCCTCGTCGCAGCGCAGGAGGTGGCCCTGCTGGAAGCCGTACCCCTCAGCGCGTCCGTGCTGGTCTGACCCGCCATGGTAAAGGTGAGAGAAGGGGCACCGCGGGTACGCCTCCCACTTGCCCGTGGGGCCCATCATATCGTAGTGGTACCTGTACCGGAACGCGCGGTTGCCGTGCTCGTCCACCGACTCGTCCCACCGCAGCAGCATCTGCGGCGGTCGCGGGAACATCTCCAGCGGGTCGTCCGGCTCCCTCGGCTGCCAGTCCTCGATGCGGAACAGCTCGTCGGCGTCCATGTACCAGTGTCCGACAATGTCGCCCTGCACGTTCGCCACGTGCCACCGGAACGGCGACGTGCGCTTCGTGTTGTACAGCAGTGGATCGCAGTAGCTGCCAGGCACCACGCCGTACGCGGACAGCGGCGCGAAGCACACCTGCTCGAGACGCTGCTGGTGCAGGTAGCCCTCCTGCATCGGCGACACCCACTCCTCATCCCACGCGTACAGCATCCATGCGCGGTGCCGCATCTGGCGCCACAGCCGCAGCAGCCGGCCAGGCCTCACGTTCCTGAAGGTTGTCCGCGGGGCGCTCGCGTCGTCCTCCTCCGCGGCCCACACACGCAGCAGCGGCGTGGCGCGGAACAGCTTGCTAGGGGCACAGCGCAGCATCACCAGGCAGCGGGCTGCACGAGGAGGGAGCGCGACGCACACGCGTCAGCCACCCCTGCACGCACAAAGGCACGTGCGCGCACGACCCCCCACAAAGAGCGCAGACAAGCGGCGACGGGCGAGGCGCTGCCCTGTTCTCGGCAGCCTTGCGTGTGTGTGTGTGCGTGTGTGTTCACGCGCGCAGAGCTGTGCGACGCGGCACGAGCCCCTCGATGCAGATAATAACGATGAGCGGCAGAGCAGTGGCCAAGTGCGTCGCAGTGGGCGCAAGCATCAAGCACGGTTCAAGACAGCAGCACGGGCACATGCTACGGACCGCAGGGACGCCGGTGACCCCGAGAGCAGGGGGCGGGGAGGGGGGGAACACCACCCCCGCACCACAGTTGCCATCCTAACGAGCCCCGCCGAGTCGGCGGAGGGGGGAGGTGGCGCACGCCATCGAGGACAGCAAAGAGGGGCAGGGAGAGAGCGGAGCACCTGTGCGAGATGTGCAGCGGGAGGAGACGAGCGAGGCAGGGCGCAGCTCGGCCGTTGGGTGCTGTCGGGTCTCTCCTCGCCGTCGGCGTGCGCGCAGGCACACTGCTGGCGGCGGCGCTGTCCTCCCTGTGAATGAGTGGTGCGCTGGGCACAGACGGGGACACACACATGCACGCAGCCGGGCAGGCAGTGCGCAGGGCTCAGGCGCGGCGGAGGGGGAGGGCAGGCAGAGAGAGAAGATGTCTGGGCAGGCAGGGAGAGGAGCATCGGTGGGGAGAGACGGCACGCACGCGTGTCCAGAGGCCCGCGCTGCGCACCACCGTCGCGACAGCATCCGCGCGCGGTCCTCGCCACAACGCCCACCGTCATCGGCGTTACCACAACACGTTTCCCCCTCCCACAGCACGGGTCGGGGTCACGGGGCCGAGCAGCTCTCGTTTGTTGACTCGAAGGGGAAACAGAGAAACAGAGAAATAGGGGAGGGCCGCCGCCCACCTCCGCACGGCCACCACCCGGCGCCAGCCGCCAGCGCGCCCAGAGCGAGTGGCAAGCACAGGGAAGGCGGGCAAGAGAGCGTGGCGCACCACGCGGATACACGCACATACATATACATACATCTGCATGTATATATATATATGTATACATGGATGCGCCGCCCACGAAATCGAACGCAGAAAATGAGGAAGGAGAGGGGAGGAGGGGCACCGATGTCGCCTCCACACGGCCATGCGCACATCTACGGATTGTGGGAGGCAGCGGGAGGGTGGCACACCAGAGCAAGCAAGGACATACATGGAAGAGGCGGTGCGTGCTGGCACACACACACACACGGAGACGCACTGTGAGAAGACAATCACAGTAAGGCTGAAGTCTGAGAGGCGGCACACGCGAACGCGGCTCTGCGGACGAGGCGCCGAGGCAACACGAAGAGACGGTCCAACGAGATGTGCAACAGACAGGGCCTACACGGGGGGAGCGAGGAGCGAGGCCGAAGGGGGATCGGCTCGGCGCTCCATGAAAGGGGGGAGGCACAGCGGCATATCCCTCGTCTGCGCACCGCACGGCAGAGGAGGGGAGACCGCAGTGCGGGGGAGGGGGGAGAAGAGAGAAGACAAGCGAATGGAAAGAGAAAGAGGAGAGAGCGCACGGCAGTGCACAGCACACTCGCAAGCGCAGCGGCGCGCGCGCACGTGCCACCCCTCCCTCGCCCGCATGTGAGAGAGGAGGGCAGCAGAGAGAGTCGGGGCAGAGGAGCGACACCGCGGGAGCAGCAGCGCCGCATGAGAGCCCCACACACAGCCCACAGCATCAACACGCAGAGAGAGGCAGAGGCACCGAGAGGCAGGAGCGAGGGCACCACTGGCAGCCATGCTCACAGAGACACGCACGCGCACGCCGATGCAGGGGGCGGCGCTGCACGCAAGCACGCAGACAGTCGTGTGCCACGCAGCGGGGGCCACTGCCTGCGCGCGACAGCAGCAGCGTCCTCACGCCGCCAGCCCCACGCTGAACAGCACAGCCACGCACACAACAGCTGCTGCTGCCACTCCGCTCGACACAGCAGCAACACCGCCATCGTTGTGCTTCAGGCACGTCTTCTCGTCCGTCAGGAAGTAGTCCTCACGGCACCTCGCGCACCTCGCAGCGGAGTCCCCCTCGCACACCTCACACCCATCCACCTCGCACTCCGTCTCTGGTGCAGGAGTCGGCGTGTTTGTTGGGGTAGCAGTGGTCGTGGGTTCAGCCGGTGCCTCAGTGGTGGTTGTGGGTTCAGCCGGTGCCTCAGTGCTGGTTGTGGTAAGCGGCTCAGTCGTGGTCCTCGGCGTAGGGGGAAAGTTAGTGAGGTTCGGGGTGGTCGCTGTCGTGGCGGAGGGCTTAGTGGTGGTCGTTGTGCAGTCCTTAGCAGCCAAGCAGTCGCTGCCCTTGTGCTTGTCCTCGATGTCCACAACAAGACCAGCCTTCTGATCCCACGAGTCCGGCACACACCCGCAGAACTTGTTGCCATTAAGAGAGACGGAAGCCAGCATCGGTATCGCAGACCACGAAGAGGGCAGACTGCCGGACAGGTCGCAGTCCTGCAGCTGCAGGGACCGGGCCTTCGACATCCCACTCCACTGGGGCGGCAGCGTGCCGGAGATGCCTGTGCCCCGCAGATTGAGAACACTCAGCGATGTCATCGAGCCCCACTCGGGGGGCACACTGCCGGAGATGCTTTCACACTTTTCAATCGACAACGACTCCAAAGATGTCATCGAGTGCCATGAGGCGGGCAGCGTCCCGCTCAGCCCCGGCCCCATTTCGGAAAAGTCGAGCTGCTTGATCACGACGTGCCTGTAGTCGACGTTCACAGGCATCTCCGGCAGCGTGCCGGCATACGTCGGACTGATTCCCGACACGTACACGTCCGGCGCATTGCACAAGACGGCCTCCCACGAGCAGAAGTCGTTGCCCGCCCACTTCTCCCCAAGCTTAGGGATCGCACGCCCAAACGCCTGCAGCACCGCCAGCGTGTTCGTCCGCTGCGCCGCAGTGAAGTCGCCCGTCCCAGCAGCACGCGCCACCGGCGCACTGCTCGTGCACAGCAGCAGCGCCACCGCAGCGGCGAGCGTCGCCGCCAGCACCAACCGACGCACGCACTGCGCCATTCGCAGCCAGGGTCACGAGCAGAGCGGGGCGGCAGCAGGTCCGTGGGCGGGATTGCTCGGGCGTCGGTGTCTGCTGAGCTTACCAGGCAGAGCGAGGGGGCCGACACGTCGTACGTAGCCTCGTGCGGGGGAGAGAGGCGAGCAGCGGGGCGCAGCGACTGGGCAGGGTCCGTAGAGCTGTCACAGCAGCAGCGAGGTGAGGGGTAGTGTGGATGCGCACGCACGTCTGCGTGTCCGTGAAGGTTGGCCGAGGTGACAACGAAGGATAGAGAGGGAGGGAGAGGGAGGGGGAGGGAGGGAGCGGTGCACATGAGGAGGAGGCGAGGGGAAGGGAGGGGCAGGGAGGGGCGAGCCATACGCAGCGCGGAGCTCCGCACAGACCAGCGGCGTGGAGTGGGCGGCCAGCGAAAGAGAGAGCATGACCAGCGGGCGGGTGCGCCCCCGTCCGCCCGTCCGCTCCGTCTGGTCGGTCGCTGCGGCTCCCCCTCACTCCCGTGCGTGTGCGTGGCGCGGCCCCTGCACAGACACCGCAGCGCCAGCGGCAGCAGCACCAGAGCGCGCGCACACACGCGTGGGGGCGGTGGGCAAGCGCGCTGACAACACGGAGCAGTCGAGCCCGCATGGGGGAGAGAGGCGAGCGCCCATGCGCAGCCCCACCAGCCACCGCATACCATTGTCATGCACGTCACACAGAGAGAGAGAGAAGGATGTGCGAGGCAGCTGCAGCCGCGCCGTCGCTGTGCACGCCGCCGCACACGCCTCCGCTCAGCACGCAGCCGCGTAGCAAACCAGACAAGGGACACCCGCAACGCCACCGCGACGGCGGCACGGGCGGCAGCGCGGCATCGGGACACCCTCCATCGGCACGCACAGCCTCACCGGCATCCGTTCGCCTCCCCCTCCCTCCGCAGCTGCTCGTCAGCACAGGCGGTCAGGGGAGCCGACGCGCGTGCATGGCTCTGGCGGGGCGGGCGGCGTTGCCCATGTCTCCGGGCATGCGCTGAGAGAGACACACGTGCACGTGTGTGGCGCGGGGCGGGGAGGAGGAGAGGGAGGAGGCGCACCGCGAAGGGAAGCGAGGGGGCGCGCAGCACACCAGCAGGCAGAGGCAGATGTCACGGGCGGCGAGGCACGCAAGCAGCGCACCGGGCGCGGGCGGCGGTGCGGGAGGCCGGGGAGAGCGAGACGGGGAGGGACATGCGGGCCTGTGTGGCTGCATGCGCCCGCTGCACGGCCAGCAAGAGAGGCACACGCGCACGCGCACAGACGCACGCACGTGTATGTGTGGGTGCGTGCGCAATGCCCCGAGGCCTGCCGAGAGACACGCAAGGACGCGTAGAGGAGACGGAAGGCAGGGGATCGGCACCGTCGGCAGTCGCGCATCAGCGGGAGCAGATCGCAGGGCAGGGAGAGGGTGACGGCGCACGATCGTCCACCGCGCCGCGCCCCTTCACCCAGCGTGCACCCATCGCCGCCTCTCGCGTTCCGCAGCGGCCGCCGCCTCCGCCTCCCATTGCCCGAGCCGCTACGAGCTCAGCAGCGCATGCCAACCAGGAGACGCGGGAGGCGGCGAGCCGAGACGAGTGAGGGAAGGCGGAGGACGGTCCGTTGGCACACATGCGCAAGCGGCGCGACGCAGGGCAGCCCTAGCGCCGCCGTCGCACCCGCACCCGCCCGCCCAATGCCACACCGAATGCTGGTCTTGCAAGGCACCAGAGGGGAGCGGAGGTGCCGCGCAGACGGTGCCGGCGGGGCGCCAGCAGCAGGCGCGTGGCGGGCGGCGGCCAAACTCCCAAAGGACAGAGAGACGAGGCGGCACCCGTGCCGAGCGTGCCTCGCCGTCGTCACACCCACCCCTCCCGCCGCCGCCATGAGCACGCGCGCACACCGTAACCGAGAGGCGCCTCACCACCGCGCCCCTCCCCCTCGCTCTCCCCATCACGCGCCCCTGCGCCACACACGGGCCCGCTGCCCACTGCTCTGGCGCCCGAGCTCCGGCTGCGGCCAGATGGCAGCGGCGGGCCCGGCGCGCACCTCATCGGCCGGCAACCCGTCGGCAGAGGCGCCTTCGGCCCGCTCGGCGCGCCGCTCGTGTCGCCAAACAGCCTGCGATGCCGCGCCATCGCCTCGCTCAGCGACTGCTCACACGCAGCATTGTGCGCCGCTTCAGCTGCGCGGGCTGCAGCGGCGTCCGCGTCCTCGTACCTCCCGTACGGCGCCCCCTTCGGCGTCGCCTCGTAGTGCGCCGCCGGGTGCGCTGGCGGGCCGCCCTCGTTCCCCTCGAAGCACAGTCCGTCGTTGAACGCTACGTGGAAGGGCAGCGACTCGCCGGGCTTGCGGCCCGACGCCCACAAATGCCGCCATTCCGCCCGCCGCCCATCGCGCGGCTCCACGTACTCGCTGGCCTGAACAAGGTCGTACTCGGGGTCCTCGCTCGGGTCCGTCTCCTTGCCGTGTCGGACCCGCTCGCGGAACCGCGCCTTCGCACGCTCCACCGCCCCCTCAAAGTCCCTCGGGCGGATCTTGCCCGGGTACGACCACGGCTCCTGCACCGCCTCCGTCCGCTTCACCATCTCCCACTCCCTGTCCTCCCCCTCCATGATGCGGCGCAGCACCTCCTCCTCCGCCTCGTCGCAGCGCAGGAGGTGGCCCTGCTGGAAGCCGTACCCCTCAGCGCGTCCGTGCTGGTCTGGCCCGCCATGGTAAAGGTGAGAGAAGGGGCACCGCGGGTACGCCTCCCACTTGCCCGTGGGGCCCATCATATCGTAGTGGTACCTGTACCGGAACGCGCGGTTGCCGTGCTCGTCCACCGACTCGTCCCACCGCAGCAGCATCGGCGGCGGTCGCGGGAACATCTCCAGCGGGTCGTCCGGCTCCCTCGGCTGCCAGTCCTCGATGCGGAACAGCTCGTCGGCGTCCATGTACCAGTGTCCGACAATGTCGCCCTGCACGTTCGCCACGTGCCACCGGAACGGCGACGTGCTCTTCGTGTTGTACAGCAGTGGATCGCAGTAGCTGCCAGGCACCACGCCGTACGCGGACAGCGGCGCGAAGCACACCTGCTCGAGACGCTGCTGGTGCAGGTAGCCCTCCTGCATCGGCGACACCCACTCCTCATCCCACGCGTACAGCATCCATGCGCGGTGCCGCATCTGGCGCCACAGCCGCAGCAGCCGGCCAGGCCTCACGTTCCTGAAGGTTGTCCGCGGGGCGCTCGCGTCGTCCTCCTCCGCGGCCCACACACGCAGCAGCGGCGTGGCTCGGAACAGCTTGCTAGGGGCACAGCGCAGCATCACCAGGCAGCGGGCTGCACGAGGAGGGAGCGCGACGCACACGCGTCAGCCACCCCTGCACGCACAAAGGCACGTGCGCGCACGACCCCCCACAAAGAGCGCAGACAAGCGGCGACGGGCGAGGCGCTGCCCTGTTCTCGGCAGCCTTGCGTGTGTGTGTGTGCGTGTGTGTTCACGCGCGCAGAGCTGTGCGACGCGGCACGAGCCCCTCCATGCAGATAATAACGATGAGCGGCAGAGCAGTGGCCAAGTGCGTCGCAGTGGGCGCAAGCATCAAGCACGGTTCAAGACAGCAGCACGGGCACATGCTACGGACCGCAGGGACGCCGGTGACCCCGAGAGCAGGGGGCGGGGAGGGGGGGAACACCACCCCCGCACCACAGCTGCCACCCTAACGAGCCCCGCCGAGTCGGCGGAGGGGGGAGGTGGCGCACGCCATCGAGGACAGCAAAGAGGGGCAGGGAGAGAGCGGAGCACCTGTGCGAGATGTGCAGCGGGAGGAGACGAGCGAGGCAGCGCGCAGCTCGGCCGTTGGGTGCTGTCGGGTCTCTCCTCGCCGTCGGCGTGCGCGCAGGCACACTGCTGGCGGCGGCGCTGTCCTCCCTGTGAATGAGTGGTGCGCTGGGCACAGACGGGGACACACACATGCACGCAGCCGGGCAGGCAGTGCGCAGGGCTCAGGCGCGGCGGAGGAGAAGGGCAGGCAGAGAGAGAAGATGTCTGGGCAGGCAGGGAGAGGAGCATCGGTGGGGAGAGACGGCACGCACGCGTGTCCAGAGGCCCGCGCTGCGCACCACCGTCGCGACAGCATCCGCGCGCGGTCCTCGCCACAACGCCCACCGTCATCGGCGTTACCACAACACGTTTCCCCCTCCCACAGCACGGGTCGGGGTCACGGGGCCGAGCAGCTCTCGTTTGTTGACTCGAAGGGGAAACAGAGAAACAGAGAAATAGAGAAATAGGGGAGGGCCGCCGCCCACCTCCGCACGGCCACCACCCGGCGCCAGCCGCCAGCGCGCCCAGAGCGAGTGGCAAGCACAGGAGAGGCGGGCAAGAGAGCGTGACGCGACACACGCGTGCTGGCACACACGGATACACGCACATACATATGTATACACACACACATACATGCCCTAGACTATACAGATGTGCAGATAAAACGTGCATACCCACCCTTCTATATATTTGCACATAGAGAGAGGGAGAGATACCTATTTATAGCTATATATATATATATATGCACACACAGACATAGAGAGAGAGAGAGAGACACAGACAGACAGACAGACATTTATGTACGGAAGGGCACATCAATACGCCGATACACAGACTCGCAGCCAACAGGTATACCGTTACACGCATATGCACAAAGACACCGAGACCACACACATGAACACAGACATGCGCACATAAATACATACCCAGATCGCTGTGCACATATATATATATTTACGTATACCAGCACATCCACACCTCTATATATATATATATGCATATATAGAGATGCCCACGCCCCCATACACGCATACATACATCCGTGCTGCTGTACAGCCTTCCACACGCACATACACACACACACACATGAATCCACAGAAAGACACATTACTACGCAGACATATACATACGCACGCACACGTAAATAGAGGTGTACACACATCTAGCCCGCCCCGCCCACCTTCCTGTATACATATAGACACATGAATGCACAGCCCGCGACATTGAACGCAGAGAATGAGGGAGTAGAGAGTGGCAGGGAGGAGGGGCACCGATGTCCCCTTCACACGGCCATGCGCACATCTACGGATTGTGGGAGGCAGCGGGAGGGCGGCACACCAGAGCAAGCAAGGACATACATGGAAGAGGCGGTGCGTGCTGGCACACACACACACACGGAGGCGCACTGTGAGAAGACAATCACAGTAAGGCTGAAGTCTGAGAGGCGGCACACGCGAACGCGGCTCTGCGGACGAGGCACCGAGGCAACACGAAGAGACGGTCCAACGAGATGTACAACAGACAGGACCCACACGGGAGGAGGGAGGAGCGAGGCCGAAGGGGGATCGGCTCGGCGCTCCATGAAAGGGGGGAGGCACAGCGGCATATCCCTCGTCTGCGCACCGCACGGCAGAGGAGGGGAGACCGCAGTGCGGGGGAGGGGGGAGAAGAGAGAAGACAAGCGAACGGAAAGAGAAAGAGGAGAGAGCGCACGGCAGTGCGCAGCACAAGAAGCAGCGCGCGCAGACGCGTGGAAGAGAGTGCGACGCTGCTCCGAGGGAGGGGCACACCGCCCTCAACGCCGCCAGAGACAGCCCGAGAAGGCGTGACGGGATCACGTGCTGAAGGCCCACACACGGACACGCTCGCAAGCGCAGCGGCACGCGCGCACGTGCCACCCCTCCCTCACCGGCATGCGAGAGAGGAGGGTGGGGGGAGAGGGGCAAGGTGCACGGGAGAGCACGGGCCTGCTCACACGCCGCGTACGCACAGCGGCATGGCCCGATAGCGAGGGTGCGTGCCATCGCGCCGCGTGCACCGAGCCTCACCACGCAGCGCAGTAGAGCGCCGCCGCACGCGCATCCCCGCATGGCACCCACGAGGGCGCCCACGTCCTCCCCATCCTCCAGCTTCCCCGTCGCACCTGGCGGAGGCGCCAGTCAGGGTTCGACGGCGTGCCGCTGACTCCGGCACACCACCGCTGCTGCAAAGACGGCCCGAGCGCGCGTGCCAGCGGCAGCGTCAGCGACGAAGCCGCCGATGGCAGCGGCGCAAGGGGCGCGGCAAGGCGTGCCGGCGCAGCCACACCAGGCGCCTGCGCACCGCGCCGATGCCCCCCGCCAGCTCTGACCGCCTCCGCAGCACCGGCCCACACCGCCAAAACAGAGCACCGCTATCGCAGCCCGTTGACGAGGCCCGGGACGGTGCACGCGTGCGTCGCCCACGCGGCAGCAGAGGCTCGCTCGCCCGCCGTGGGGGAGAAGGCGGACCCCGAGGTGCAGCAGCACAGCAGACCGCACGGCAGACGGCGAGTCGCGGACGTCCGCACCCGCTGTTCACGGCGAGCCTCCACCGCCATGCACACATCCGATTGGCGCGGGTGCCGAGTGCTGGTCACAGAGAGCGCGACAGACACGAGCCGGCACGCACACACGCGCCTGCATGCGCACGCCCCCGCGTCCCCGTACACCCGTGCCGGCGCGGCAGCGGGAGAACGCACAAACCGTGCACGATGGGGTGTCTGCGTCCGCGTGTGGCCGTCCGTCTCTCCTGTGGCAGGCGGGGGTGAGAGGGCAGCGAGGGCGTCGCGCCGAGGGGGAGCGGAGGCACCACGGATAAGAGGGGTCCGCCTCACCTGAGCAGCACTGCACCCCACACCCACACCCTGCGGCATGCCATTGCGGCTGCTGCTCCTCCAGCAGCCGTGCTCGCAGGCCGTGGGCACGCATCCTCAGCGCAGCAGCGCATCACAACACGCGGCAGGAGCGGGGGACAGAGCGCACGCCACCGAAGTGCCCGAGCAACAAGGTGCCGGAGAGCGGGGCCGCAAAGAAGAAGTCGCACCAAGACACCATACACGCTGCCTTGTGTGTGCGCCGCAGCAGCCGTGGGTGCGCCGCTCTCACGTGCAACGAGGCAGCGAGGGAGGGCGAGCCCGGCAGCCACACGCGCAGACGGACATCAACGAGAGGGAGGAGGAGAGCCAACACAACACAAACGGAAAAGAAGCGGCGGGGCGGGCGCACGAGTGCACAGCAGCGCAAGGCGCGCCAGCGCCGCCATCGCGTGCTCGAGGGGGGACGCGGAGGCGAGGGAAGGCGTGCGGGCTGTCGGTCCGAAGTCGATGCCCGCGTCGCCCCGGGTGCCGCACACCCGCACATGGCCGCACAAACCCCGCGGCCCTTGCCCCTCGGCTATCGCCCTCCCCCTCTCTCCAGCTGCTGCCCCGCTCCACACCCGCACACGTTCCGCCTCCATCAGCCCACAAGCACGCACGCGGGCAACAGAGAGTCAGGGCAGAGGAGCGACACCGCGAGAGCAGCAGCACCACCACGCACACAACAGCTGCTGCCGCCACTCCGCTCGACGCGGCCGCAGCGCCGCCATCGCAGTACACCAGGCACGTCCTCTCGTCCGTCAGGAAGTAGTCCTCACGGCACCTGGCGCACCTCGCAGCGGAGTCCCCCTCGCACACCTCACACCCATCCACCTCGCACTCCATCTAAGGAGCGGGCGCAGGAGTAGGCGTGTTTGTTGGGGTAGCAGTGGTGGTGGGTTCAGTCGTGCGGCAGTCGTTACCGAGCCTGCAGTCCCTGCCCTTGTGCTCGTCCTCGATTCTTACAAGGAGATCAGCATTCTTGGCCCACGACTCCGGCACACACCCGCAGAAGTGGTTGCCCCTCAGTCCGACAAGACGCAGCCTTGGCATCGCAGACCACTCGGGCGGCAGACTGCCGGACAGGTCGCAGTGCTCCAGCTGCAGGAACTCGGCACCCAACATCGTGCTCCACTCGGGCGGCAGACTGCCGGAGACCTGAGTACCCTCCAGATCGAGAAAGTTAAGCACTTTCAGTGAGCTCCACTGGGGCGGTAGACTGCCGGAGACCTGAGTACCCTGAAGATTAAGATCTCTAAGCCGTGTCATCGAGCTCCACTGGGGCGGCAGCGTACCGGAGACCTGAGTGAGCTCCAGATAGAGAAGGGTCATCCATGACATCCCACTCCATCCCGGGGGCAGCGTGCCGGAGACCTTCGTGCCCCGCAGATCAAGACCTCTCAGGAATGCCAATGAGCCCCACTGGGGCGGCAGACTGCCGGAGATGCTTGCGCCCCGCAGATCAAGATTGGTTAGAAACGTCATCGAGCTCCATTCGGGCGGCAGCGTGCCGGAGATGTTTGTGTCCCGCAGAGAAAGAGTCTCCAGCCCCGCTATCGAGCCCCATTGAGGAGGAAGGGGGCCGGCCAACGGCAATTCCCAGATCTTCAGCCTTCTTATCCTCACCATCGAGCCCCACTCGGGTGGCAGACTGCCACCAATCGGCAAATCGGTCAGATACAGATTCGTCAGCGCTTTCATCGAGCCCCACTCAGTCGGCAGCGTGCCGGTGAAGCTGCCAGCTGCAGCGATCTCCAGCGTAGTTACGAACTTCATCCGACTCCACTCAGCCGGCAGCGTACCGCTCAGCTGCAGTTGCCTCAGCACCAGAGTCTGTAAATTAGGCAGCCAGCTCCACTCAGAAGGCAGGCTGCCGGTGAGGTGCCTGCAATTTCCCACAGTCAAGGCACGTAAACGAACCATCGAGCCCCATGAGGCGGGCAGTGTCCCGCTCACGCCGCAGCCCGACAACGTAAGGGAGATCAGTCTTTCCAGTTGGCTCCAGCTGTCCGGCAGCGTCCCGCTCAGCAGTGGCATATTCCAGAACCCCAGGTCCCGGATCATGACGTGCCTGTATTTGACGCCCACAGGCATCTCCGGCAGCGTGCCGGCATACGTCGAAACATCGAGACCTACGAAGACATCGACTGACACGCACGCTACGTGGTCCCACGAGCAGAAGTCGTTGCCCGTCCACTTCTTCTCAAGCTCAGGGATCGCACGCCCAAACGCCTGCAGCACCGCCAGCGTGTTTGTCCGCTGCTCCTCAGTGAAGTCGCCCGTCCCAGCAGCACGCGCCACCGGCGCACTGCTCGTGCACAGCAGCAGCGCCACCGCAGCGGCGAGCGTCGCCGCCAGCACCAGCCGACGCACGCACTGCGCCATTCGCAGCCAGGGTCACGAGCAGAGCGGGGCGGCAGCAGGTCCGTGGGCGGGATTGCTCGGGCGTCGGTGTCTGCTGAGCTTACCAGGCAGAGCGAGGGGGCCGACACGTCGTACGTAGCCTCGTGCGGGGGAGAGAGGCGAGCAGCGGGGCGCAGCGACTGGGCAGGGTCCGTAGAGCTGTCACAGCAGCAGCAGCGAGGCGAGGGGTAGTGTGGATGCGCACGTACGTCTGCGTGTCCGTGAAGGTTGGCCGAGGTGACAACGAAGGATAGAGAGGGAGGGAGAGGGAGGGAGCGGTGCACATGAGGAGGAGGCGAGGGGCAGGGAGGGGCGAGCCATACGCAGCGCGGAGCTCCGCACAGACCAGCGGCGTGGAGTGGGCGGCCAGCGAAACAGAGAGCATGACCAGCGGGCGGGTGCGCCCCCGTCCACCCGTCCGCTCCGTCTGGTCGGTCGCTGCAGCTCCCCCTCACTCCCGTGCGTGCGCGCAGAGCTGTGCGACGCGGCACGAGCTCCTCGATGCAGATAATAATGATGAGCGGCAGGGCAGTGGCCAAGTGCGTCGCAGTGGGTGCAAGCACCAAGCACGGCTCAAGACAGCAGCACGGGCAGCACGACCACGCGCTACGGATGGTAGGGACGCCAGTGACGCCGAGAACAGAGGAAAAGCAAACGCAGTGCAACGACGCGCAAGACGCCGGCCCCGCCCACGGACGGGTGTGTGCGCACACGAGGCGGGGGGGGGATGCGGCAGCACCGGCCCGCTCGCCATGCGCAGGCAGCAGCGGCACCAGGCACAGGGGGAACGGCAGCACACAGGGAAAGAGCCGAAGGCCCGCAGCAGCACAGGCAAGGCCGCCGTTGTGGCTCACGTGTGCCGGTCGCTGCTCGGTGGGGCGGGAGAGACCGGCGAGGGGCACTCGCTTGCTCGCCTCGCATCACCGATGGGAGGTGAAGCGGGGACAAGAGAGCAGGCAGTGGCGGGGCATCCCCTCTGCCCATGAGGCCCCACCGCTGCATGGGCGCGCTGTCCACGCGCAGTGGGGGTGTGGAAGCACAGGACACCAAACCCTCATGAGTGCCGATGTCGCTCGCCGCCCGCATGCGTGTGCAGCCGCATATGGCAGGTGGGGAGAGGGGCGAGTGCCAGGCAACACTCGGGGTGGCGATGTCTGCAACAGCGCGAGCAGCTCCACTTCGACGCGTCCATCCCTCCGTCCTGCAACAGCAGGCCGACGCCGCGCCACACCCCGCACCAGGCCCCGCGCGCGGCCCCTCGCACAGCCTCTGCCCACCCATCCGCCACGCAGGTCGCCCCACAGCAGCGCACACCGTGCCGGCAGCCGCCTGGCGCGTCCGCCTCGGCGTGGCCCAGGCACCCCACCAGCAGGCAGCACGGGCCGGGCGGGAGACGCCCGAGCCCCGTTGACCCCTCGCCCAGCATGCGGGCAGCACAAGCGCGCCCACTGCCGCACGTCGCTCCGGCGCCGCGCCATCCACGACCTCACTGCCCACACCGGTGGCGACGCACCGCCCTCGCCTCCCCCCGGCGCCGTAGGGGCCTAGCCCTTCCGCCACCAGAAGCGGTCCCGTATGCGCAGGGATGAGGGGAGAGGGGGGAGGGGCCGCTCCGCCTCCCCACACAGAGAGTGCGGCGCCACTGGATGCCGCGCACTGGGGTGCCCCCCTGTCACCAGTATCGTCACGTATGCGGCGGGGAGAAAGGAGCGACTACATGACGCGCATCGCAACGAGCGGGGGTGCGGACGCCGACCACTGTCGCATGTGGGTGGGGGACGCGGCAGATCATTGAGGGCCCAGCACCTCCGTGAGGTCTCCGCTCCGTCCCCACAGCTCGCACTCGGTGCAGTGCGTAGGTGCGGCCCCCTTCGCCTCACCTCCCCGTGCGCACCGCCCACACCCCTGCGGACAGCACAGGCACCACGTTCTCCCTCGGCCTCGCTGTGCGTGCCTCTCCCCCATCGCCCAGTCCACCCACGAGCGCCGGCACGCGGATGCACGGCCGACGTGTGCCAGCAGGGGAGAACGCTCGCACACACGCCGTCACCACCAAGGTGAGAGCACGCCCTCGCCGCACACGATGCGGCCGCAGGGAGGAGGGAGGAGGGATGGGGTGCGCCGTGCCGAGTCCGGCCAGCCAACAAGCCACCAGCACGCTCGCACGCAAGCAAGCCAAGCAGAAGCCATTCCCGGCCTCACTCCACACACCGATACGCGCCGTGTCTCAACGCAGCGGTGCGGCCTGCGACGCGGCGGCGCAGAAGGGAGGCTGGCCACAGTAGCCGCGCACACACGCACACAGACGGGCTCCAGCGCGCTCCACCGGCATCGGGGGCGGGAGGGATAGCTGCACCTGTCCCCACACACGCGGCCGCCCTCACGCGCACAGCACGCAGCAGAGGCGACGCCGTCCCCTTCCCCACACACCCTTGTTCGCCCACCCTGCACGGCACACGCAGTGCTTCGCGCCGCGATAGCGAGGCCAGTCGTGCGCCCACGCCACACCTACGGAGCGCCACCCTCCGTCCTCGGCTTCCCCTCGGCGAGCATAGCCAGCAAGGGGAGCGTGTCCTTCCGCTGCCCAGCCTTCTCCAGTCGCGGCCGCCTGTCGCCTCGTGCCCAGCTCGCCGCCGTCGCCGAGCCGCTCGCCGATGTCTATGGACGCTGCGGCTGTCGGCGAGCAGGCTGGCGCCGCTGCGCCATCGGCTAGACCGCAGGCCACCGCAAGAGCCGCGCGCAGCCGGCCCGGCACGTACTCGGCCACCACCCAAAACGCAACAGCCATGGCGACCCCCACGCACGCCTCGGCGGGCGCAGCCGCCGTCGCCGTCGCAGCAGCACCGATCCCCGGCAGCCGCAGCGTGGCTCGCAGCACCGCAGAGGCGCCGACGCGCTCTACTTGCCTCGTCAGACACCCCACCGCCACGGACTCGGATGGCCCGTGGTGCACAGCGTCGCGGCTGTCAACGGACACACCACAGGACGCCGTCTGCGCAGAGACGCTGCAGCCGACTTCACGGGCCTCGCACAGCCGCCGCAGCATGCCGTCGGACTCAGGCACGCCCAGGCAGCCCGCCCGTGAGGCGTGGCAGAGCACAAGGACGACGTCGTCGGCCGCGACCGCGGGTCAGCAGTCCAGCCGTGCGGGCCCCCGCACCCCACGGGCGTGTCTCATCCGCTCCACCCCAGGCGGAAAGCTCTGCCGTCAGCGGCGCACACGCGGACCTCGGCGACCGCCAGTCCTCGCCGCCACCGCGCACACCGCCGAGCGCGGACACAAGCGCGTTCGCCACCGGCGCCGCGGCCTCGCAGCCAGCAGCGGTGGCGGAGGTGCGAGCTGAGAAGACCACGCCCCCGGCCCGGTACAGGTCTGCCGCTGGCACGAAGGTGCGCGCCACGCGGTCGCAGCGCTGTGCATCGCCGAGCAGCTCATCGTGCGCAGAGAAGGTCAGGTCCAACGGGGTCGCGGCCAGCAGCTCGCCAGCACCGACGGTGCTCGGGACACCGCGCCCCTTCACAGGCCAGCGCTGCGCACAGCCGCTTGGCGGGGCGTGCGCCAGCGCCGCGTGCAGCAGCGAGAACGAGGCATGCGCCGGGCACGGCAGCGTCGGCGTGCGCGTCCTCGCCACGGCGCACACGATGGGATCGCGCACGACGAAGCACAGGAACGGCTGGCCGTGACGAGGGCGGGACAGCCGCACGACGCCGGCGCCCATCATGCGCTGCGACAGCAGGGGCGCCGTGCCCACCGCTGACCGGTCCGGACGCGGTGCGGGCAGGAGAAGCGCATCGGCATCGCCTGTCGTGGCACACGCCACGCGGGGGGCACAGGTGCGAGCGCACACGCAAGCGCTGCTGCGGCCACTTCGGGCGCACGCCTCCGCATCTCGGCAAGACGTCGCGGCGCGGTTGCGGCGGCACGGCAGGGAGGGCACTGAAGCAAGAGCTTCACAGCACAGGGCGCAGCTCGGCCGTTGGGTGCTGTCGGGTCTTTCCTCGCCGTCGGCGTGCGCGCATGTTCGTGCGCGCCATGGGCGCATGTGGCAGCAGGCGCACTGCTGGCGACGGCGCTGTCCTCCCTGTGAATGAGTGGTGCGCTGGGCACAGACGGGGACACACACATGCACGCAGCCGGGCAGGCAGTGCGCAGGGCTCAGGCGCGGCGGAGGGGGAGGGCAGGCAGAGAGAGAAGATGTCTGGGCAGGCAGGGAGAGGAGCATCGGTGGGGAGAGACGGCACGCACGCGTGTCCAGAGGCCCGCGCTGCGCACCACCGTCGCGACAGCATCCGCGCGCGGTCCTCGCCACAACGCCCACCGTCATCGGCGTTACCACAACACGTTTCCCCCTCCCACAGCACGGGTCGGAGTCACGGGGCCGAGCAGCTCTCGTTTGTTGACTCGAAGGGGAAACAGAGAAACAGAGAAATAGGGGAGGGCCGCCGCCCACCTTCCGCACGGCCACCACCCGGCGCCAGCCGCCAGCGCGCCCAGAGCGAGTGGCAAGCACAGAAGAGGCGGGCAAGAGAGCGTGGCGCAGCACGCGGATACACGCACATACATATGTATACACACACACATACATGCCCAATACTATACAGATGTGCAGATAAAACATGCATACCCACCCTTCTATATATTTGCACATAGAGAGAGAGAGAGACATACCTACTTATAGCTATATATATATATATATGCACACACACGCACACACACACATATGAATCCACAGAAGGACACATTACTACGCAGACATATACATACAGACGCACACGTACATACAGGTGTGCACGCATCTAGCACCGCCTCCCTCCCTATTTCCTGGATATATATATATATATACATCAACCACGTAATAGCACGAAGAGAGTGAGGAAGTAGAGAGTGGCAGGGAGGGGCATCGATGTCGCCTCCACACGGCCATGCGCACAGGCACGGATTGTGGGAGGCAGCGGGAGGGCGGCACACCAGAGCAAGCAAGGACATACATGGAAGAGGCGGTGCGTGCTGGCACACACACACACACACGGAGGCGCACTGTGAGAAGACAATCACAGTAAGGCTGAAGTCTGAGAGGCGGCACACGCGAACGCGGCTCTGCAGAGAAGAAGGTCCAACGAGAGGCAACACGAAGAGACGGTCCAACGAGATGTACAACAGACAGGGCCTACACGGGAGGAGGGAGGAGCGAGGCCGAAGGGGGATCGGCTCGGCGCTCCATGAAAGGGGGGAGGCACAGCGGCATATCCCTCGTCTGCGCACCGCACGGCAGAGGAGGGGAGACCGCAGTGCGGGGGAGGGGGGAGAAGAGAGAAGACAAGCGAACGGAAAGAGAAAGAGGAGAGAGCGCACGGCAGTGCACAGCACACTCGCAAGCGCAGCGGCGCGCGCGCACGTGCCACCCCTCCCTCGCCCGCATGCGAGAGAGGAGGGCAGCAGAGAGAGTCGGGGCAGAGGAGCGACACCGCGGGAGCAGCAGCGCCGCATGAGAGCCCCACACACAGCCCACAGCATCAACACGCCGAGAGAGGCAGAGGCACCGAGAGGCAGGAGCGAGGGCACCACTGGCAGCCATGCACACAGAGACACGCACGCGCACGCCAATGCAGGGGGCGGCGCTGCACGCAAGCACGCAGACAGTCGTGTGCCACGCAGCGGGGGCCGCTGCCTGCGCGCGACAGCAGCAGCGTCCTCACGCCGCCAGCCCCACGCTGAACAGCACAGCCACGCACACAACAGCTGCTGCCGCCACTCCGCTCGACACAGCAGCAACACCGCCATCGCAGTACACCAGGCACGTCCTCTCGTCCGTCAGGAAGTAGTCCTCACGGCACCTCGCGCACCTCGCAGCGGAGTCCCCCTCGCACACCTCACACCCATCCACCTCGCACTCCGTCTCTGGTGCAGGAGTCGGCGTGTTTGTTGGGGTAGCAGTGGTCGTGGGTTCAGCCGGTGCCTCAGTGGTGGTTGTGGTGGGCAGCTTAGTAGTGCTCGTTATCGTGGTCGGCGGCTTAGTGGTGGTCGTGGTCGTGGTAGGGGGTTTAGTGGTGGTCGCTGTCGTGATGGGGGGCTTAGTGGTGGTCGTGGTCGTGGTGGTCGTTGTCGTGGTGGTCGTTGTCGTGGTGGGGGGTTTTGTGGTGGTCGTTGTCGTGGTGGGGAGCTTAGTGGTGGTCGTTGTCGTGGTGGGGGGTTTTGTGGTGGTCGTTGTCGTGGTGGGGGGTTTTGTGGTGGTCGTGGTCGTGGTGGGGGGTTTTGTGGTGGTCGTGGTCGTGGTGGGGGGCTTAGTGGTGGTCGTTGTCGTGGTGGTCGTTGTCGTGGTGGGGGGCTTAGTGGTGGTCGTTGTCGTGGTGGGGAGCTTAGTGGTGGTCGTGGCACACGCCACGCGGGGTGCACAGGTGCGAGCGCACACGCAAGCGCTGCTGCGGCCACTTCGGGCGCACGCCTCCGCATCTCGGCAAGACGTCGCGGCGCGGTTGCGGCGGCACGGCAGGGAGGGCACTGAAGCAAGAGCTTCACAGCACAGGGCGCAGCTCGAGCGATGGGTGCTGTGGAGTCTCCCCTCGCCGTCGGTGTGCGCGCATGTTCGTGCGCGCCATGGGCGCATGTGGCAGCAGGCGCACTGCTGGCGACGGCGCTGTCCTCCCTGTGAATGAGTGGTGCGCTGGGCACAGACGGGGACACACACATGCACGCAGCCGGGCAGGCAGTGCGCAGGGCTCAGGCGCGGCGGAGGGGGAGGGCAGGCAGAGAGAGAAGATGTCTGGGCAGGCAGGGAGAGGAGCATCGGTGGGGAGAGACGGCACGCACGCGTGTCCAGAGGCCCGCGCTGCGCACCACCGTCGCGACAGCATCCGCGCGCGGTCCTCGCCACAACGCCCACCGTCATCGGCGTTACCACAACACGTTTCCCCCTCCCACAGCACGGGTCGGGGTCACGGGGCCGAGCAGCTCTCGTTTGTTGACTCGAAGGGGAAACAGAGAAACAGAGAAATAGAGAAATAGGGGAGGGCCGCCGCCCACCTCCGCACGGCCACCACCCGGCGCCAGCCGCCAGCGCGCCCAGAGCGAGTGGCAAGCACAGGAGAGGCGGGCAAGAGAGCGTGACGCGACACACGCGTGCTGGCACACACGGATACACGCACATACATATACATACATATACATACATCTACATATATATATATATATATGTATACATGGATGCACCGCCCACGAAATCGAACGCAGAGAATGAGGAAGGAGAGGGGAGGAGGAGCACCGATGTCCCCTTCAAACGGCCATGCGCACATCTACGGATTGTGGGAGGCAGCGGGAGGGTGGCACACCAGAGCAAGCAAGGACATACATGGAAGAGGCGGTGCGTGCTGGCACACACACACACACACGGAGGCGCACTGTGAGAAGACAATCACAGTAAGGCTGAAGTCTGAGAGGCGGCACACGCGAACGCGGCTCTGCGGACGAGGCGCCGAGGCAACACGAAGAGACGGTCCAACGAGATGTACAACAGACAGGACCCACACGGGAGGAGGGAGGAGCGAGGCCGAAGGGGGATCGGCTCGGCGCTCCATGAAAGGGGGGAGGCACAGCGGCATATCCCTCGTCTGCGCACCGCACGGCAGAGGAGGGGAGACCGCAGTGCGGGGGAGGGGGGAGAAGAGAGAAGACAAGCGAATGGAAAAAGAAAGAGGAGAGAGCGCACGGCAGTGCACAGCACACTCGCAAGCGCAGCCGCGCGCGCGCACGTGCCACCCCTCCCTCGCCCGCATGCGAGAGAGGAGGGCAGCAGAGAGAGTCGGGGCAGAGGAGCGACACCGCGAGAGCAGCAGCACCGCATGAGAGCCCCACACACAGCCCACAGCATCAACACGCGGAGAGAGGCAGAGGCACCGAGAGGCAGGAGCGAGGGCACCACTGGCAGCCATGCTCACAGAGACACGCACGCGCACGCCAATGCAGGGGGCGGTGCTGCACGCAAGCACGCAGACAGTCGTGTGCCACGCAGCGGGGGCCGCTGCCTGCGCGCGACAGCAGCAGCGTCCTCACGCCGCCAGCCCCACGCTGAACAGCACAGCCACGCACACAACAGCTGCTGCCGCCACTCCGTCAGCGGCGCACACGCGGACCTCGGCGACCGCCAGTCCTCGCCGCCACCGCGCACACCGCCGAGCGCGGACACAAGCGCGTTCGCCACCGGCGCCGCGGCCTCGCAGCCAGCAGCGGTGGCGGAGGTGCGAGCTGAGAAGACCACGCCCCCGGCCCGGTACAGGTCTGCCGCTGGCACGAAGGTGCGCGCCACGCGGTCGCAGCGCTGTGCATCGCCGAGCAGCTCATCGTGCGCAGAGAAGGTCAGGTCCAACGGGGTCGCGGCCAGCAGCTCGCCAGCACCGACGGTGCTCGGGACACCGCGCCCCTTCACAGGCCAGCGCTGCGCACAGCCGCTTGGCGGGGCGTGCGCCAGCGCCGCGTGCAGCAGCGAGAACGAGGCATGCGCCGGGCACGGCAGCGTCGGCGTGCGCGTCCTCGCCACGGCGCACACGATGGGATCGCGCACGACGAAGCACAGGAACGGCTGGCCGTGACGAGGGCGGGACAGCCGCACGACGCCGGCGCCCATCATGCGCTGCGACAGCAGGGGCGCCGTGCCCACCGCTGACCGGTCCGGACGCGGTGCGGGCAGGAGAAGCGCATCGGCATCGCCTGTCGTGGCACACGCCACGCGGGGGGCACAGGTGCGAGCGCACACGCAAGCGCTGCTGCGGCCACTTCGGGCGCACGCCTCCGCATCTCGGCAAGACGTCGCGGCGCGGTTGCGGCGGCACGGCAGGGAGGGCACTGAAGCAAGAGCTTCACAGCACAGGGCGCAGCTCGAGCGATGGGTGCTGTGGAGTCTCCCCTCGCCGTCGGTGTGCGCGCATGTTCGTGCGCGCCATGGGCGCATGTGGCAGCAGGCGCACTGCTGGCGACGGCGCTGTCCTCCCTGTGAATGAGTGGTGCGCTGGGCACAGACGGGGACACACACATGCACGCAGCCGGGCAGGCAGTGCGCAGGGCTCAGGCGCGGCGGAGGGGGAGGGCAGGCAGAGAGAGAAGATGTCTGGGCAGGCAGGGAGAGGAGCATCGGTGGGGAGAGACGGCACGCACGCGTGTCCAGAGGCCCGCGCTGCGCACCACCGTCGCGACAGCATCCGCGCGCGGTCCTCGCCACAACGCCCACCGTCATCGGCGTTACCACAACACGTTTCCCCCTCCCACAGCACGGGTCGGGGTCACGGGGCCGAGCAGCTCTCGTTTGTTGACACGAAGGGGAAACAGAGAAACAGAGAAATAGGGGAGGGCCGCCGCCCACCTTCCGCACGGCCACCACCCGGCGCCAGCCGCCAGCGCGCCCATCGCGCGCGGCACCGAGCTCACCACGCAGCGCAGTAGAGCGCCGCCGCACGGGCATCCCCGCATGGCACCAGGAGGGGGGCCAAGTGCTCCCCCATTTTCTCAGGTTCCCGTCGCACTGCGGAGGCGCCAGTCAGGGTTCGACGGCGTGCCGCTGACTCCGGCACACCACCGCTGCTGCAAGACGGCCCGAGCGCGCGTGCCAGCGGCAGCGTCAGCGACGAAGCCGCCGATGGCAGCGGCGCAAGGGGCGCGGCAAGGCGTGCCGGCGCAGCCACACCAGGCGCCTGCGCACCGCGCCGATGCCCCCCGCCAGCTCTGACCGCCTCCGCAGCACCGGCCCACACCGCCAAAACAGAGCACCGCTATCGCAGCCCGTTGACGAGGCCCGGGACGGTGCACGCGTGCGTCGCCCACGCGGCAGCAGAGGCTCGCTCGCCCGCCGTGGGGGAGAAGGCGGACCCCGAGGTGCAGCAGCACAGCAGACCGCACGGCAGACGGCGAGTCGCGGACGTCCGCACCCGCTGTTCACGGCGAGCCTCCACCGCCATGCACACATCCGATTGGCGCGGGTGCCGAGTGCTGGTCACAGAGAGCGCGACAGACACGAGCCGGCACGCACACACGCGCCTGCATGCGCACGCCCCCGCGTCCCCGTACACCCGTGCCGGCGCGGCAGCGGGAGAACGCACAAACCGTGCACGATGGGGTGTCTGCGTCCGCGTGTGGCCGTCCGTCTCTCCTGTGGCAGGCGGGGGTGAGAGGGCAGCGAGGGCGTCGCGCCGAGGGGGAGCGGAGGCACCACGGATAAGAGGGGTCCGCCTCACCTGAGCAGCACTGCACCCCACACCCACACCCTGCGGCATGCCATTGCTGCTGCTGCTCCTCCAGCAGCCGTGCTCGCAGGCCGTGGGCACGCATCCTCAGCGCAGCAGCGCATCACAACACGCGGCAGGAGCGGGGGACAGAGCGCACGCCACCGAAGTGCCCGAGCAACAAGGTGCCGGAGAGCGGGGCCGCAAAGAAGAAGTCGCACCAAGACACCATACACGCTGCCTTGTGTGTGCGCCGCAGCAGCCGTGGGTGCGCCGCTCTCACGTGCAACGAGGCAGCGAGGGAGGGCGAGCCCGGCAGCCACACGCGCAGACGGACATCAACGAGAGGGAGGAGGAGAGCCAACACAACACAAACGAAAAAGAAGCGGCGGGGCGGGCGCACGAGTGCACAGCAGCGCAAGGCGCGCCAGCGCCGCCATCGCGTGCTCGAGGGGGGACGCGGAGGCGAGGGAAGGCGTGCGGGCTGTCGGTCCGAAGTCGATGCCCGCGTCGCCCCGGGTGCCGCACACCCGCACATGGCCGCACAAACCCCGCGGCCCTTGCCCCTCGGCTATCGCCCTCCCCCTCTCTCCAGCTGCTGCCCCGCTCCACACCCGCACACGTTCCGCCTCCATCAGCCCACAAGCACGCACGCGGGCAACAGAGAGTCAGGGCAGAGGAGCGACACCGCGAGAGCAGCAGCACCACCACGCACACAACAGCTGCTGCCGCCACTCCGCTCGACGCGGCCGCAGCGCCGCCATCGCAGTACACCAGGCACGTCCTCTCGTCCGTCAGGAAGTAGTCCTCACGGCACCTGGCGCACCTCGCAGCGGAGTCCCCCTCGCACACCTCACACCCATCCACCTCGCACTCCATCTAAGGAGCGGGCGCAGGAGTAGGCGTGTTTGTTGGGGTAGCAGTGGTGGTGGGTTCAGTCGTGCGGCAGTCGTTACCGAGCCTGCAGTCCCTGCCCTTGTGCTCGTCCTCGATTCTTACAAGGAGATCAGCATTCTTGGCCCACGACTCCGGCACACACCCGCAGAAGTGGTTGCCCCTCAGTCCGACAAGACGCAGCCTTGGCATCGCAGACCACTCGGGCGGCAGACTGCCGGACAGGTCGCAGTGCTCCAGCTGCAGGAACTCGGCACCCAACATCGTGCTCCACTCGGGCGGCAGACTGCCGGAGACCTGAGTACCCTCCAGATCGAGAAAGTTAAGCACTTTCAGTGAGCTCCACTGGGGCGGTAGACTGCCGGAGACCTGAGTACCCTGAAGATTAAGATCTCTAAGCCGTGTCATCGAGCTCCACTGGGGCGGCAGCGTACCGGAGACCTGAGTGAGCTCCAGATAGAGAAGGGTCATCCATGACATCCCACTCCATCCCGGGGGCAGCGTGCCGGAGACCTTCGTGCCCCGCAGATCAAGACCTCTCAGGAATGCCAATGAGCCCCACTGGGGCGGCAGACTGCCGGAGATGCTTGCGCCCCGCAGATCAAGATTGGTTAGAAACGTCATCGAGCTCCATTCGGGCGGCAGCGTGCCGGAGATGTTTGTGTCCCGCAGAGAAAGAGTCTCCAGCCCCGCTATCGAGCCCCATTGAGGAGGAAGGGGGCCGGCCAACGGCAATTCCCAGATCTTCAGCCTTCTTATCCTCACCATCGAGCCCCACTCGGGTGGCAGACTGCCACCAATCGGCAAATCGGTCAGATACAGATTCGTCAGCGCTTTCATCGAGCCCCACTCAGTCGGCAGCGTGCCGGTGAAGCTGCCAGCTGCAGCGATCTCCAGCGTAGTTACGAACTTCATCCGACTCCACTCAGCCGGCAGCGTACCGCTCAGCTGCAGTTGCCTCAGCACCAGAGTCTGTAAATTAGGCAGCCAGCTCCACTCAGAAGGCAGGCTGCCGGTGAGGTGCCTGCAATTTCCCACAGTCAAGGCACGTAAACGAACCATCGAGCCCCATGAGGCGGGCAGTGTACCGCTCACGCCGCAGCCCGACAACGTAAGGGAGATCAGTCTTTCCAGTTGGCTCCAGCTGTCCGGCAGCGTCCCGCTCAGCAGTGGCATATTCCAGAACCCCAGGTCCCGGATCATGACGTGCCTGTATTTGACGCCCACAGGCATCTCCGGCAGCGTGCCGGCATACGTCGAAACATCGAGACCTACGAAGACGTTGACTGACACGCACGCTACGTGGTCCCACGAGCAGAAGTCGTTGCCCGTCCACTTCTTCTCAAGCTCAGGGATCGCACGCCCAAACGCCTGCAGCACCGCCAGCGTGTTTGTCCGCTGCTCCTCAGTGAAGTCGCCCGTCCCAGCAGCACGCGCCACCGGCGCACTGCTCGTGCACAGCAGCAGCGCCACCGCAGCGGCGAGCGTCGCCGCCAGCACCAGCCGACGCACGCACTGCGCCATTCGCAGCCAGGGTCACGAGCAGAGCGGGGCGGCAGCAGGTCCGTGGGCGGGATTGCTCGGGCGTCGGTGTCTGCTGAGCTTACCAGGCAGAGCGAGGGGGCCGACACGTCGTACGTAGCCTCGTGCGGGGGAGAGAGGCGAGCAGCGGGGCGCAGCGACTGGGCAGGGTCCGTAGAGCTGTCACAGCAGCAGCGAGGTGAGGGGTAGTGTGGATGCGCACGCACGTCTGCGTGTCCGTGAAGGTTGGCCGAGGTGACAACGAAGGATAGAGAGGGAGGGAGAGGGAGGGGGAGGGAGGGAGCGGTGCTTATGAGGAGGAGGCGAGGGGAAGGGAGGGGCAGGGAGGGGCGAGCCATACGCAGCGCGGAGCTCCGCACAGACCAGCGGCGTGGAGTGGGCGGCCAGCGAAAGAGAGAGCATGACCAGCGGGCGGGTGCGCCCCCGTCCGCCCGTCCGCTCCGTCTGGTCGGTCGCTGCGGCTCCCCCTCACTCCCGTGCGTGTGCGTGGCGCGGCCCCTGCACAGACACCGCAGCGCCAGCGGCAGCAGCACCAGAGCGCGCGCACACACGCGTGGGGGCGGTGGGCAAGCGCGCTGACAACACGGAGCAGTCGAGCCCGCATGGGGGAGAGAGGCGAGCGCCCATGCGCAGCCCCACCAGCCACCGCATACCATTGTCATGCACGTCACACAGAGAGAGAGAGAGAGAAGGATGTGCGAGGCAGCTGCAGCCGCGCCGTCGCTGTGCACGCCGCCGCACACGCCTCCGCTCAGCACGCAGCCGCGTAGCAAACCAGACAAGGGACACCCGCAACGCCACCGCGACGGCGGCACGGGCGGCAGCGCGGCATCGGGACACCCTCCATCGGCACGCACAGCCTCACCGGCATCCGTTCGCCTCCCCCTCCCTCCGCAGCTGCTCGTCAGCACAGGCGGTCAGGGGAGCCGACGCGCGTGCATGGCTCTGGCGGGGCGGGCGGCGTTGCCCATGTCTCCGGGCATGCGCTGAGAGAGACACACGTGCACGTGTGTGGCGCGGGGCGGGGAGGAGGAGAGGGAGGAGGCGCACCGCGAAGGGAAGCGAGGGGGCGCGCAGCACACCAGCAGGCAGAGGCAGATGTCACGGGCGGCGAGGCACGCAAGCAGCGCACCGGGCGCGGGCGGCGGTGCGGGAGGCCGGGGAGAGCGAGACGGGGAGGGACATGCGGGCCTGTGTGGCTGCATGCGCCCGCTGCACGGCCAGCAAGAGAGGCACACGCGCACGCGCACAGACGCACGCACGTGTATGTGTGGGTGCGTGCGCGATGCCCCGAGGCCTGCCGAGAGACACGCAAGGACGCGTAGAGGAGACGGAAGGCAGGGGATCGGCACCGTCGGCAGTCGCGCATCAGCGGGAGCAGATCGCAGGGCAGGGAGAGGGTGACGGCGCACGATCGTCCACCGCGCCGCGCCCCTTCACCCAGCGTGCACCCATCGCCGCCTCTCGCGTTCCGCAGCGGCCGCCGCCTCCGCCTCCCATTGCCCGAGCCGCTACGAGCTCAGCAGCGCATGCCAACCAGGAGACGCGGGAGGCGGCGAGCCGAGACGAGTGAGGGAAGGCGGAGGACGGTCCGTTGGCACACATGCGCAAGCGGCGCGACGCAGGGCAGCCCTAGCGCCGCCGTCGCACCCGCACCCGCCCGCCCAATGCCACACCGAATGCTGGTCTTGCAAGGCACCAGAGGGGAGCGGAGGTGCCGCGCAGACGGTGCCGGCGGGGCGCCAGCAGCAGGCGCGTGGCGGGCGGCGGCCAAACTCCCAAAGGACAGAGAGACGAGGCGGCACCCGTGCCGAGCGTGCCTCGCCGTCGTCACACCCACCCCTCCCGCCGCCGCCATGAGCACGCGCGCACACCGTAACCGAGAGGCGCCTCACCACCGCGCCCCTCCCCCTCGCTCTCCCCATCACGCGCCCCTGCGCCACACACGGGCCCGCTGCCCACTGCTCTGGCGCCCGAGCTCCGGCTGCGGCCAGATGGCAGCGGCGGGCCCGGCGCGCACCTCATCGGCCGGCAACCCGTCGGCAGAGGCGCCTTCGGCCCGCTCGGCGCGCCGCTCGTGTCGCCAAACAGCCTGCGATGCCGCGCCATCGCCTCGCTCAGCGACTGCTCACACGCAGCATTGTGCGCCGCTTCAGCTGCGCGGGCTGCAGCGGCGTCCGCGTCCTCGTACCTCCCGTACGGCGCCCCCTTCGGCGTCGCCTCGTAGTGCGCCGCCGGGTGCGCTGGCGGGCCGCCCTCGTTCCCCTCGAAGCACAGTCCGTCGTTGAACGCTACGTGGAAGGGCAGCGACTCGCCGGGCTTGCGGCCCGACGCCCACAAATGCTGCCATTCCGCCCGCCGCCCATCGCGCGGCTCCACGTACTCGCTGGCCTGAACAAGGTCGTACTCGGGGTCCTCGCTCGGGTCCGTCTCCTTGCCGTGTCGGACCCGCTCGCGGTACCGCGCCTTCGCACGCTCCACCGCCCCCTCAAAGTCCCTCGGGCGGATCTTGCCCGGGTACGACCACGGCTCCTGCACCGCCTCTGTCCGCTTCACCATCTCCCACTCCCTGTCCTCCCCCTCCATGATGCGGCGCAGCACCTCCTCCTCCGCCTCGTCGCAGCGCAGGAGGTGGCCCTGCTGGAAGCCGTACCCCTCAGCGCGTCCGTGCTGGTCTGACCCGCCATGGTAAAGGTGAGAGAAGGGGCACCGCGGGTACGCCTCCCACTTGCCCGTGGGGCCCATCATATCGTAGTGGTACCTGTACCGGAACGCGCGGTTGCCGTGCTCGTCCACCGACTCGTCCCACCGCAGCAGCATCGGCGGCGGTCGCGGGAACATCTCCAGCGGGTCGTCCGGCTCCCTCGGCTGCCAGTCCTCGATGCGGAACAGCTCGTCGGCGTCCATGTACCAGTGTCCGACAATGTCGCCCTGCACGTTCGCCACGTGCCACCGGAACGGCGACGTGCTCTTCGTGTTGTACAGCAGTGGATCGCAGTAGCTGCCAGGCACCACGCCGTACGCGGACAGCGGCGCGAAGCACACCTGCTCGAGACGCTGCTGGTGCAGGTAGCCCTCCTGCATCGGCGACACCCACTCCTCATCCCACGCGTACAGCATCCATGCGCGGTGCCGCATCTGGCGCCACAGCCGCAGCAGCCGGCCAGGCCTCACGTTCCTGAAGGTTGTCCGCGGGGCGCTCGCGTCGTCCTCCTCCGCGGCCCACACACGCAGCAGCGGCGTGGCGCGGAACAGCTTGCTAGGGGCACAGCGCAGCATCACCAGGCAGCGGGCTGCACGAGGAGGGAGCGCGACGCACACGCGTCAGCCACCCCTGCACGCACAAAGGCACGTGCGCGCACGACCCCCCACAAAGAGCGCAGACAAGCGGCGACGGGCGAGGCGCTGCCCTGTTCTCGGCAGCCTTGCGTGTGTGTGTGTGCGTGTGTGTTCACGCGCGCAGAGCTGTGCGACGCGGCACGAGCCCCTCCATGCAGATAACAACGATGAGCGGCAGAGCAGTGGCCAAGTGCGTCGCAGTGGGCGCAAGCATCAAGCACGGTTCAAGACAGCAGCACGGGCACATGCTACGGACCGCAGGGACGCCGGTGACCCCGAGAGCAGGGGGCGGGGAGGGGGGGAACACCACCCCCGCACCACAGCTGCCACCCTAACGAGCCCCGCCGAGTCGGCGGAGGGGGGAGGTGGCGCACGCCGTCGAGGACAGCAAAGAGGGGCAGGGAGAGAGCGGAGCACCTGTGCGAGATGTGCAGCGGGAGGAGACGAGCGAGGCAGGGCGCAGCTCGGCCGTTGGGTGCTGTCGGGTCTCTCCTCGCCGTCGGCGTGCGCGCAGGCACACTGCTGGCGGCGGCGCTGTCCTCCCTGTGAATGAGTGGTGCGCTGGGCACAGACGGGGACACACACATGCACGCAGCCGGGCAGGCAGTGCGCAGGGCTCAGGCGCGGCGGAGGGGGAGGGCAGGCAGAGAGAGAAGATGTCTGGGCAGGCAGGGAGAGGAGCATCGGTGGGGAGAGACGGCACGCACGCGTGTCCAGAGGCCCGCGCTGCGCACCACCGTCGCGACAGCATCCGCGCACGGTCCTCGCCACAACGCCCACCGTCATCGGCGTTACCACAACACGTTTCCCCCTCCCACAGCACGGGTCGGGGTCACGGGGCCGAGCAGCTCTCGTTTGTTGACTCGAAGGGGAAACAGAGAAACAGAGAAACAGAGAAATAGAGAAATAGGGGAGGGCCGCCGCCCACCTCCGCACGGCCACCACCCGGCGCCAGCCGCCAGCGCGCCCAGAGCGAGTGGCAAGCACAGAAGAGGCGGGCAAGAGAGCGTGACGCGACACACGCGTGCTGGCACACACGGATACACGCACATACCTATACATACATATACATACATCTACATATATATATATATATGTATACATGGATGCACCGCCCACGAAATCGAACGCAGAAAATGAGGAAGGAGAGGGGAGGAGGGGCACCGATGTCCCCTCCACACGGCCATGCGCACAGGCACGGATTGTGGGAGGCAGCGGGAGGGTGGCACACCAGAGCAAGCAAGGACATACATGGAAGAGGCGGTGCGTGCTGGCACACACACACACACGGAGACGCACTGTGAGAAGACAATCACAGTAAGGCTGAAGTCTGAGAGGCGGCACACGCGAACGCGGCTCTGCGGACGAGGCGCCGAGGCAACACGAAGAGACGGTCCAACGAGATGTGCAACAGACAGGGCCTACACGGGAGGAGCGAGGAGCGAGGCCGAAGGGGGATCGGCTCGGCGCTCCATGAAAGGGGGGAGGCACAGCGGCATATCCCTCGTCTGCGCACCGCACGGCAGAGGAGGGGAGACCGCAGTGCGGGGGAGGGGGGAGAAGAGAGAAGACAAGCGAATGGAAAGAGAAAGAGGAGAGAGCGCACGGCAGTGCACAGCACACTCGCAAGCGCAGCGGCGCGCGCGCACGTGCCACCCCTCCCTCGCCCGCATGTGAGAGAGGAGGGCAGCAGAGAGAGTCGGGGCAGAGGAGCGACACCGCGGGAGCAGCAGCGCCGCATGAGAGCCCCACACACAGCCCACAGCATCAACACGCAGAGAGAGGCAGAGGCACCGAGAGGCAGGAGCGAGGGCACCACTGGCAGCCATGCTCACAGAGACACGCACGCGCACGCCAACGCAGGGGGCGGCGCTGCACGCAAGCACGCAGACAGTCGTGTGCCACGCAGCGGGGGCCGCTGCCTGCGCGCGACAGCAGCAGCGTCCTCACGCCGCCAGCCCCACGCTGAACAGCACAGCCACGCACACAACAGCTGCTGCTGCCACTCCGCTCGACACAGCAGCAACACCGCCATCGTTGTGCATCAGGCACGTCCTCTCGTCCGTCAGGAAGTAGTCCTCACGGCACCTGGCGCACCTCGCAGCGGAGTCCCCCTCGCACACCTCACACCCATCCACCTCGCACTCCGTCTCTGGTGCAGTCGGGCACACCCTATCGGTCGTGCAGTCGCTGCCCTTGTGCTTGTCCTCGATGTCCACAACAAGACCACCTCTGTCGGCCCACGAGTCCGGCACACACCCGCAGAAGTGGTTGCCGCTCAGTGACATACCGCGCAGCTTTGGCATCGACGACCACTCGGGCGGCAGACTGCCGGACAGGTCGCAGTTGTTCAGCCAGAAGTATGCGGCCTCCGACATCCCACTCCACTCGGGCGGCAGCGTGCCGGAGACCTGAGTAAGATAAAGGTGAAGGTACGCCAGGCTGCTCATAGAACCCCATTCGGGCGGCAGCGTCCCGGACAACAACGTATCAGCGAGCAGCACATCTGTAAGCTTTCTCATCCACCTCCACTGGGGCGGCAGCGCGCCGGAGATGCCTGTGCCCCGCAGATTGAGAACACTCAGCGATGTCATCGAGCTCCACTGGGGCGGCAGCGCGCCGGAGATGCTTTCACACTTTTCAATCGACAACGACTCCAAAGATGTCATCGAGTGCCATGAGGCGGGCAGCGCACCGCTCACTTTGTTGCCCGACAACTTAAGGGAAGTCAGTCCTTCCAGCTTGCTCCAGCTGTCCGGCAGCGTCCCGCTCAGCCCCGGCCCCATTTCGGAAAAGTCGAGCTGCTTGATCACGACGTGCCTGTAGTCGACGTTCACAGGCATCTCCGGCAGCGTGCCGGCATACGTCGGACTGATTCCCCGTACGTTCACACCTATAACATTACACACGATGAACTCCCATGAGCAGAAGTCGTTGCCCGCCCACTTCTCCCCAAGCTCAGGGATCGCACGCCCAAACGCCTGCAGCACCGCCAGCGTGTTCGTCCGCTGCGCCGCAGTGAAGTCGCCCGTCCCAGCAGCACGCGCCACCGGCGCACTGCTCGTGCACAGCAGCAGCGCCACCGCAGCGGCGAGCGTCGCCGCCAGCACCAGCCGACGCACGCACTGCGCCATTCGCAGCCAGGGTCACGAGCAGAGCGGGGCGGCAGCAGGTCCGTGGGCGGGATTGCTCGGGCGTCGGTGTCTGCTGAGCTTACCAGGCAGAGCGAGGGGGCCGACACGTCGTACGTAGCCTCGTGCGGGGGAGAGAGGCGAGCAGCGGGGCGCAGCGACTGGGCAGGGTCCGTAGAGCTGTCACAGCAGCAGCAGCGAGGCGAGGGGTAGTGTGGATGCGCACGCACGTCTGCGTGTCCGTGAAGGTTGGCCGAGGTGACAACGAAGGATAGAGAGGGAGGGAGAGGGAGGGAGCGGTGCACATGAGGAGGAGGGGAGGGGCAGGGAGGGGCGAGCCATACGCAGCGCGGAGCTCCGCACAGACCAGCGGCGTGGAGTGGGCGGCCAGCGAAACAGAGAGCATGACCAGCGGGCGGGTGCGCCCCCGTCCACCCGTCCGCTCCGTCTGGTCGGTCGCTGCAGCTCCCCCTCACTCCCGTGCGTGCGCGCAGAGCTGTGCGACGCGGCACGAGCTCCTCGATGCAGATAATAATGATGAGCGGCAGGGCAGTGGCCAAGTGCGTCGCAGTGGGTGCAAGCACCAAGCACGGTTCAAGACAGCAGCACGGGCAGCACGACCACGCGCTACGGATGGTAGGGACGCCAGTGACGCCGAGAACAGAGGAAAAGCAAACGCAGTGCAACGACGCGCAAGACGCCGGCCCCGCCCACGGACGGGTGTGTGCGCACACGAGGCGGGGGGGGATGCGGCAGCACCGGCCCGCTCGCCATGCGCAGGCAGCAGCGGCACCAGGCACAGGGGGAACGGCACCACACAGGGAAAGAGCCGAAGGCCCGCAGCAGCACAGGCAAGGCCGCCGTTGTGGCTCACGTGTGCCGGTCGCTGCTCGGTGGGGCGGGAGAGACCGGCGAGGGGCACTCGCTTGCTCGCCTCGCATCACCGATGGGAGGTGAAGCGGGGACAAGAGAGCAGGCAGTGGCGGGGCATCCCCTCTGCCCATGAGGCCCCACCGCTGCATGGGCGCGCTGTCCACGCGCAGTGGGGGTGTGGAAGCACAGGACACCAAACCCTCATGAGTGCCGATGTCGCTCGCCGCCCGCATGCGTGTGCAGCCGCATATGGCAGGTGGGGAGAGGGGCGAGTGCCAGGCAACACTCGGGGTGGCGATGTCTGCAACAGCGCGAGCAGCTCCACTTCGACGCGTCCATCCCTCCGTCCTGCAACAGCAGGCCGACGCCGCGCCACACCCCGCACCAGGCCCCGCGCGCGGCCCCTCGCACAGCCTCTGCCCACCCATCCGCCACGCAGGTCGCCCCACAGCAGCGCACACCGTGCCGGCAGCCACCTGGCGCGTCCACCTCGGCGTGGCCCAGGCACCCCACCAGCAGGCAACACGGGCCGGGCGGGAGACGCCCGAGCCCCGTTGACCCCTCGCCCAGCATGCAGGCAGCACAAGCGCGCCCACTGCCGCACGTCGCTCCGGCGCCGCGCCATCCACGACCTCACTGCCCACACCGGTGGCGACGCACCGCCCTCGCCTCCCCCCGGCGCCGTAGGGGCCTAGCCCTTCCGCCACCAGAAGCGGTCCCGTATGCGCAGGGATGAGGGGAGAGGGGGGAGGGGCCGCTCCGCCTCCCCACACAGAGAGTGCGGCGCCACTGGATGCCGCGCACTGGGGTGCCCCCCTGTCACCAGCATCGTCACGTATGCGGCGGGGAGAAAGGAGCGACTACATGACGCGCATCGCAACGAGCGGGGGTGCGGACGCCGACCACTGTCGCATGTGGGTGGGGGACGCGGCAGATCATTGAGGGCCCAGCACCTCCGTGAGGTCTCCGCTCCGTCCCCACAGCTCGCACTCGGTGCAGTGCGTAGGTGCGGCCCCCTTCGCCTCACCTCCCCGTGCGCACCGCCCACACCCCTGCGGACAGCACAGGCACCACGTTCTCCCTCGGCCTCGCTGTGCGTGCCTCTCCCCCATCGCCCAGTCCACCCACGAGCGCCGGCACGCGGATGCACGGCCGACGTGTGCCAGCAGGGGAGAACGCTCGCACACACGCCGTCACCACCAAGGTGAGAGCACGCCCTCGCCGCACACGATGCGGCCGCAGGGAGGAGGGAGGAGGGATGGGGTGCGCCGTGCCGAGTCCGGCCAGCCAACAAGCCACCAGCACGCTCGCACGCAAGCAAGCCAAGCAGAAGCCATTCCCGGCCTCACTCCACACACCGATACGCGCCGTGTCTCAACGCAGCGGTGCGGCCTGCGACGCGGCGGCGCAGAAGGGAGGCTGGCCACAGTAGCCGCGCACACACGCACACAGACGGGCTCCAGCGCGCTCCACCGGCATCGGGGGCGGGAGGGATAGCTGCACCTGTCCCCACACACGCGGCCGCCCTCACGCGCACAGCACGCAGCAGAGGCGACGCCGTCCCCTTCCCCACACACCCTTGTTCGCCCACCCTGCACGGCACACGCAGTGCTTCGCGCCGCGATGGCGAGGCCAGTCGTGCGCCCACGCCACACCTACGGAGCGCCACCCTCCGTCCTCGGCTTCCCCTCGGCGAGCATAGCCAGCAAGGGGGGCGTGTCCTTCCGCTGCCCAGCCTTCTCCAGTCGCGGCCGCCTGTCGCCTCGTGCCCAGCTCGCCGCCGTCGCCGAGCCGCTCGCCGATGTCTATGGACGCTGCGGCTGTCGGCGAGCAGGCTGGCGCCGCTGCGCCATCGGCTAGACCGCAGGCCACCGCAAGAGCCGCGCGCAGCCGGCCCGGCACGTACTCGGCCACCACCCAAAACGCAACAGCCATGGCGACCCCCACGCACGCCTCGGCGGGCGCAGCCGCCGTCGCCGTCGCAGCAGCACCGATCCCCGGCAGCCGCAGCGTGGCTCGCAGCACCGCAGAGGCGCCGACGCGCTCTACTTGCCTCGTCAGACACCCCACCGCCACGGACTCGGATGGCCCGTGGTGCACAGCGTCGCGGCTGTCAACGGACACACCACAGGATGCCGTCTGCGCAGAGACGCTGCAGCCGACTTCACGGGCCTCGCACAGCCACCGCAGCACGCCGTCGGACTCAGGCACGCCCAGGCAGCCCGCCCGTGAGGCGTGGCAGAGCACAAGGACGACGTCGTCGGCCGCGACCGCGGGTCAGCAGTCCAGCCGTGCGGGCCCCCGCACCCCACGGGCGTGTCTCATCCGCTCCACCCCAGGCGGAAAGCTCTGCCGTCAGCGGCGCACACGCGGACCTCGGCGACCGCCAGTCCTCGCCGCCACCGCGCACACCGCCGAGCGCGGACACAAGCGCGTTCGCCACCGGCGCCGCGGCCTCGCAGCCAGCAGCGGTGGCGGAGGTGCGAGCTGAGAAGACCACGCCCCCGGCCCGGTACAGGTCTGCCGCTGGCACGAAGGTGCGCGCCACGCGGTCGCAGCGCTGTGCATCGCCGAGCAGCTCATCGTGCGCAGAGAAGGTCAGGTCCAACGGGGTCGCGGCCAGCAGCTCGCCAGCACCGACGGTGCTCGGGACACCGCGCCCCTTCACAGGCCAGCGCTGCGCACAGCCGCTTGGCGGGGCGTGCGCCAGCGCCGCGTGCAGCAGCGAGAACGAGGCATGCGCCGGGCACGGCAGCGTCGGCGTGCGCGTCCTCGCCACGGCGCACACGATGGGATCGCGCACGACGAAGCACAGGAACGGCTGGCCGTGACGAGGGCGGGACAGCCGCACGACGCCGGCGCCCATCATGCGCTGCGACAGCAGGGGCGCCGTGCCCACCGCTGACCGGTCCGGACGCGGTGCGGGCAGGAGAAGCGCATCGGCATCGCCTGTCGTGGCACACGCCACGCGGGGGGCACAGGTGCGAGCGCACACGCAAGCGCTGCTGCGGCCACTTCGGGCGCACGCCTCCGCATCTCGGCAAGACGTCGCGGCGCGGTTGCGGCGGCACGGCAGGGAGGGCACTGAAGCAAGAGCTTCACAGCACAGGGCGCAGCTCGGCCGTTGGGTGCTGTCGGGTCTCCTCCTCGCCGTCGGTGTGCGCGCATGTTCGTGCGCGCCATGGGCGCATGTGGCAGCAGGCGCACTGCTGGCGACGGCGCTGTCCTCCCTGTGAATGAGTGGTGCGCTGGGCACAGACGGGGACACACACATGCACGCAGCCGGGTAGGCAGTGCGCAGGGCTCAGGCGCGGCGGAGGGGGAGGGCAGGCAGAGAGAGAAGATGTCTGGGCAGGCAGGGAGAGGAGCATCGGTGGGGAGAGACGGCACGCACGCGTGTCCAGAGGCCCGCGCTGCGCACCACCGTCGCGACAGCATCCGCGCGCGGTCCTCGCCACAACGCCCACCGTCATCGGCGTTACCACAACACGTTTCCCCCTCCCACAGCACGGGTCGGGGTCACGGGGCCGAGCAGCTCTCGTTTGTTGACTCGAAGGGGAAACAGAGAAACAGAGAAATAGGGGAGGGCCGCCGCCCACCTTCCGCACGGCCACCACCCGGCGCCAGCCGCCAGCGCGCCCAGAGCGAGTGGCAAGCACAGAAGAGGCGGGCAAGAGAGCGTGGCGCAGCACGCGGATACACGCACATACATATGTATACACACACACATACATGCCCAATACTATACAGATGTGCAGATAAAGCATGCATACCCACCCTTCTATATATTTGCACATAGAGAGAGAGGGAGAGATACCTACTTATAGCTATATATATATATATATGCACACACACGCACACACACACATATGAATCCACAGAAGGACACATTACTACGCAGACATATACATACAGACGCACACGTACATACAGGTGTGCACGCATCTAGCACCGCCTCCCTCCCTATTTCCTGGATATATATATATATATATACAACAACCACGTAATAGCACGAAGAGAGTGAGGAAGTAGAGAGTGGCAGGGAGGGGCATCGATGTCGCCTCCACACGGCCATGCGCACAGGCACGGATTGTGGGAGGCAGCGGGAGGGCGGCACACCAGAGCAAGCAAGGACATACATGGAAGAGGCGGTGCGTGCTGGCACACACACACACACACGGAGGCGCACTGTGAGAAGACAATCACAGTAAGGCTGAAGTCTGAGAGGCGGCACACGCGAACGTGGCTCTGCAGAGAAGACGGTCCAACGAGAGGCAACGCGAAGAGACGGTCCAACGAGATGTACAACAGACAGGACCCACACGGGAGGAGGGAGGAGCGAGGCCGAAGGGGGATCGGCTCGGCGCTCCATGAAAGGGGGGAGGCACAGCGGCATATCCCTCGTCTGCGCACCGCACGGCAGAGGAGGGGAGACCGCAGTGCGGGGGAGGGGGGAGAAGAGAGAAGACAAGCGAACGGAAAGAGAAAGAGGAGAGAGCGCACGGCAGTGCACAGCACACTCGCAAGCGCAGCGGCGCGCGCGCACGTGCCACCCCTCCCTCGCCCGCATGCGAGAGAGGAGGGCAGCAGAGAGAGTCGCGGCAGAGGAGCGACACCGCGGGAGCAGCAGCGCCGCATGAGAGCCCCACACACAGCCCACAGCATCAACACGCAGAGAGAGGCAGAGGCACCGAGAGGCAGGAGCGAGGGCACCACTGGCAGCCATGCTCACAGAGACACGCACGCGCACGCCAACGCAGGGGGCGGCGCTGCACGCAAGCACGCAGACAGTCGTGTGCCACGCAGCGGGGGCCGCTGCCTGCGCGCGACAGCAGCAGCGTGCTCACGCCGCCAGCCCCACGCTGAACAGCACAGCCACGCACACAACAGCTGCTGCCGCCACTCCGCTCGACACAGCAGCAACACCGCCATCGCAGTACACCAGGCACGTCCTCTCGTCCGTCAGGAAGTAGTCCTCACGGCACCTCGCGCACCTCGCAGCGGAGTCCCCCTCGCACACCTCACACCCATCCACCTCGCACTCCGTCTCTGGTGCAGGAGTCGGCGTGTTTGTTGGGGTAGCAGTGGTCGTGGGTTCAGCCGGTGCCTCAGTGGTGGTTGTGGTGGGCAGCTTAGTAGTGCTCGTTATCGTGGTCGGCGGCTTAGTGGTGGTCGTGGTCGTGGTAGGGGGTTTAGTGGTGGTCGCTGTCGTGATAGGGGGCTTAGTGGTGGTCGTGGTCGTGGTGGGGGGTTTTGTGGTGGTCGTTGTCGTGGTGGGGGGTTTTGTGGTGGTTGTTGTCGTGGTGGGGGGCTTAGTGGTGGTCGTTGTCGTGGTGGGGGGTTTTGTGGTGGTCGTGGTCGTGGTGGGGGGCTTAGTGGTGGTCGTTGTCGTGGTGGGGGGTTTTGTGGTGGTCGTTGTCGTGGTGGGGAGCTTAGTGGTGGTCGTTGTGCAGTCCTTACCAGCCAAGCAGTCGCTGCCCTTGTGCTTGTCCTCGATTTCCACAGCAAGATCAGCCTTGTTGGCCCACGACTCCGGCACACACCCGCAGAAGCGGTTGCCCTTCAGTGAGACGCCGCGCAGGTATGGCATCGACGACCACTGGGGCGGCAGCGTGCCGGACAGGTCGCAGTTGTTCAGCCAGAAGTATGCAGCCGTCGACATCCGACTCCACTCGGCCGGCAGCGTGCCGGATACCTTCGTGCTATCCAGATCTAGAACCCGCAATACCTTCATTAGGCTCCACTGAGGAGGGAGAGGGCCGGTAATCTTCAATTTCCGTAAAACCAGCTGCTGTATTCTCTCCAGCGAGCCCCACTCCGGGGGCAACAAGCCTGTGATCGGCGTGTCGTCAAGAAAGACGTTCGACAGTGATTTCCAAGAGCTCCACTCCGCAGGCAGCGTACCGCTCAGTTTTAGTCGCCTTAGCCGCAGAGTCTGTAAATTAGGCAGCCAGCTCCACTCGGGCGGCAGCGTGCCGATGATGCCGCCAGATTCTTGAATTAACAAATATGAAAACAGCTTCATCGAGTGCCATGAGGCGGGCAGTGTACCGCTCACGCCGCAGCCCGACAACGTAAGGGAAGTCAGTCCTTCCAGCTTGCTCCAGCTGTCCGGCAGCGTCCCGCTCAGCAGTGGCATATTCCAGATATACAGCTCCCGGATCATGACGTGCCTGTAGTCGACGTTCACAGGCATCTCCGGCAGCGTGCCGGCATACGTCGTACTGATTACCCGTACGTACACTGCCCTCTGAGTACACCTGATGAACTCCCACGAGCAGAAGTCGTTGCCCGCCCACTTCTCCCCAAGCTTAGGGATCGCACGCCCAAACGCCTGCAGCACCGCCAGCGTGTTTGTCCGCTGCTCCTCAGTGAAGTCGTTCGTCACAGTAGCACGCGCCACCGGCGCACTGCTCGTGCACAGCAGCAGCGCCACCGCAGCGGCGAGCGTCGCCGCCAGCACCAGCCGACGCACGCACTGCGCCATTCGCAGCCAGGGTCACGAGCAGAGCGGGGCGGCAGCAGGTCCGTGGGCGGGATTGCTCGGGCGTCGGTGTCTGCTGAGCTTACCAGGCAGAGCGAGGGGGCCGACACGTCGTACGTAGCCTCGTGCGGGGGAGAGAGGCGAGCAGCGGGGCGCAGCGACTGGGCAGGGTCCGTAGAGCTGTCACAGCAGCAGCAGCGAGGCGAGGGGTAGTGTGGATGCGCACGTACGTCTGCGTGTCCGTGAAGGTTGGCCGAGGTGACAACGAAGGATAGAGAGGGAGGGAGAGGGAGGGAGCGGTGCACATGAGGAGGAGGCGAGGGGCAGGGAGGGGCGAGCCATACGCAGCGCGGAGCTCCGCACAGACCAGCGGCGTGGAGTGGGCGGCCAGCGAAACAGAGAGCATGACCAGCGGGCGGGTGCGCCCCCGTCCACCCGTCCGCTCCGTCTGGTCGGTCGCTGCAGCTCCCCCTCACTCCCGTGCGTGCGCGCAGAGCTGTGCGACGCGGCACGAGCTCCTCGATGCAGATAATAATGATGAGCGGCAGGGCAGTGGCCAAGTGCGTCGCAGTGGGTGCAAGCACCAAGCACGGCTCAAGACAGCAGCACGGGCAGCACGACCACGCGCTACGGATGGTAGGGACGCCAGTGACGCCGAGAACAGAGGAAAAGTAAACGCAGTGCAACGACGCGCAAGACGCCGGCCCCGCCCACGGACGGGTGTGTGCGCACACGAGGCGGGGGGGATGCGGCAGCACCGGCCCGCTAGCCATGCTCGCTCTNCCCATCACGCGCCCCTGCGCCACACACGGGCCCGCTGCCCACTGCTCTGGCGCCCGAGCTCCGGCTGCGGCCAGATGGCAGCGGCGGGCCCGGCGCGCACCTCATCGGCCGGCAACCCGTCGGCAGAGGCGCCTTCGGCCCGCTCGGCGCGCCGCTCGTGTCGCCAAACAGCCTGCGATGCCGCGCCATCGCCTCGCTCAGCGACTGCTCACACGCAGCATTGTGCGCCGCTTCAGCTGCGCGGGCTGCAGCGGCGTCCGCGTCCTCGTACCTCCCGTACGGCGCCTCGTAGTGCGCCGCCTCGTAGTGCGCCGCCGGGTGCGCTGGCGGGCCGCCCTCGTTCCCCTCGAAGCACAGTCCGTCGTTGAACGCTACGTGGAAGGGCAGCGACTCGCCGGGCTTGCGGCCCGACGCCCACAAATGCCGCCATTCCGCCCGCCGCCCATCGCGCGGCTCCACGTACTCGCTGGCCTGAACAAGGTCGTACTCGGGGTCCTCGCTCGGGTCCGTCTCCTTGCCGTGTCGGACCCGCTCGCGGTACCGCGCCTTCGCACGCTCCACCGCCCCCTCAAAGTCCCTCGGGCGGATCTTGCCCGGGTACGACCACGGCTCCTGCACCGCCTCCGTCCGCTTCACCATCTCCCACTCCCTGTCCTCCCCCTCCATGATGCGGCGCAGCACCTCCTCCTCCGCCTCGTCGCAGCGCAGGAGGTGGCCCTGCTGGAAGCCGTACCCCTCAGCGCGTCCGTGCTGGTCTGACCCGCCATGGTAAAGGTGAGAGAAGGGGCACCGCGGGTACGCCTCCCACTTGCCCGTGGGGCCCATCATATCGTAGTGGTACCTGTACCGGAACGCGCGGTTGCCGTGCTCGTCCACCGACTCGTCCCACCGCAGCAGCATCGGCGGCGGTCGCGGGAACATCTCCAGCGGGTCGTCCGGCTCCCTCGGCTGCCAGTCCTCGATGCGGAACAGCTCGTCGGCGTCCATGTACCAGTGTCCGACAATGTCGCCCTGCACGTTCGCCACGTGCCACCGGAACGGCGACGTGCGCTTCGTGTTGTACAGCAGTGGATCGCAGTAGCTGCCAGGCACCACGCCGTACGCGGACAGCGGCGCGAAGCACACCTGCTCGAGACGCTGCTGGTGCAGGTAGCCCTCCTGCATCGGCGACACCCACTCCTCATCCCACGCGTACAGCATCCATGCGCGGTGCCGCATCTGGCGCCACAGCCGCAGCAGCCGGCCAGGCCTCACGTTCCTGAAGGTTGTCCGCGGGGCGCTCGCGTCGTCCTCCTCCGCGGCCCACACACGCAGCAGCGGCGTGGCGCGGAACAGCTTGCTAGGGGCACAGCGCAGCATCACCAGGCAGCGGGCTGCACGAGGAGGGAGCGCGACGCACACGCGTCAGCCACCCCTGCACGCACAAAGGCACGTGCGCGCACGACCCCCCACAAAGAGCGCAGACAAGCGGCGACGGGCGAGGCGCTGCCCTGTTCTCGGCAGCCTTGCGTGTGTGTGTGTGCGTGTGTGTTCACGCGCGCAGAGCTGTGCGACGCGGCACGAGCCCCTCGATGCAGATAATAACGATGAGCGGCAGAGCAGTGGCCAAGTGCGTCGCAGTGGGCGCAAGCATCAAGCACGGTTCAAGACAGCAGCACGGGCACATGCTACGGACCGCAGGGACGCCGGTGACCCCGAGAGCAGGGGGCGGGGAGGGGGGGAACACCACCCCCGCACCACAGTTGCCATCCTAACGAGCCCCGCCGAGTCGGCGGAGGGGGGAGGTGGCGCACGCCATCGAGGACAGCAAAGAGGGGCAGGGAGAGAGCGGAGCACCTGTGCGAGATGTGCAGCGGGAGGAGACGAGCGAGGCAGGGCGCAGCTCGGCCGTTGGGTGCTGTCGGGTCTCTCCTCGCCGTCGGCGTGCGCGCAGGCACACTGCTGGCGGCGGCGCTGTCCTCCCTGTGAATGAGTGGTGCGCTGGGCACAGACGGGGACACACACATGCACGCAGCCGGGCAGGCAGTGCGCAGGGCTCAGGCGCGGCGGGGGGGGAGGGCAGGCAGAGAGAGAAGATGTCTGGGCAGGCAGGGAGAGGAGCATCGGTGGGGAGAGACGGCACGCACGCGTGTCCAGAGGCCCGCGCTGCGCACCACCGTCGCGACAGCATCCGCGCACGGTCCTCGCCACAACGCCCACCGTCATCGGCGTTACCACAACACGTTTCCCCCTCCCACAGCACGGGTCGGGGTCACGGGGCCGAGCAGCTCTCGTTTGTTGACTCGAAGGGGAAACAGAGAAACAGAGAAATAGGGGAGGGCCGCCGCCCACCTCCGCACGGCCACCACCCGGCGCCAGCCGCCAGCGCGCCCAGAGCGAGTGGCAAGCACAGGGAAGGCGGGCAAGAGAGCGTGGCGCACCACGCGGATACACGCACATACATATACATACATCTGCATGTATATATATATGTATACATGGATGCGCCGCCCACGAAATCGAACGCAGAAAATGAGGAAGGAGAGGGGAGGAGGGGCACCGATGTCGCCTCCACACGGCCATGCGCACATCTACGGATTGTGGGAGGCAGCGGGAGGGTGGCACACCAGAGCAAGCAAGGACATACATGGAAGAGGCGGTGCGTGCTGGCACACACACACACACGGAGACGCACTGTGAGAAGACAATCACAGTAAGGCTGAAGTCTGAGAGGCGGCACACGCGAACGCGGCTCTGCGGACGAGGCGCCGAGGCAACACGAAGAGACGGTCCAACGAGATGTGCAACAGACAGGGCCTACACGGGGGGAGCGAGGAGCGAGGCCGAAGGGGGATCGGCTCGGCGCTCCATGAAAGGGGGGAGGCACAGCGGCATATCCCTCGTCTGCGCACCGCACGGCAGAGGAGGGGAGACCGCAGTGCGGGGGAGGGGGGAGAAGAGAGAAGACAAGCGAATGGAAAGAGAAAGAGGAGAGAGCGCACGGCAGTGCACAGCACACTCGCAAGCGCAGCGGCGCGCGCGCACGTGCCACCCCTCCCTCGCCCGCATGTGAGAGAGGAGGGCAGCAGAGAGAGTCGGGGCAGAGGAGCGACACCGCGGGAGCAGCAGCGCCGCATGAGAGCCCCACACACAGCCCACAGCATCAACACGCCGAGAGAGGCAGAGGCACCGAGAGGCAGGAGCGAGGGCACCACTGGCAGCCATGCTCACAGAGACACGCACGCGCACGCCGATGCAGGGGGCGGCGCTGCACGCAAGCACGCAGACAGTCGTGTGCCACGCAGCGGGGGCCACTGCCTGCGCGCGACAGCAGCAGCGTCCTCACGCCGCCAGCCCCACGCTGAACAGCACAGCCACGCACACAACAGCTGCTGCTGCCACTCCGCTCGACACAGCAGCAACACCGCCATCGTTGTGCTTCAGGCACGTCTTCTCGTCCGTCAGGAAGTAGTCCTCACGGCACCTCGCGCACCTCGCAGCGGAGTCCCCCTCGCACACCTCACACCCATCCACCTCGCACTCCGTCTCTGGTGCAGGAGTCGGCGTGTTTGTTGGGGTAGCAGTGGTCGTGGGTTCAGCCGGTGCCTCAGTGGTGGTTGTGGGTTCAGCCGGTGCCTCAGTGCTGGTTGTGGTAAGCGGCTCAGTCGTGGTCCTCGGCGTAGGGGGAAAGTTAGTGAGGTTCGGGGTGGTCGCTGTCGTGGCGGAGGGCTTAGTGGTGGTCGTTGTGCAGTCCTTAGCAGCCAAGCAGTCGCTGCCCTTGTGCTTGTCCTCGATGTCCACAACAAGACCAGCCTTCTGATCCCACGAGTCCGGCACACACCCGCAGAACTTGTTGCCATTAAGAGAGACGGAAGCCAGCATCGGTATCGCAGACCACGAAGAGGGCAGACTGCCGGACAGGTCGCAGTCCTGCAGCTGCAGGGACCGGGCCTTCGACATCCCACTCCACTGGGGCGGCAGCGTGCCGGAGATGCCTGTGCCCCGCAGATTGAGAACACTCAGCGATGTCATCGAGCCCCACTCGGGGGGCACACTGCCGGAGATGCTTTCACACTTTTCAATCGACAACGACTCCAAAGATGTCATCGAGTGCCATGAGGCGGGCAGCGTCCCGCTCAGCCCCGGCCCCATTTCGGAAAAGTCGAGCTGCTTGATCACGACGTGCCTGTAGTCGACGTTCACAGGCATCTCCGGCAGCGTGCCGGCATACGTCGGACTGATTCCCGACACGTACACGTCCGGCGCATTGCACAAGACGGCCTCCCACGAGCAGAAGTCGTTGCCCGCCCACTTCTCCCCAAGCTTAGGGATCGCACGCCCAAACGCCTGCAGCACCGCCAGCGTGTTCGTCCGCTGCGCCGCAGTGAAGTCGCCCGTCCCAGCAGCACGCGCCACCGGCGCACTGCTCGTGCACAGCAGCAGCGCCACCGCAGCGGCGAGCGTCGCCGCCAGCACCAGCCGACGCACGCACTGCGCCATTCGCAGCCAGGGTCACGAGCAGAGCGGGGCGGCAGCAGGTCCGTGGGCGGGATTGCTCGGGCGTCGGTGTCTGCTGAGCTTACCAGGCAGAGCGAGGGGGCCGACACGTCGTACGTAGCCTCGTGCGGGGGAGAGAGGCGAGCAGCGGGGCGCAGCGACTGGGCAGGGTCCGTAGAGCTGTCACAGCAGCAGCGAGGTGAGGGGTAGTGTGGATGCGCACGCACGTCTGCGTGTCCGTGAAGGTTGGCCGAGGTGACAACGAAGGATAGAGAGGGAGGGAGAGGGAGGGGGAGGGAGGGAGCGGTGCACATGAGGAGGAGGCGAGGGGAAGGGAGGGGCAGGGAGGGGCGAGCCATACGCAGCGCGGAGCTCCGCACAGACCAGCGGCGTGGAGTGGGCGGCCAGCGAAAGAGAGAGCATGACCAGCGGGCGGGTGCGCCCCCGTCCGCCCGTCCGCTCCGTCTGGTCGGTCGTGCGGCTCCCCCTCACTCCCGTGCGTGTGCGTGGCGCGGCCCCTGCACAGACACCGCAGCGCCAGCGGCAGCAGCACCAGAGCGCGCGCACACACGCGTGGGGGCGGTGGGCAAGCGCGCTGACAACACGGAGCAGTCGAGCCCGCATGGGGGAGAGAGGCGAGCGCCCATGCGCAGCCCCACCAGCCACCGCATACCATTGTCATGCACCACCCCCGCACCACAGTTGCCATCCTAACGAGCCCCGCCGAGTCGGCGGAGGGGGGAGGTGGCGCACGCCATCGAGGACAGCAAAGAGGGGCAGGGAGAGAGCGGAGCACCTGTGCGAGATGTGCAGCGGGAGGAGACGAGCGAGGCAGGGCGCAGCTCGGCCGTTGGGTGCTGTCGGGTCTCTCCTCGCCGTCGGCGTGCGCGCAGGCACACTGCTGGCGGCGGCGCTGTCCTCCCTGTGAATGAGTGGTGCGCTGGGCACAGACGGGGACATACACATGCACGCAGCCGGGCAGGCAGTGCGCAGGGCTCAGGCGCGGCGGAGGGGGAGGGCAGGCAGAGAGAGAAGATGTCTGGGCAGGCAGGGAGAGGAGCATCGGTGGGGAGAGACGGCACGCACGCGTGTCCAGAGGCCCGCGCTGCGCACCACCGTCGCGACAGCATCCGCGCGCGGTCCTCGCCACAACGCCCACCGTCATCGGCGTTACCACAACACGTTTCCCCCTCCCACAGCACGGGTCGGGGTCACGGGGCCGAGCAGCTCTCGTTTGTTGACTCGAAGGGGAAACAGAGAAATAGAGAAATAGGGGAGGGCCGCCGCCCACCTCCGCACGGCCACCACCCGGCGCCAGCCGCCAGCGCGCCCAGAGCGAGTGGCAAGCACAGGAAAGGCGGGCAAGAGAGCGTGACGCGACACACGCGTGCTGGCACACACGGATACACGCACACGCCTACACACGGCACGCAGTCGGCTGTATACATCCATGCGCATGTAGACATGCGCATGCATACCCTAAAACTTGTCGATCAGCGTACACGCACATATTTATAAGGTGGGGCACTGACACACATAAGCGTGTACGCGCACACCTGCACGCATACCCGCTTCCCTACACGTGTATATCCATCCACGCATGCATGCATGCACCGCGCACGAAGCGGTACGAAGAGAGTGAGGAAGTAGAGAGTGGCAGGGAGGGGCACCGATGTCCCCTCCACACGGCCATGCGCACAGGCACGGATTGTGGGAGGCAGCGGGAGGGTGGCACACCAGAGCAAGCAAGGACGTACATGGAAGAGGCGGTGCGTGCTGGCACACACACACACACGGAGGCGCACTGTGAGAAGAGAATCACAGTAAGGCTGAAGTCCAGGAGGCCGCGCACGCGAACAAAGATTTGCGGAAGAGGCGATGCTCATGAAGAGACGGTCCAACGAGATGTACAACAGACAGGGCCTACACGGGAGGAGGGAGGAGCGAGGCCGAAGGGGGATCGTCTCGGCGCTCCATGAAAGGGGGGAGGCACAGCGGCATATCCCTCGTCTGCGCACCGCACGGCAGAGGAGGGGAGACCGCAGTGTGGGGGAGGGGGGAGAAGAGAGAAGACAAGCGAATGGAAAGAGAAAGAGGAGAGAGCGCACGGCAGTGCACAGCACACTCGCAAGCGCAGCGGCGCGCGCGCACGTGCCACCCCTCCCTCGCCCGCATGCGAGAGAGGAGGGCAGCAGAGAGAGTCGGGGCAGAGGAGCGACACCGCGAGAGCAGCAGCACCGCATGAGAGCCCCACACACAGCCCACAGCATCAACACGCGGAGAGAGGCAGAGGCACCGAGAGGCAGGAGCGAGGGCACCACTGGCAGCCATGCTCACAGAGACACGCACGCGCACGCCAATGCAGGGGGCGGTGCTGCACGCAAGCACGCAGACAGTCGTGTGCCACGCAGCGGGGGCCGCTGCCTGCGCGCGACAGCAGCAGCGTCCTCACGCCGCCAGCCCCACGCTGAACAGCACAGCCACGCACACAACAGCTGCTGCCGCCACTCCGCTCGACACAGCAGCAACACCGCCATCGTTGTGCATCAGGCACGTCCTCTCGTCCGTCAGAAAGTAGTCCTCACGGCACCTGGCGCACCTCGCAGCGGAGTCCCCCTCGCACACCTCACACCCATCCACCTCGCACTCCGTCTCTGGTGCAGTCGGGCACACCCTATCGGTCGTGCAGTCGCTGCCCTTGTGCTTGTCCTCGATGTCCACAACAAGACCAGCCTTCTGATCCCACGAGTCAGGCACACAACCGCAGAACTTGTTGCCCTTAAGGGAGACGAAAGCCAGCATCGGTATCGCAGACCATGAAGAGGGCAGACTGCCGGACAGGTCGCAGTCCTGCAGCTGCAGGGACTGGGCCTTCGACATCCCACTCCACTGGGGCGGCAGCGTGCCGGAGACCTTACTGCTGGACAGCTGAAGCGTAACAAGCGACTGCAGCGCACTCCACTCAGCAGGAAGCGTGCCGGACAACAAAGTATCGGTGAGCAGCAGATGTGTAAGCCTTCTCATCGAGCTCCACTGGGGCGGCAGCGTGCCGGAGACCTGAGTGCCCTGCACATCGAGAGCGGCGAGCGATGTCATCGAGCTCCACTGGGGCGGCAGCGTGCCGGAGACCTGAGTGCCCTGCACATCGAGAGAAGTGAGCGATGTCATCGAGCTCCACTGGGGCGGCAGCGTGCCGGAGACCTGAGTGCCCCGCAGATTGAGAGCCGTCAGCGATGTCATCGAGCTCCACTGGGGGGGCACACTGCCGGAGACCTGAGTGCCCTGCACATCGAGAGAAGTGAGCGATGTCATCAAGCTCCACTGGGGCGGCAGCGTGCCGGAGACCTGAGTGCCCTGCACATCGAGAACGGCGAGCGATGTCATCGAGCTCCACTGGGGGGGCACACTGCCGGAGATGCTTGTGCCCCGCAGATTGAGAACACTCAGCGATTTCATCGAGCTCCACTGGGGCGGCAGCGTGCCGGAGACCTGAGTGCCCTGCACATCGAGAACGGCGAGCAATGTCATCGAGCTCCACTGGGGCGGCAGCGCGCCGGAGACCTTCGCGCCATCCAGATTGAGAAAACTTAGCAATGTCATCGAGCTCCACTGAGGAGGCAGACTGCCGGAGACCTGAGTATCCCCGAGATCGAGAGTTCTCAGCGATTTCATCGAGCTCCACTGAGGAGGCAGACTGCCGGAGACCTTCGCGCCATCCAGATTGAGAAAACTCAGCGATTTCATCGAGCTCCACTGGGGCGGCAGCGCGCCGGAGATGCTTTCACACTTTTCAATCGACAACGACTCCAAAGATGTCATCGAGTGCCATGAGGCGGGCAGCGTACCGCTCACTTTGTTGCCCAACAACGTAAGGAAAGTCAGTTTTTCCAGCTTGCTCCAGCTGTCCGGCAGCGTCCCGCTCAGCAGTGGCATATTCCAGAACCCCAGGTCCCGGATCATGACGTGCCTGTAGTCGACGCCCACAGGCATCTCCGGCAGCGTGCCGGCATACGTCGAAACATCGAGACTTACGAAGACGTTGACTGACACGCACGCTACGTGGTCCCACGAGCAGAAGTCGTTGCCCGTCCACTTCTTCTCAAGCTCAGGGATCGCACGCCCAAACGCCTGCAGCACCGCCAGCGTGTTCGTCTGCTGCTCCTCAGTGAAGTCGCCCGTCCCAGCAGCACGCGCCACCGGCGCACTGCTCGTGCACAGCAGCAGCGCCACCGCAGCGGCGAGCGTCGCCGCCAGCACCAGCCGACGCACGCACTGCGCCATTCGCAGCCAGGGTCACGAGCAGAGCGGGGCGGCAGCAGGTCCGTGGGCGGGATTGCTCGGGCGTCGGTGTCTGCTGAGCTTACCAGGCAGAGCGAGGGGGCCGACACGTCGTACGTAGCCTCGTGCGGGGGAGAGAGGCGAGCAGCGGGGCGCAGCGACTGGGCAGGGTCCGTAGAGCTGTCACAGCAGCAGCAGCGAGGCGAGGGGTAGTGTGGATGCGCACGTACGTCTGCGTGTCCGTGAAGGTTGGCCGAGGTGACAACGAAGGATAGAGAGGGAGGGAGAGGGAGGGAGCGGTGCACATGAGGAGGAGGCGAGGGGCAGGGAGGGGCGAGCCATACGCAGCACGGAGCTCCGCACAGACCAGCGGCGTGGAGTGGGCGGCCAGCGAAACAGAGAGCATGACCAGCGGGCGGGTGCGCCCCCGTCCACCCGTCCGCTCCGTCTGGTCGGTCGCTGCAGCTCCCCCTCACTCCCGTGCGTGCGCGCAGAGCTGTGCGACGCGGCACGAGCTCCTCGATGCAGATAATAATGATGAGCGGCAGGGCAGTGGCCAAGTGCGTCGCAGTGGGTGCAAGCACCAAGCACGGCTCAAGACAGCAGCACGGGCAGCACGACCACGCGCTACGGATGGTAGGGACGCCAGTGACGCCGAGAACAGAGGAAAAGCAAACGCAGTGCAACGACGCGCAAGACGCCGGCCCCGCCCACGGACGGGTGTGTGCGCACACGAGGCGGGGGGGGATGCGGCAGCACCGGCCCGCTCGCCATGCGCAGGCAGCAGCGGCACCAGGCACAGGGGGAACGGCAGCACACAGGGAAAGAGCCGAAGGCCCGCAGCAGCACAGGCAAGGCCGCCGTTGTGGCTCACGTGTGCCGGTCGCTGCTCGGTGGGGCGGGAGAGACCGGCGAGGGGCACTCGCTTGCTCGCCTCGCATCACCGATGGGAGGTGAAGCGGGGACAAGAGAGCAGGCAGTGGCGGGGCATCCCCTCTGCCCATGAGGCCCCACCGCTGCATGGGCGCGCTGTCCACGCGCAGTGGGGGTGTGGAAGCACAGGACACCAAACCCTCATGAGTGCCGATGTCGCTCGCCGCCCGCATGCGTGTGCAGCCGCATATGGCAGGTGGGGAGAGGGGCGAGTGCCAGGCAACACTCGGGGTGGCGATGTCTGCAACAGCGCGAGCAGCTCCACTTCGACGCGTCCATCCCTCCGTCCTGCAACAGCAGGCCGACGCCGCGCCACACCCCGCACCAGGCCCCGCGCGCGGCCCCTCGCACAGCCTCTGCCCACCCATCCGCCACGCAGGTCGCCCCACAGCAGCGCACACCGTGCCGGCAGCCACCTGGCGCGTCCGCCTCGGCGTGGCCCAGGCACCCCACCAGCAGGCAGCACGGGCCGGGCGGGAGACGCCCGAGCCCCGTTGACCCCTCGCCCAGCATGCGGGCAGCACAAGCGCGCCCACTGCCGCACGTCGCTCCGGCGCCGCGCCATCCACGACCTCACTGCCCACACCGGTGGCGATGCACCGCCCTCGCCTCCCCCCGGCGCCGTAGGGGCCTAGCCCTTCCGCCACCAGAAGCGGTCCCGTATGCGCAGGGATGAGGGGAGAGGGGGGAGGGGCCGCTCCGCCTCCCCACACAGAGAGTGCGGCGCCACTGGATGCCGCGCACTGGGGTGCCCCCCTGTCACCAGCATCGTCACGTATGCGGCGGGGAGAAAGGAGCGACTACATGACGCGCATCGCAACGAGCGGGGGTGCGGACGCTGACCACTGTCGCATGTGGGTGGGGGACGCGGCAGATCATTGAGGGCCCAGCACCTCCGTGAGGTCTCCGCTCCGTCCCCACAGCTCGCACTCGGTGCAGTGCGTAGGTGCGGCCCCCTTCGCCTCACCTCCCCGTGCGCACCGCCCACACCCCTGCGGACAGCACAGGCACCACGTTCTCCCTCGGCCTCGCTGTGCGTGCCTCTCCCCCATCGCCCAGTCCACCCACGAGCGCCGGCACGCGGATGCACGGCCGACGTGTGCCAGCAGGGGAGAACGCTCGCACACACGCCGTCACCACCAAGGTGAGAGCACGCCCTCGCCGCACACGATGCGGCCGCAGGGAGGAGGGAGGAGGGATGGGGTGCGCCGTGCCGAGTCCGGCCAGCCAACAAGCCACCAGCACGCTCGCACGCAAGCAAGCCAAGCAGAAGCCATTCCCGGCCTCACTCCACACACCGATACGCGCCGTGTCTCAACGCAGCGGTGCGGCCTGCGACGCGGCGGCGCAGAAGGGAGGCTGGCCACAGTAGCCGCGCACACACGCACACAGACGGGCTCCAGCGCGCTCCACCGGCATCGGGGGCGGGAGGGATAGCTGCACCTGTCCCCACACACGCAGCCGCCCTCACGCGCACAGCACGCAGCAGAGGCGACGCCGTCCCCTTCCCCACACACCCTTGTTCGCCCACCCTGCACGGCACACGCCGTGCTTCGCGCCGCGATGGCGAGGCCAGTCGTGCGCCCACGCCACACCTACGGAGCGCCACCCTCCGTCCTCGGCTTCCCCTCGGCGAGCATAGCCAGCAAGGGGGGCCGTGCCCACCGCGGACCGGTCTGGACGCGGTGCGGGCAGGAGAAGCGCATCGGCATCGCCTGTCGTGGCACACGCCACCGCTGCCGCCACGCGGGGGGCACAGGTGCGAGCGCACAGGCAAGCGCTGCTGCGGCAACTTCGGGCGCACGCCTCCGCATCGCGGCAAGACGTCGCGGCCGCGCCCACAGACGCGCGCGTCGGTCTGACCGAGGTCTTGCACGGCGGACACACACACACACACACACAAAAAAAAAAAAGCGTCACAGGGCGAGATCCACAGGCACCGCCGCTGCACCTTCCCGGTCGACGGCGACGCCGGCGCCTGCACCGGGTCTGCGGCGGTGTGGTCACGCGCGTCATACACAGCAGGTCGGCACTGATCACCTAGGCTGCGGAGCTGGCGCACACCATGCTCTGACGCTGCCGTGCTGCGCACAGAGGTTCGAGGCGAACGTGCAAAAGTGCAGCCGCCGCTGATGTCAGCTCTGCAGGTTACATCGTGCCGGTGGGCTTCGACACCCGCGTCGGCCACAGACAGCGCCGCCACGGGTGCGCCACACGTCACACCCATGGCTGGTCCGGCGGTCCCTTCCGCCGCGGTACCGTGACAGCCCTCGTCGCTGCGCGGTTGCGGCGGCACTGCAGGGAGGGCGCTGAAGCAAGAGCTTCACAACACAGGGCGCAGCTCGGCCGTTGGGTGCTGTCGGGCCTCCTCCTCGCCGTCGGCGTGCGCTCAGGCACGCACGCGCCATGGGCGCATGTGGCAGCAGGCGCAGTGCTGGCGGCGGCGCTGTCCTCCCTGTGAATGAGTGGTGCGCTGGGCACAGACGGGGACACACACATGCACGCAGCCGGGCAGGCAGTGCGCAGGGCTCAGGCGCGGCGGAGGGGGAGGGCAGGCAGAGAGAGAAGATGTCTGGGCAGGCAGGGAGAGGAGCATCGGTGGGGAGAGACGGCACGCACGCGTGTCCAGAGGCCCGCGCTGCGCACCACCGTCGCGACAGCATCCGCGCACGGTCCTCGCCACAACGCCCACCGTCATCGGCGTTACCACAACACGTTTCCCCCTCCCACAGCACGGGTCGGGGTCACGGGGCCGAGCAGCTCTCGTTTGTTGACTCGAAGGGGAAACAGAGAAACAGAGAAATAGGGGAGGGCCGCCGCCCACCTCCGCACGGCCACCACCCGGCGCCAGCCGCCAGCGCGCCCAGAGCGAGTGGCAAGCACAGGGAAGGCGGGCAAGAGAGCGTGGCGCACCACGCGGATACACGCACATACATATACATACATCTGCATGTATATATATATGTATACATGGATGCACCGCCCACGAAATCGAACGCAGAAAATGAGGAAGGAGAGGGGAGGAGGGGCACCGATGTCGCCTCCACACGGCCATGCGCACATCTACGGATTGTGGGAGGCAGCGGGAGGGTGGCACACCAGAGCAAGCAAGGACATACATGGAAGAGGCGGTGCGTGCTGGCACACACACACACACGGAGACGCACTGTGAGAAGACAATCACAGTAAGGCTGAAGTCTGAGAGGCGGCACACGCGAACGCGGCTCTGCGGACGAGGCGCCGAGGCAACACGAAGAGACGGTCCAACGAGATGTGCAACAGACAGGGCCTACACGGGGGGAGCGAGGAGCGAGGCCGAAGGGGGATCGGCTCGGCGCTCCATGAAAGGGGGGAGGCACAGCGGCATATCCCTCGTCTGCGCACCGCACGGCAGAGGAGGGGAGACCGCAGTGCGGGGGAGGGGGGAGAAGAGAGAAGACAAGCGAATGGAAAGAGAAAGAGGAGAGAGCGCACGGCAGTGCACAGCACACTCGCAAGCGCAGCGGCGCGCGCGCACGTGCCACCCCTCCCTCGCCCGCATGTGAGAGAGGAGGGCAGCAGAGAGAGTCGGGGCAGAGGAGCGACACCGCGGGAGCAGCAGCGCCGTATGAGAGCCCCACACACAGCCCACAGCATCAACACGCCGAGAGAGGCAGAGGCACCGAGAGGCAGGAGCGAGGGCACCACTGGCAGCCATGCTCACAGAGACACGCACGCGCACGCCGATGCAGGGGGCGGCGCTGCACGCAAGCACGCAGACAGTCGTGTGCCACGCAGCGGGGGCCACTGCCTGCGCGCGACAGCAGCAGCGTCCTCACGCCGCCAGCCCCACGCTGAACAGCACAGCCACGCACACAACAGCTGCTGCTGCCACTCCGCTCGACACAGCAGCAACACCGCCATCGTTGTGCTTCAGGCACGTCTTCTCGTCCGTCAGGAAGTAGTCCTCACGGCACCTCGCGCACCTCGCAGCGGAGTCCCCCTCGCACACCTCACACCCATCCACCTCGCACTCCGTCTCTGGTGCAGGAGTCGGCGTGTTTGTTGGGGTAGCAGTGGTCGTGGGTTCAGCCGGTGCCTCAGTGGTGGTTGTGGGTTCAGCCGGTGCCTCAGTGCTGGTTGTGGTAAGCGGCTCAGTCGTGGTCCTCGGCGTAGGGGGAAAGTTAGTGAGGTTCGGGGTGGTCGCTGTCGTGGCGGAGGGCTTAGTGGTGGTCGTTGTGCAGTCCTTAGCAGCCAAGCAGTCGCTGCCCTTGTGCTTGTCCTCGATGTCCACAACAAGACCAGCCTTCTGATCCCACGAGTCCGGCACACACCCGCAGAACTTGTTGCCCTTAAGAGAGACGGAAGCCAGCATCGGTATCGCAGACCACGAAGAGGGCAGACTGCCGGACAGGTCGCAGTCCTGCAGCTGCAGGGACCGGGCCTTCGACATCCCACTCCACTGGGGCGGCAGCGTGCCGGAGATGCCTGTGCCCCGCAGATTGAGAACACTCAGCGATGTCATCGAGCCCCACTCGGGGGGCACACTGCCGGAGATGCTTTCACACTTTTCAATCGACAACGACTCCAAAGATGTCATCGAGTGCCATGAGGCGGGCAGCGTCCCGCTCAGCCCCGGCCCCATTTCGGAAAAGTCGAGCTGCTTGATCACGACGTGCCTGTAGTCGACGTTCACAGGCATCTCCGGCAGCGTGCCGGCATACGTCGGACTGATTCCCGACACGTACACGTCCGGCGCATTGCACAAGACGGCCTCCCACGAGCAGAAGTCGTTGCCCGCCCACTTCTCCCCAAGCTTAGGGATCGCACGCCCAAACGCCTGCAGCACCGCCAGCGTGTTCGTCCGCTGCGCCGCAGTGAAGTCGCCCGTCCCAGCAGCACGCGCCACCGGCGCACTGCTCGTGCACAGCAGCAGCGCCACCGCAGCGGCGAGCGTCGCCGCCAGCACCAACCGACGCACGCACTGCGCCATTCGCAGCCAGGGTCACGAGCAGAGCGGGGCGGCAGCAGGTCCGTGGGCGGGATTGCTCGGGCGTCGGTGTCTGCTGAGCTTACCAGGCAGAGCGAGGGGGCCGACACGTCGTACGTAGCCTCGTGCGGGGGAGAGAGGCGAGCAGCGGGGCGCAGCGACTGGGCAGGGTCCGTAGAGCTGTCACAGCAGCAGCGAGGTGAGGGGTAGTGTGGATGCGCACGCACGTCTGCGTGTCCGTGAAGGTTGGCCGAGGTGACAACGAAGGATAGAGAGGGAGGGAGAGGGAGGGGGAGGGAGGGAGCGGTGCTCATGAGGAGGAGGCGAGGGGAAGGGAGGGGCAGGGAGGGGCGAGCCATACGCAGCGCGGAGCTCCGCACAGACCAGCGGCGTGGAGTGGGCGGCCAGCGAAAGAGAGAGCATGACCAGCGGGCGGGTGCGCCCCCGTCCGCCCGTCCGCTCCGTCTGGTCGGTCGCTGCGGCTCCCCCTCACTCCCGTGCGTGTGCGTGGCGCGGCCCCTGCACAGACACCGCAGCGCCAGCGGCAGCAGCACCAGAGCGCGCGCACACACGCGTGGGGGCGGTGGGCAAGCGCGCTGACAACACGGAGCAGTCGAGCCCGCATGGGGGAGAGAGGCGAGCGCCCATGCGCAGCCCCACCAGCCACCGCATACCATTGTCATGCACGTCACACAAGAGAGAGAGAGAAGGATGTGCGAGGCAGCTGCAGCCGCGCCGTCGCTGTGCACGCCGCCGCACACGCCTCCGCTCAGCACGCAGCCGCGTAGCAAACCAGACAAGGGACACCCGCAACGCCACCGCGACGGCGGCACGGGCGGCAGCGCGGCATCGGGACACCCTCCATCGGCACGCACAGCCTCACCGGCATCCGTTCGCCTCCCCCTCCCTCCGCAGCTGCTCGTCAGCACAGGCGGTCAGGGGAGCCGACGCGCGTGCATGGCTCTGGCGGGGCGGGCGGCGTTGCCCATGTCTCCGGGCATGCGCTGAGAGAGACACACGTGCACGTGTGTGGCGCGGGGCGGGGAGGAGGAGAGGGAGGAGGCGCACCGCGAAGGGAAGCGAGGGGGCGCGCAGCACACCAGCAGGCAGAGGCAGATGTCACGGGCGGCGAGGCACGCAAGCAGCGCACCGGGCGCGGGCGGCGGTGCGGGAGGCCGGGGAGAGCGAGACGGGGAGGGACATGCGGGCCTGTGTGGCTGCATGCGCCCGCTGCACGGCCAGCAAGAGAGGCACACGCGCACGCGCACAGACGCACGCACGTGTATGTGTGGGTGCGTGCGCGATGCCCCGAGGCCTGCCGAGAGACACGCAAGGACGCGTAGAGGAGACGGAAGGCAGGGGATCGGCACCGTCGGCAGTCGCGCATCAGCGGGAGCAGATCGCAGGGCAGGGAGAGGGTGACGGCGCACGATCGTCCACCGCGCCGCGCCCCTTCACCCAGCGTGCACCCATCGCCGCCTCTCGCGTTCCGCAGCGGCCGCCGCCTCCGCCTCCCATTGCCCGAGCCGCTACGAGCTCAGCAGCGCATGCCAACCAGGAGACGCGGGAGGCGGCGAGCCGAGACGAGTGAGGGAAGGCGGAGGACGGTCCGTTGGCACACATGCGCAAGCGGCGCGACGCAGGGCAGCCCTAGCGCCGCCGTCGCACCCGCACCCGCCCGCCCAATGCCACACCGAATGCTGGTCTTGCAAGGCACCAGAGGGGAGCGGAGGTGCCGCGCAGACGGTGCCGGCGGGGCGCCAGCAGCAGGCGCGTGGCGGGCGGCGGCCAAACTCCCAAAGGACAGAGAGACGAGGCGGCACCCGTGCCGAGCGTGCCTCGCCGTCGTCACACCCACCCCTCCCGCCGCCGCCATGAGCACGCGCGCACACCGTAACCGAGAGGCGCCTCACCACCGCGCCCCTCCCCCTCGCTCTCCCCATCACGCGCCCCTGCGCCACACACGGGCCCGCTGCCCACTGCTCTGGCGCCCGAGCTCCGGCTGCGGCCAGATGGCAGCGGCGGGCCCGGCGCGCACCTCATCGGCCGGCAACCCGTCGGCAGAGGCGCCTTCGGCCCGCTCGGCGCGCCGCTCGTGTCGCCAAACAGCCTGCGATGCCGCGCCATCGCCTCGCTCAGCGACTGCTCACACGCAGCATTGTGCGCCGCTTCAGCTGCGCGGGCTGCACCGGCGTCCGCGTCCTCGTACCTCCCGTACGGCGCCTCGTAGTGCGCCGCCTCGTAGTGCGCCGCCGGGTGCGCTGGCGGGCCGCCCTCGTTCCCCTCGAAGCACAGTCCGTCGTTGAACGCTACGTGGAAGGGCAGCGACTCGCCAGGCTTGCGGCCCGACGCCCACAAATGCCGCCATTCCGCCCGCCGCCCATCGCGCGGCTCCACGTACTCGCTGGCCTGAACAAGGTCGTACTCGGGGTCCTCGCTCGGGTCCGTCTCCTTGCCGTGTCGGACCCGCTCGCGGTACCGCGCCTTCGCATGCTCCACCGCCCCCTCAAAGTCCCTCGGGCGGATCTTGCCCGGGTACGACCACGGCTCCTGCACCGCCTCCGTCCGCTTCACCATCTCCCACTCCCTGTCCTCCCCCTCCATGATGCGGCGCAGCACCTCCTCCTCCGCCTCGTCGCAGCGCAGGAGGTGGCCCTGCTGGAAGCCGTACCCCTCAGCGCGTCCGTGCTGGTCTGGCCCGCCATGGTAAAGGTGAGAGAAGGGGCACCGCGGGTACGCCTCCCACTTGCCCGTGGGGCCCATCATATCGTAGTGGTACCTGTACCGGAACGCGCGGTTGCCGTGCTCGTCCACCGACTCGTCCCACCGCAGCAGCATCGGCGGCGGTCGCGGGAACATCTCCAGCGGGTCGTCCGGCTCCCTCGGCTGCCAGTCCTCGATGCGGAACAGCTCGTCGGCGTCCATGTACCAGTGTCCGACAATGTCGCCCTGCACGTTCGCCACGTGCCACCGGAACGGCGACGTGCTCTTCGTGTTGTACAGCAGTGGATCGCAGTAGCTGCCAGGCACCACGCCGTACGCGGACAGCGGCGCGAAGCACACCTGCTCGAGACGCTGCTGGTGCAGGTAGCCCTCCTGCATCGGCGACACCCACTCCTCATCCCACGCGTACAGCATCCATGCGCGGTGCCGCATCTGGCGCCACAGCCGCAGCAGCCGGCCAGGCCTCACGTTCCTGAAGGTTGTCCGCGGGGCGCTCGCGTCGTCCTCCTCCGCGGCCCACACACGCAGCAGCGGCGTGGCGCGGAACAGCTTGCTAGGGGCACAGCGCAGCATCACCAGGCAGCGGGCTGCACGAGGAGGGAGCGCGACGCACACGCGTCAGCCACCCCTGCACGCACAAAGGCACGTGCGCGCACGACCCCCCACAAAGAGCGCAGACAAGCGGCGACGGGCGAGGCGCTGCCCTGTTCTCGGCAGCCTTGCGTGTGTGTGTGTGCGTGTGTGTTCACGCGCGCAGAGCTGTGCGACGCGGCACGAGCCCCTCCATGCAGATAATAACGATGAGCGGCAGAGCAGTGGCCAAGTGCGTCGCAGTGGGCGCAAGCATCAAGCACGGTTCAAGACAGCAGCACGGGCACATGCTACGGACCGCAGGGACGCCGGTGACCCCGAGAGCAGGGGGCGGGGAGGGGGGGAACACCACCCCCGCACCACAGCTGCCATCCTAACGAGCCCCGCCGAGTCGGCGGAGGGGGGAGGTGGCGCACGCCATCGAGGACAGCAAAGAGGGGCAGGGAGAGAGCGGAGCACCTGTGCGAGATGTGCAGCGGGAGGAGACGAGCGAGGCAGCGCGCAGCTCGGCCGTTGGGTGCTGTCGGGTCTCTCCTCGCCGTCGGCGTGCGCGCAGGCACACTGCTGGCGGCGGCGCTGTCCTCCCTGTGAATGAGTGGTGCGCTGGGCACAGACGGGGACACACACATGCACGCAGCCGGGCAGGCAGTGCGCAGGGCTCAGGCGCGGCGGGGGGGGAGGGCAGGCAGAGAGAGAAGATGTCTGGGCAGGCAGGGAGAGGAGCATCGGTGGGGAGAGACGGCACGCACGCGTGTCCAGAGGCCCGCGCTGCGCACCACCGTCGCGACAGCATCCGCGCACGGTCCTCGCCACAACGCCCACCGTCATCGGCGTTACCACAACACGTTTCCCCCTCCCACAGCACGGGTCGGGGTCACGGGGCCGAGCAGCTCTCGTTTGTTGACTCGAAGGGGAAACAGAGAAACAGAGAAATAGGGGAGGGCCGCCGCCCACCTCCGCACGGCCACCACCCGGCGCCAGCCGCCAGCGCGCCCAGAGCGAGTGGCAAGCACAGGGAAGGCGGGCAAGAGAGCGTGGCGCACCACGCGGATACACGCACATACATATACATACATCTGCATGTATATATATATATGTATACATGGATGCGCCGCCCACGAAATCGAACGCAGAAAATGAGGAAGGAGAGGGGAGGAGGGGCACCGATGTCGCCTCCACACGGCCATGCGCACATCTACGGATTGTGGGAGGCAGCGGGAGGGTGGCACACCAGAGCAAGCAAGGACATACATGGAAGAGGCGGTGCGTGCTGGCACACACACACACACGGAGACGCACTGTGAGAAGACAATCACAGTAAGGCTGAAGTCTGAGAGGCGGCACACGCGAACGCGGCTCTGCGGACGAGGCGCCGAGGCAACACGAAGAGACGGTCCAACGAGATGTGCAACAGACAGGGCCTACACGGGGGGAGCGAGGAGCGAGGCCGAAGGGGGATCGGCTCGGCGCTCCATGAAAGGGGGGAGGCACAGCGGCATATCCCTCGTCTGCGCACCGCACGGCAGAGGAGGGGAGACCGCAGTGCGGGGGAGGGGGGAGAAGAGAGAAGACAAGCGAACGGAAAGAGAAAGAGGAGAGAGCGCACGGCAGTGCGCAGCACAAGAAGCAGCGCGCGCAGACGCGTGGAAGAGAGTGCGACGCTGCTCCGAGGGAGGGGCACACCGCCCTCAACGCCGCCAGAGACAGCCCGAGAAGGCGTGACGGGATCACGTGCTGAAGGCCCACACACGGACACGCTCGCAAGCGCAGCGGCACGCGCGCACGTGCCACCCCTCCCTCACCGGCATGCGAGAGAGGAGGGTGGGGGGAGAGGGGCAAGGTGCACGGGAGAGCACGGGCCTGCTCACACGCCGCGTACGCACAGCGGCATGGCCCGATAGCGAGGGTGCGTGCCATCGCGCCGCGTGCACCGAGCCTCACCACGCAGCGCAGTAGAGCGCCGCCGCACGCGCATCCCCGCATGGCACCCACGAGGGCGCCCACGTCCTCCCCATCCTCCAGCTTCCCCGTCGCACCTGGCGGAGGCGCCAGTCAGGGTTCGACGGCGTGCCGCTGACTCCGGCACACCACCGCTGCTGCAAAGACGGCCCGAGCGCGCGTGCCAGCGGCAGCGTCAGCGACGAAGCCGCCGATGGCAGCGGCGCAAGGGGCGCGGCAAGGCGTGCCGGCGCAGCCACACCAGGCGCCTGCGCACCGCGCCGATGCCCCCCGCCAGCTCTGACCGCCTCCGCAGCACCGGCCCACACCGCCAAAACAGAGCACCGCTATCGCAGCCCGTTGACGAGGCCCGGGACGGTGCACGCGTGCGTCGCCCACGCGGCAGCAGAGGCTCGCTCGCCCGCCGTGGGGGAGAAGGCGGACCCCGAGGTGCAGCAGCACAGCAGACCGCACGGCAGACGGCGAGTCGCGGACGTCCGCACCCGCTGTTCACGGCGAGCCTCCACCGCCATGCACACATCCGATTGGCGCGGGTGCCGAGTGCTGGTCACAGAGAGCGCGACAGACACGAGCCGGCACGCACACACGCGCCTGCATGCGCACGCCCCCGCGTCCCCGTACACCCGTGCCGGCGCGGCAGCGGGAGAACGCACAAACCGTGCACGATGGGGTGTCTGCGTCCGCGTGTGGCCGTCCGTCTCTCCTGTGGCAGGCGGGGGTGAGAGGGCAGCGAGGGCGTCGCGCCGAGGGGGAGCGGAGGCACCACGGATAAGAGGGGTCCGCCTCACCTGAGCAGCACTGCACCCCACACCCACACCCTGCGGCATGCCATTGCGGCTGCTGCTCCTCCAGCAGCCGTGCTCGCAGGCCGTGGGCACGCATCCTCAGCGCAGCAGCGCATCACAACACGCGGCAGGAGCGGGGGACAGAGCGCACGCCACCGAAGTGCCCGAGCAACAAGGTGCCGGAGAGCGGGGCCGCAAAGAAGAAGTCGCACCAAGACACCATACACGCTGCCTTGTGTGTGCGCCGCAGCAGCCGTGGGTGCGCCGCTCTCACGTGCAACGAGGCAGCGAGGGAGGGCGAGCCCGGCAGCCACACGCGCAGACGGACATCAACGAGAGGGAGGAGGAGAGCCAACACAACACAAACGGAAAAGAAGCGGCGGGGCGGGCGCACGAGTGCACAGCAGCGCAAGGCGCGCCAGCGCCGCCATCGCGTGCTCGAGGGGGGACGCGGAGGCGAGGGAAGGCGTGCGGGCTGTCGGTCCGAAGTCGATGCCCGCGTCGCCCCGGGTGCCGCACACCCGCACATGGCCGCACAAACCCCGCGGCCCTTGCCCCTCGGCTATCGCCCTCCCCCTCTCTCCAGCTGCTGCCCCGCTCCACACCCGCACACGTTCCGCCTCCATCAGCCCACAAGCACGCACGCGGGCAACAGAGAGTCAGGGCAGAGGAGCGACACCGCGAGAGCAGCAGCACCACCACGCACACAACAGCTGCTGCCGCCACTCCGCTCGACGCGGCCGCAGCGCCGCCATCGCAGTACACCAGGCACGTCCTCTCGTCCGTCAGGAAGTAGTCCTCACGGCACCTCGCGCACCTCGCAGCGGAGTCCCCCTCGCACACCTCACACCCATCCACCTCGCACTCCATCTAAGGAGCGGGCGCAGGAGTAGGCGTGTTTGTTGGGGTAGCAGTGGTGGTGGGTTCAGTCGTGCGGCAGTCGTTACCGAGCCTGCAGTCCCTGCCCTTGTGCTCGTCCTCGATTCTTACAAGGAGACCAGCATTCTTGCCCCACGAGTCCGGCACACACCCGCAGAAGTGGTTGCCCCTCAGTCCGACAAGACGCAGCCTTGGCATCGCAGACCACTCGGGCGGCAGACTGCCGGACAGGTCGCAGTGCTCCAGCTGCAGGTTCTCGGCACTCAACATCCTGCTCCACTCGGGCGGCAGCCTGCCGGAGACCTGAGTACCCTCCAGATCAAGGGTTCTCAGCGATGTCAGTGAGCTCCACTGGGGCGGCAGACTGCCGGAGACCTGAGTACCCTCCAGATAGAGATTGGTCAGCGATTTCATCCCTCTCCATTCCGTGGGCAGACTGCCGGAGAGCTGAGTACCCTCCAGATAGAGATTGGTCAGCGATTTCATCTCACCCCATCCTGGGGGCAGCGCGCCGGAGACCTGAGTACCCTCCAGATTAAGAGTTCTCAGCGATTTCATCTCACTCCATCTTGGGGGCAGCGTGCCGGAGACCTGAGTACCCTCCAGCTCGAGACTGGTCAGCGATTTCATCTCACTCCATCCCGGGGGCAGTGTGCCGGAGACCTGAGTACCCTCCAGATTAAGAGTTCTCAGCGATGCCATCGAGACCCACTCGGGCGGCAGACTGCCTGAGACCTGAGTACCCTCCAGATTAAGAGTTCTCAGCGATTTCATCTCACTCCATCTTGGGGGCAGCGTGCCGGAGACCTGAGTACCCTCCAGCTCGAGACTGGTCAGCGATTTCATCTCACTCCATCCCGGGGGCAGTGTGCCGGAGACCTGAGTACCCTCCAGATTAAGAGTTCTCAGCGATGCCATCGAGACCCACTCGGGCGGCAGACTGCCTGAGACCTGAGTACCCTCCAGATTAAGAGTTCTCAGCGATTTCATCTCACTCCATCTTGGGGGCAGCGTGCCGGAGACCTGAGTACCCTCCAGCTCGAGACTGGTCAGCGATTTCATCTCACTCCATCCCGGGGGCAGTGTGCCGGAGACCTGAGTACCCTCCAGATTAAGAGTTCTCAGCGATGCCATCGAGACCCACTCGGGCGGCAGACTGCCTGAGACCTGAGTACCCTCCAGATTAAGAGTTCTCAGCGATGCCATCGAGACCCACTGGGGCGGCAGACTGCCGGAGACCTGAGTACCCTCCAGATTAAGAGTTCTCAGCGATTTCATCTCACTCCATCTTGGGGGCAGCGTGCCGGAGACCTGAGTACCCTCCAGCTCGAGACTGGTCAGCGATTTCATCTCACTCCATCCCGGGGGCAGTGTGCCGGAGACCTGAGTACCCTCCAGATTAAGAGTTCTCAGCGATGCCATCGAGACCCACTCGGGCGGCAGACTGCCTGAGACCTGAGTACCCTCCAGATTAAGAGTTCTCAGCGATTTTATCGAGCTCCATCCTGGGGGCAGCGTGCCGGAGACCTGAGTACCCTCCAGCTCGAGATTGGTCAGCGATTTCATCTCACTCCATCCCGGGGGCAGTGTGCCGGAGACCTGAGTACCCTCCAGATTAAGAGTTCTCAGCGATTTTATCGAGCTCCACTCGGGCGGCAGCGTGCCGGTGATGTCGCCTGCAGCAACGATCTCCAGCTCAAGCAGTGACGTCACCCGGCTCCACTCAGCCGGCAGCGTACCGCTCAGCTGCAGTTGCCTCAGCACCAGCTTCTGTAAATTAGGCAGCCAGCTCCACAAAGAAGGCAGGCTGCCGGTGAGGTGCCTGCAATCTCTCACAGTCAATTCACGTAAACGAACCATCAAGCCCCATGAGGCGGGCAGTGTACCGCTCACGCCGCAGCCCGACAACGTAACGGAGAGCAGTCCTCCCAGTTGGCTCCAGCTGTCCGGCAGCGTCCCGCTCAGCAGTGGCATATTCCAGAACCCCAGGTCCCGGATCATGACGTGCCTGTAGTCGACGTTCACAGGTATCTCCGGCAGCGTGCCGGCATACGTCGAAACATTGAGACCTACGAAGACGTTGACTGACACGCACGCTACGTGGTCCCACGAGCAGAAGTCGTTGCCCGTCCACTTCTTCTCAAGCTCAGGGATCGCACGCCCAAACGCCTGCAGCACCGCCAGCGTGTGCGTCCGCTGCTCCTCAGTGAAGTTGCCCGTCCCATCAGCACGCGCCACCGGCGCACTGCTCGTGCACAGCAGCAGCGCCACCGCAGCGGCGAGCGTCGCCGCCAGCACCAGCCGACGCACGCACTGCGCCATTCGCAGCCAGGGTCACGAGCAGAGCGGGGCGGCAGCAGGTCCGTGGGCGGGATTGCTCGGGCGTCGGTGTCTGCTGAGCTTACCAGGCAGAGCGAGGGGGCCGACACGTCGTACGTAGCCTCGTGCGGGGGAGAGAGGCGAGCAGCGGGGCGCAGCGACTGGGCAGGGTCCGTAGAGCTGTCACAGCAGCAGCAGCGAGGCGAGGGGTAGTGTGGATGCGCACGTACGTCTGCGTGTCCGTGAAGGTTGGCCGAGGTGACAACGAAGGATAGAGAGGGAGGGAGAGGGAGGGAGCGGTGCACATGAGGAGGAGGGGAGGGGCAGGGAGGGGCGAGCCATACGCAGCGCGGAGCTCCGCACAGACCAGCGGCGTGGAGTGGGCGGCCAGCGAAACAGAGAGCATGACCAGCGGGCGGGTGCGCCCCCGTCCACCCGTCCGCTCCGTCTGGTCGGTCGCTGCAGCTCCCCCTCACTCCCGTGCGTGCGCGCAGAGCTGTGCGACGCGGCACGAGCTCCTCGATGCAGATAATAATGATGAGCGGCAGGGCAGTGGCCAAGTGCGTCGCAGTGGGTGCAAGCACCAAGCACGGCTCAAGACAGCAGCACGGGCAGCACGACCACGCGCTACGGATGGTAGGGACGCCAGTGACGCCGAGAACAGAGGAAAAGCAAACGCAGTGCAACGACGCGCAAGACGCCGGCCCCGCCCACGGACGGGTGTGTGCGCACACGAGGCGGGGGGGGATGCGGCAGCACCGGCCCGCTCGCCATGCGCAGGCAGCAGCGGCACCAGGCACAGGGGGAACGGCACCACACAGGGAAAGAGCCGAAGGCCCGCAGCAGCACAGGCAAGGCCGCCGTTGTGGCTCACGTGTGCCGGTCGCTGCTCGGTGGGGCGGGAGAGACCGGCGAGGGGCACTCGCTTGCTCGCCTCGCATCACCGATGGGAGGTGAAGCGGGGACAAGAGAGCAGGCAGTGGCGGGGCATCCCCTCTGCCCAGGCAGCCCGCCCGTGAGGCGTGGCAGAGCACAAGGACGACGTCGTCGGCCGCGACCGCGGGTCAGCAGTCCAGCCGTGCGGGCCCCCGCACCCCACGGGCGTGTCTCATCCGCTCCACCCCAGGCGGAAAGCTCTGCCGTCAGCGGCGCACACGCGGACCTCGGCGACCGCCAGTCCTCGCCGCCACCGCGCACACCGCCGAGCGCGGACACAAGCGCGTTCGCCACCGGCGCCGCGGCCTCGCAGCCAGCAGCGGTGGCGGAGGTGCGAGCTGAGAAGACCACGCCCCCGGCCCGGTACAGGTCTGCCGCTGGCACGAAGGTGCGCGCCACGCGGTCGCAGCGCTGTGCATCGCCGAGCAGCTCATCGTGCGCAGAGAAGGTCAGGTCCAACGGGGTCGCGGCCAGCAGCTCGCCAGCACCGACGGTGCTCGGGACACCGCGCCCCTTCACAGGCCAGCGCTGCGCACAGCCGCTTGGCGGGGCGTGCGCCAGCGCCGCGTGCAGCAGCGAGAACGAGGCATGCGCCGGGCACGGCAGCGTCGGCGTGCGCGTCCTCGCCACGGCGCACACGATGGGATCGCGCACGACGAAGCACAGGAACGGCTGGCCGTGACGAGGGCGGGACAGCCGCACGACGCCGGCGCCCATCATGCGCTGCGACAGCAGGGGCGCCGTGCCCACCGCTGACCGGTCCGGACGCGGTGCGGGCAGGAGAAGCGCATCGGCATCGCCTGTCGTGGCACACGCCACGCGGGGGGCACAGGTGCGAGCGCACACGCAAGCGCTGCTGCGGCCACTTCGGGCGCACGCCTCCGCATCTCGGCAAGACGTCGCGGCGCGGTTGCGGCGGCACGGCAGGGAGGGCACTGAAGCAAGAGCTTCACAGCACAGGGCGCAGCTCGGCCGTTGGGTGCTGTCGGGTCTCCTCCTCGCCGTCGGTGTGCGCGCATGTTCGTGCGCGCCATGGGCGCATGTGGCAGCAGGCGCACTGCTGGCGGCGGCGCTGTCCTCCCTGTGAATGAGTGGTGCGCTGGGCACAGACGGGGACACACACATGCACGCAGCCGGGCAGGCAGTGCGCAGGGCTCAGGCGCGGCGGAGGAGAAGGGCAGGCAGAGAGAGAAGATGTCTGGGCAGGCAGGGAGAGGAGCATCGGTGGGGAGAGACGGCACGCACGCGTGTCCAGAGGCCCGCGCTGCGCACCACCGTCGCGACAGCATCCGCGCGCGGTCCTCGCCACAACGCCCACCGTCATCGGCGTTACCACAACACGTTTCCCCCTCCCACAGCACGGGTCGGGGTCACGGGGCCAAGCAGCTCTCGTTTGTTGACTCGAAGGGGAAACAGAGAAACAGAGAAATAGAGAAATAGGGGAGGGCCGCCGCCCACCTCCGCACGGCCACCACCCGGCGCCAGCCGCCAGCGCGCCCAGAGCGAGTGGCAAGCACAGGAGAGGCGGGCAAGAGAGCGTGACGCGACACACGCGTGCTGGCACACACTGATATACGCACATTTCTTAACACATTCACTCACTTATGTAGACGAGCGTC